>NW_019154085.1:77481367-77819656 GCF_002288905.1 Enhydra lutris kenyoni | reverse complement strand
GGCAAGATTTCATTTCTTTTGATGGCTTCATAGTATTCCATTGTGTATGTGTGTGTGTGTGTGTGTGTGTGTGTGTGTGTGTGTGTGTGTATATATATATATATATCACATCTTCTTCATCCATTCATCTGTTGATGGACATCTAGGTTCTTTCCATAGTTTGGCTATTGTGGACATTGCTGCTATAAACATTGGGGTGCACGTGCCCCTTTGGATCACTACATTTGTATCTTTAGAGTAAATACCCAGTAGTGCGATTGCTGGGTCATAGGGTAGCTCAATTCTCAACTTTTTGAGGAACCTCCATGCTGTTTTCCAGAGTGGCTGCACCAGCTTGCATTCCCACCAGCAGTGTAGGAGGGTTCCCCTTTCTCCGCATCCTCGCCAGCATCTGTTGTTTCCTGACTTGTTAATTTCAGCCATTCTGACTGGTGTGAGGAAAGGCAATGTTTTTAAATATTTATTTGTAAAATGTTTGTTATTCCTTTCCATTATCTTTTTTTTTCTTTTCAGCGTAACAGTATTCATTGTTTTTGCACCACACCCAGTGCTCCATGCAATGTGTGCCCTCCAATAATACCCACCACCTGGCTCCTCCAACCTCTCACCCCCCACCCCTTCAAAACCCTCAGGTTGTTTTTCAGAGTCCATGGTCTCTCATGGTTCATCTCCCCCTCCAATTTCCCTCAACTCCCTTCTCTTCTAAATCTCCCCATGTCCTCTGTGTTATTTGTTGTGCTCCGCAAATAAGTGAAACCATATGAAATTGACTCTCTCTGCTTGACTTATTTCACTCAGCATAATCTCTTCCAGTCCCGTCCATGTTGCTACAAAAGTTGGGTATTCATCCTTTCTGATGGAGGCATAGTACTCCATAGTGTATATGGACCACATCTTCCTTATCCATTTGTCCGTTGAAGGGCATCTTGGTTCTTTCCACAATGACCGTGGCCATTGCCGCTATAAACATTGGGGTACAGATGGCCCTTCTTTTCACTACATCTGTATCTTTGGGGTAAATACCCAGTAGTGCAATGGCAGGGTCATAGGGAAGCTCTATTTTTAATTTCTTGAGGAATCTCCACACTGTTCTCCAAAGTGGTTGCACCAACTTGCATTCCCACCAACAGTGTAAGAGGGTTCCCCTTTCTCCACAGCCTCTCCAACACATGTTGTTTCCTGTCTTGCTAATTTTGGCCATTCTAACTGGTGTAAGGTGGTATCTCCAAGTGGTTTTAATTTGAATCTCCCTGATGGCTCGTGATGATGAACATTTTTTCATGTGTCTGATAGCCATTTGTATGTCTTCATTGGAGAAGAGTCTGTTCATATCTTCTGCCCATTTTTTAATATGATTGTCTGTTTTGTGTGTGTTGAGTTTGAGGAGTTCTTTATAGATCCTGGATATCAACCTTTTGTCTGTACTGTCATTTGCAAATATCTTCTCCCATTCCGTGGGTTGCCTCTTTGTTTTGTTGACTGTTTCCTTTGCTGTGCAGAAGCTTTTGATCTCGATGAAGTCCCAAAAGTTCATCTTCGCTTTTGTTTCCTTTGCCTTTGGAGACATATCTAGAAAGAAGTTGCTGTGGCTGATATCGAAGAGATTACTGCCTATGTTCTCCTCTAGGATTCTGATAGATTCCTGTTTCACGTTGAGGTCTTTTATCCATTTTGAGTTTATCTTTGTGTACGGTGTTAGAGAATGGTCGAGTTTCATTCTTCTACATATAGCTGTCCAGTTTTCCCAGCACCATTTATTGAAGAGACTGTCTTTTTTCCACTGTATATTTTTTCCTGTTTTGTCGAAGATTATGGAATTGAGGGTCCATATCTGGGCTCTCTACTCTGTTCCACTGGTCTATGTGTCTGTTTTGATGCCAGTACCATGCTGTCTTGGTGATCACAGCTTTGTAGTAAAGCTTGAAATCAGGTAACGTGATGCCCCCAGTTTTATTTTTGTTTTTCAACATTTCCTTAGCGATTCGGGGTCTCTCCTGATTCCATACAAATTTTTGGATTATTTGCTCCAGCTCTTTGAAAAATACCGGTGGAATTTTTATCAGAATGGCATTAAAAGTATAGATTGCTCTAGGCAGTATAGACATTTTAACAATGTTTATTCTTCCGATCCAAGAGCATGGAATGGTCTTCCATCTTTTTGTGTCTTCTTCAATTTCTTTCATGAGTGTTCTGTAGTTCCTTGAGTACAGTTCCTTTACCTCTTTGGTTAGGTTTATTCCCAGGTATCTTATGGTTCTTGGTGCTATAGTAAATGGAATCAATTCTCTAATTTCCCTTTCTGAATCAAAACTCACCGTGTCAACAAAATTGTAACTTTTTTTAAAATTTTTTATTATGTTATGTTAGTCACCATACAGTAAATCATTAGTTTTTGATATAGTGTTTCAAGATTCATTGCTTATGTACCACACCCAGTGCTCCATGCAATACATGCCTCCCTTAATACCCAGCACCAGGCTCACCCATCCCTCCACCCCCCTCTCTTCTAAAACCCTCAGCCAAAGATACAGATCTAGTGAAAAGAAGGGCCATATGCACCCCAGTGTTCATAGCAGCAATGTCCACAATAGCCAAACAATGGAAAAAGCTGAGATGCCCTTCAGCAGACAAATGGATTAAGAAGATGTGGCCCATATATACAATGGAATATTACTCAGCCATCAAAATTATAACTTTTAAACTTCCATGACTAAATGTTAAGCATCTTTTTGAGAAAATATATACATATTGTTTAGATTTCAGAAGGGACAGTCAATCAAACAGAGGGAAGCAAAGTATTTCAGATAAAACTAGAGCTTGCTCTGGGGGGCAGCTGGGTGGCTCAGTCGATTAAGTGTCTTCCTTTGCCTCAGGTCATGATCTTGGGGTTCTGGGATGAGCCCTGCTTCACATGTGCAATGGGAAGCCTGCTTGTCCCTCTTCCTCTCCCTCTGTCCCTTACCATGCTTGTGCTCTCTCTCTTCCAAATAAATAAAATCCTAAAAAAAAAAATTATTTTCTCTCTACTCATAGTTCAAAAATGTGACTAACATTTTATATGAGATCTTACAAGTAATTTTTAAGTTGTATATTTCAAATTATTAGTAAATTATATACTCTGCATTTAGTTTATTCCTATTTCCAATTTAATTTCTTTAGCTGACATTCTATATTATATTATTTTATATTATCAGTACAGTAGAGCATGATAGATAGAATGGAACATTTGGGAGATCAGAATTATGAAGTTTTAAGAGGTGGTATTCACCAAAGTCACTTAACCCCAGGAGAACATACATCCAGTTTGAACCATGTGTATGTGCTAATTCATTCATGCATTCATTCATTCATTCATTTATTGTAAAGGCAGAACTCAATAGTTTTCAACCCTTGCAGCATATTAGCATCCTCTGGGCTATTTTGTTTTTTAAAAGTTCACTATAGCTTGTCTCCAGTTTACAAAGGTAGGTAAAAATGGAACATTTTTGTGCATTTAAGTGAATGCAGAGGACATGGAGGGGGAGAGCAGGAAATTAATCAGTTTATGGTCTAGACAAACCAACTGCAGATTACAACCACAGCCAACTTCACCCCAGCAAGCTGTACTCAGGAAACAGCAGCGTGTACCTTGGTAACCATAGCCTTTAAAATATCTGTGTTTGGGTCACACATCTCCTCTGGAACATTTGTCTTCTACTCCTAGGAAAGTCAATGGACTTTTTCTCTGCCTTAATCCTTGTTCTTTCTTCCACATGGAACATACTTCTCGGGCCCCTTCCTCTGCTTTGCTTCTTAAAATCCTATCTGTCATCCAGAACTCCGTTAAACTACTCTCTCCAAGAAGCCCATTCCTTAGTCTGTAAGCGTAGCTATCTTATTCATACTCCAGTTGGGATATTTATCACATTCTGACTTGCATTCTCAAAATGGGAAGAGAAAAATGCATTCAAAAGGGGCCTACCAAAAGCAGTGTTGGAATAAGAGTGGAAGTGGAGAGGAGAGTCAGGATATGTTTCCCAATTGCACACGTCTCATGGAGATTCCAACACTCCCCTTTGGAGGTGTGCACCATCTCTCCACCCAGTGAGGACCACTGTGTATCATGAGATACAGTGACTGGAGTGTGTTGTTGGTAATTAGAGCTGCAGAGCCTGACAGAAAGTTGAGAACTACTAACGAGGTCATTACAGAGCTATTTACAGAGGCCTACTCTGTGTAAAACAAAAGCCGATAGGATTTTTGAAGAACAGAACTCAGGGAATATTCCCCTTTAGCTCTCCAGTGGTTCCAGCTCAAGGCCAGATAAGAACTTGGTCAGTATCAGGTAGAGGAGAATTGACTTCATTTTATGAAGGTCTGGTTTTAATGGTGAGACCCTAAAACTGAAATGATATTACCCACTCTGTTGTACCATATAGTTTTTGTTAAAGATCTAAAAAGAGAAAATAAAAAACTGATAAATGAAAAAAGGGAAAACTAAATGGGGGATGTTCCCCCAAATCCTCTTCTCTTGCACAGTATCTCTACTTGCTATGTTTTCAGATACCCCAAACCTTTTTGCTCGCTTTAATTTTACTTTGTGCAAATATGAGCGATCACTGCAAGAGTTCACAGGAGTTGTGTAGCCTCTGAAAATTCTGGGGTGAACAGCGTGATGACAGAAATTTGGAGGGTAGAGAAAATGATGGTGGGGAAGAAAGTCATAGGCTGGATGTTGCACTGTTGAGCAGAGGTGATGGGGGCTAAGATCAAAGCTACAGGCAGGAAGTAGGACCAGCTCTCCGAGACAATTCTCTCTTTCTGGTGCTATCCTTTCCTGGCAAGTGTAACCAGAATTTGTAACCAGAACTTCTGGGTGACACACTGCTAACACCAGCCTAGGTTCGAGACTTTGTTATAGTTCCCCAATAGTTCCAGTTCCAAGGACATTGAAAACTTTGTTGTCTTAACAATATACCTCTAAGCAAAAGGTAAATCTCTTTGTCACCACTCACTTCTATTCTTTCTCCAAAACATTTTAGTCTCATATTCCTCTTGATTCAGGCCCTCAACTCCTCTTTTTCCCCTCTTGGCCACGAAAATCCCCTCATTGGTACAGAACAATTTAGCTCTGGCCTCAAATAACCCATTCAGTAAAACGAAAGCCTGTTATTTTCAACTTCATTAGAATCCCTACAAAAAGCTTTGTTTCTTATCACTATCAATACATTTTTTTAAAAATGTGATCACTGTACCTATGACCTATCTTTATAATCAGAAAATCATCATACGAGTTACTAAGGTAGATATTTTCTTATTTTTTCACATTTTATAATTTATTTGAAATATATTGAATATATAATAATATTTTAGTCAGATTTATTTAAAATCACATTTTGCTAGAAAACCTCATAGATTTCCTCAAAAGAAAACAAAGTTTTTAAAAATAGGTCTTGAATCATTGCTTGAAAAATTAAAACACAAAACTAAAAGATTTATTAAGGAAATATTTAAAACTGATGGGAAAGTATTAAAATTTTTAAAACATCCAATTTACATTGTGATTAACGTGACATTTAGTAGACTGTGATAGGTTCACTAGTTAAGCCTTATGTATTGTTATTTGTATTTAAAATATCTTCAATGTAGAATTATATATTACAGTATGTATAAACGTGATTTTTGTAATCATGTTGGTGTTAATGCTAAATAGAATGTGGAATCCTTTTTGACTAACTACTCATTTACTTGCTTGTCAATATACCACGTTCTGTCATGGTCTCTATCCTACTTAATCAGCCAAACAACCCTATGATTTAGGTACTATCTCCATTTTACCATTGTGAAAACTGAGGTCTGCGGGGGTGAGTTAGTTACCCAAATTACAGGTTTGCACACATATTACAACTGAATCTTCCTCATTCCTTTTCACAGTTTAATATACAGAAAATAGCATCCTGGTAGTAGTAAATCCAGACAAAGAAAACAACTTTTTCTGAAAATTTACCTCAAAGAGCAACATAATTGCTTTATCAAATCTAATTCTGTTTAATCTCAACACAACTGATCCCATGAGCTTTCAAATGTGTGTGTTATATCCCATAGACCTTTTTATTTTAAAAAGCTGAAGATTATGAATTTGGGAGTGACATTTTACATGGTTTATATATCTTCTCATGGATCATTTACACAAATATTTATTACAGCAGCCTCACAAGGTAGGAATTATGTTCTGATAAAACTGTAGCTGGGATTTGTGCCTAGTTTGTCTAAATTCAAAGCCAGTAAACTTCTGGATAGTTTCTAGATCATCTTCCAGAAGTTAGTTGTGACAGGTTCATTTATTTACATGTTCTAAATCTTCTTACTGAACAGAAGTCTTGCCCAAACTGTTCGCTGATGGAGAGGAACTGTAACAGCAGCAGAATTTAGGAGTGTTTGGGGATATTTGGGACGCTCAGCTGTTTAAGCGTCTGACTCTTAGTTTTGAGTCTGGTTGTGATCTCGAGGTCATGAGATTGAGCCTGTGTAGGGCTCTGTGCTCAGAGCAGAATCTACTTGTCCCTCTCCCCACCCCCTCTGCTCCTCACCCTGATTGCTCTCTCTCTTTCTCTCTTACTCTTTAAATAAATAAAGTCTTAAAGAAAAGAATTTAGGGGCATTTTAAGTGATATTGTTTGAGTGAGTGAACTCCCCACTTGTATTTACATGGACAATCAAAGTTGGAAGGCAGGCAGAAGGAGCAGGCCTGCATTCCTTAGTGATTGTGGACTGGCTCAGGGATGAAGAAACGGTTTCTCCATGGGTGCTGGGATGAGGACGAGCAGAGAGCTGTGCTGGTAGAGACACAGTAGTTAAGATGTGCTCCTTACTCATTTGGGAAATAAAGCTGATTTATCTTTTGAGATTGTATCCATAGTTGGATGAAGTCAGATATATGAAGTTATTTCCAGAAGTTTCCGCTGATCCTCTCATCTAAGGCATGCCTCTTATTCTTTCTATTTGGTCAAGGGCACACTGACAGATGGTCCTCATTGAGTATTGCAAATCACTTTTTTTCTTTCTCGAGCACTATTCCATTGTTACACTTAACAATTTTAGCTCATTCTGTCTTTACCATCATTTTAGTTGGATCACTCAGAACTTATGACATATATTGGTTCATATACAGTGTATCCTACATTTATATACAAAGGGATAAATATCAGTAATTCTTATGGTAAAGTTTTCAGTATCTATGTTTCAGTGTATTTTTTCAGTGTACAATATTTTTTCCTTAAAAATGCATTTCTATAACTATCCTAAACCAAAGATTTAGTCAATATATAGTCTTATAAATAGTAAAGGGAAGAAACTTAACTTCCAATGAGTTAAGAATCACTCTGAAACCTGTAACAATCCAAAAATGTCCTCCTATACTTTACCATAATGTCTGAGTTTACCAAATGCTTATGAGTTAAAGAAATTACTTATTTTTTTAAGATTTTATTTATTTGACAGACACAGAGAGAGAGAGAGAATGCACACACAAGTTGGGGAGCTGCAGGCAGAGGGAGAGGAAGAAGCAGGCTCCCTGATGAGCAGATTCCCAATGCGGGGCTTGATCCTAGAACTCTAGGATCATGACCTGAGCTGAAGGCAGATGCTTAGCCCACTGAGCCACCTGGGTGCCCCTAAAAAAATTATTTATATTTATATTAAATTATAAAAAGTAGGATTATGTTGTGCATGACTACAACTTATGCAATATATGCAAAAGAAGAAAAGTTTAATGATTTTCTTGATGCTTTCTCAGTAGATTAAGGAATAATAGAGTATAATCATACCTAAAAGTCAAGTCATAACCTATTTAAAAGCACTGGTCCTCTAACTCTGTATACCTACAAAGAATTCAATATTTTGGTAGGTTTATCAAAATATATTACTAGGAAAAAGGCAAAAGAACAGAAAGTGTGATTACATTTTTATTTTTAAAATAGGTCACAGATTCCATATTATTCCTTTATAATAATACGGTCCTACATCCTAATACTTGTATACTATTTGTTAGTAGACAATATTAATATCCTGCAAGAGTAGATTCTGAGGGTGTATACTCTCTTTACACTCAACTAGAATTGAGCTCACTGAGAATCTAGGCTTTTTAGGCAACAAAGCAAATGGTGAAAAAAACAAGTTGAATTAGGAAAAAAAAAAAGAATCACTTCAAGACCACTATTGATGAATACAAAAATTACAAAAGATTTTAGGAGCAAACGTGAAATATATTGACGATTAAGGAAAAAAAAATCAATTGGGGCACCTGGGTGGCTCAGTCAGTTAAGCATCTAACTTTAGCTCAAGTCATGATTTCAGGGTCCTGGAATCGAGTCCCACATCCAGCTCCTTGATCAGCAGGGATCCTGCTTGTGCCCTCTCTCTCTCTCTGACAAATAAATAAATAAAATCTTTTTTTAAAAAAAGATAAAATCAATTATATTTGTCTTCATAATTTTTCCACAATAATTCCTACAAACATGGATATCATAAATGCTAAGTACAATTTAGTTTCTCACAACTTTTAAATAATATTATCTCGAGACTTTTTTAAATAAGTATCCTTTTTTTCAGAAACAAAAACCAGTTCATATAAGCATTAAGTTTTCCTGATCAGCAAACATCCTTAAGTAAAACCTCATGCATGGGGGCACCTGGGTGGCTCAGTGGGTTAAAGCCTCTGCCTTCAGATGTAGTGAAAAGAAGGGCCATCTGTACCCCAATGTTTATAGCAGCAATGGCCACGGTCACCAAACTGTGGAAAGAACCAAGATGCCCTTCAACAGACGAATGGATAAGGAAGATGTGCTCCATATACACTATGGAGTATTATGCCTCCATCAGAAAGGATGAATACCCAACTTTTGTAGCAACATGGACGGGACTGGAAGAGATTATGCTGAGTGAAATAAGTCAAGCAGAGAGAGTCAAGTATCATATGGTTTCACTTATTTGCGGAGCACAACAAATAACACGGAGGACATGGGGAGATTTAGAAGAGAAGGGAGTTGAGGGAAATTGGAAGGGGAGATGAACCATGAGAGACCATGGACTCTGAAAAACAACCTGAGGGTTTTGAAGGGGCGGGGGGTGGGAGGTTGGGGGAGCCAGGTGGTGGGTATTATGGAGGGCACATATTGCATGGAGCACTGGGTGGGGTGAAAAAAAAAAAAAACCTGTACCGAAAAAAAAAAAAAAAAGAAAAAAAAAAAAAAAAGAAGAAGCGTCTGCCTTCAGCTCAGGTCATGATTCCAGGGTCCTGGGATCCAGCCCCAAATCGGGCTCGCTGCTCAGCAGGGAGCCTGCTTCCTCCTCTCTCTCTGCCTGCCTCTCTGCCTACTTGTGATCTCTGTCTGTCAAATAAATAAAATCTTAAAAACAAAACAAAAACAAACCAAAAAACCTCATGCATGGTGGCCGCTGTACTTTGAACAAAAAATTTGGAGATTTCAGTCTACTTGCTGGAAATCTGCCTGGCCCCATGAGAGAAAAGGAACCCATTTTTGCAGATTGCGCAACTGGCATCACTGGCCATAGGAACTACAGATTCCTTAGTTGGCCTGGTTCAGCTGCTATGGCTGTGCCAGCATCTTTATGCTTTCAAATATCTAAATGGCATTTTATAGCATTTCTCTTTGCTAGGATACTATATTGTGTCAGTTAATTTTCTTTGAGCATCTAATCACTGTGTCATTCTGCAATAAAGCTTTATTTTGCCCTTTTCTAAAATATCAAAAGGGTAATGTGGCTTTCAGAAACTTACTTTATCTTTTACATCAATTCTACCATTTTTCTGAACAAATTCTGTAATAGTTCTCTGCCACTAAAAAAGAAAAATGGTTGATAAAAATTTTAAGGGAGAGAGTTCCTTGAAAAAGTATTTCTATTGTAGTAGAAGTGAACAGTAGGAGTAAAATGGCTCCATATACTGTTCTTTTGTGGGGTTTGAGAATGCCTTGTCCATTATATAATTCAGTTTATAAGGTTAGCCAAGTTATTTCCCCCGAAAAAACTTTTTTTTTAAGAGCTGCTCTTATATACCTTCTTTACTGTGATTCCCTAACAGTTGACTAAATGGTTAATTGTAGTAGACTAGTAGGAACACCCCAATAATTAATTAGCTGAGACTGGCTTGGTGTCTAATACCAAATAACATATTTTCACAAACAAGTTTATTTATTCTTATTCTCTGTCTCTGCCTGAGTGGGGGGAAAAGCCTATCAGATTTAATTGACTATCAGATTTAATTTCAAAAATAAGGCAAAAACTCATAAAAAGGAAAAAAAAAAAAAAAAAAAAAACCACAGTAGCCATTAAATAAACTATACCCAGGAAGGCTGCATAGTATGGTGTTAGGATCCAGAACTCTGGACCTAGAATATCTGTTCAAACCTGGTCTCATCACTTACTTGCTGTGTAACACTGAGCAAGTTATTTTATCTCTCTGTTTCAGCTTGCTGATTCCTAAAGTGAGGATCATAAAAATTGTTTCTCAAGAGCTGTTGTGAAGATTAGATGAGTCAATACATGTGAAGTATTTAGAATTTAGTGTTTTCTGCAATAATTCTTATTCTCTCTTGGTCCCACGTATGTGCCTCCAGACTACATGGCAGTCTTACAGAAAGCTTCCTTTAGGAAGTATATTATAGAAGAACACTACTTGATCACAATAATTTTAATATTAGATAAACAATGGAATATTTTGTGAGAAAATATGCAATAGATCAATTCCATCAATAGAGTGAGTGGGTGTATAGTAAATTGATCTTGACTCTCCTATCACCTTTCCATTCTTAATTAGCCCACCAAAATTATAGGTAGAGTATCTCTTCAAAGTATCTCTCAAATTCATCCAGTTTTCTGCAGGAGTGAGTGAAGGAGTGGAAGTGGTTTATTCCGAATTGTGGATATAGCTGCCCAGGTTGTAGAGCTGAAAATGAACAACCTTTATCTAAATAGTTTCTGTTGAAGATTCTGCCCCTTAAGACACTTGTCTTAATTTTTCCTTGGCATAGAACCCTTTAGGAAAACTACAACAACAAGAAATTTAAAAAACCATATTCTGCAGACCAAAGTGCTCTCAAAAAGAAAAGATTTTAGGTAATCCAGCAAACTTAGTTTGTGGTAATTCACTTATTTTCCAAAAGAATATTTTACCATCTTAGTTTTTATCCCTTAAAGTAGGCCTAAATTTAGACCAAATACAGTCCAAACTCTTTAGTTCTAACTTTATTCCTTCTGGGACCTCTGTTCATGCTTTGTCTAATATAATGTTCCCCTGTTAACAATAGGAATGTAGGAAATTATCAGAAATTATAGAAAAAAGACATAGCTGAAAGCTTTGACCTTTCTTTCACATGTTTAATTTCTATGACAAAATTTAAAAAAAAATAAGGTAAATAAAAATGATCCAAGGGATCTCTTCAGATAGGATTTAATACATAAACCTTCAAGAAGAAATGGTGAAAATCTTCAAAGAATCTAAGGTTCTTGAACTTCATTTCCATAACCTCTTTGAAGCTCAACATAGGCTCATTCTTTGCAAGACAACTGGAAGTAAGTGATGTTGAAAGTCTTGACTAATTTTGATTTGTATCAGGACACTTTTGTAGAAGTAAAGAGGTATTCAGCACAAAGACCCACTCAATAATATTAACTTATCACTCTGAACGTGGGATTCATTCAAAAGGGTCCTGTGTTCCCATATCACCCTTCCAGCTTGGGTTAGGCTTCTTTGAAATATGCTGAGCAAGTCTGCTGATTAAAGAAAATCCAGAGGCTGCTAAGAAATAGAAATCTCATCAAATAAGAAGTTAAACATGAATAACGTCATAGTTTCAATGTAGTAATATTGAAATAATAGAGCACCCATGATTTATTTTAAACAAATTCACCTCTACCATGAGAGTAATCCTGTTACATGAATCTTGATAGATTAGAGATCCCATCACTCCCCACAATCCTGGCTGAATGTTGTAGATCAATAAAGTACTGTGTGACTAACTGCTTAAAGTGCTTTTATTTTAAAGCATGGATTTACAATTTATAAGTGTACCATAATAAGAACAACTTGCATTATGACCAAGAGAGGCAATTTATTCCACTACAGATTTTAAAAACTCAAGTAGATAAGATACTCTCCACACATGCCTTCAAATAGCTTCTCCTTACAGCCAACATAAGTTAGATAGGAGGTTGTAGACAGGAGAGGGAAAAATTAGCATGGAAGGCATTTTTAAAGAACATTAGTCCTTCTCCTCCCAGGTTAAAAGGTAGCTGGGTATGTGAAACTAGCTTCTATTTTGGCTGATTTTTGAACCTTAATAAAAATAACTACCAACTAAGTCCTCTGAGATTTGTGACTTAAAGCTAAATAGGATGGGAGAAACAATTATCTGTTTGGGGTTTAGTTTTCCCCAATTCAACCAGTCTACAAATTTGTCAAATGGTATTTATAGCCTATTATTAGGAACATCTAAAGACTCCTAGAATTTTAGATTCTGCATACCACCAATATTTGCCAAATCAGCCTTCTGTAGCAAGTAGGTAACTACTTTCTAAAAATTATGTATTCAGCTTAATGAAGATTGTAAGTAGTTTTTGTTTCCATGGGAAAAATGAAGAATGAAATCAAAGGGCACATACTCTCCTGACTCTTTCTTCTGTAGATGGAAACTCATACAAAAAAAAAGTCTCTCCACTGAAGAATTTGATTATAAACACTAGAAATTAGGAAACTTGCAATGTTTGGAGTTTCTAGGGTAGAAACAATTCATTGCTCTTGTTGTGGATGAATATGCAAAGAAAACAGTGCCATTTGAAATCCCTCATGTCTACACTGGATGGTTGGTTGTGGTGTTGCAAGGTGGAAAGTCAGAAATCTTTGACACAAAAATGATAACAGGGTTTTCACTAATTTACAGCTTTTGATTTCTTAAGCATAGGTATGCACCCCAGTCACATATTTATGCTGAATTTTAAGTTAAAGAGTTTACTCCAAGAGTCACAAATCTCTATTATTTCTCCTCCATGGTATTGGCAAGAAAGCATTTGATTCCTTCTTGTAGCCTTTTGCTTTGAAATCCCCCCGCGTGTAGGATGTGTGTGACCTTGGTATCGGAGTCCTTAGCCAGTCTCCTACTGCCGGTTTTACTACACAGAGTGGCAGTAAAAAGAGTTTTATTTCTTAGAAAATGCTTCTCACAGTTCTTACTATCAAACTACTCATTCTTTTCTGAAGAACTGAATTTTGAATCATAGTTAGCTTGTCAGAGCAGGAAGATGAAAAATGACATGTTTACTCTACACTTCTCAACTTGAAACTTTGCAATTGTATCTCTCCAAGCAACAAGGAATGCTTTCACTCTTTCAAATCCAATGGAAACTTGTCCTTTGGGGTCAGGGAGTTAGCACTGTATGACCAAATTCTTTGGTTTAGTTTGAAGTACATGGCTCGGGGGTTGAGGGTCCAGCTCTGCTCCTGAGAAGATATGTGACCTTGGGCAATAAAAATTGTTGGGAGGGAATTAAATGATAAAACGTATGAAGCACTTAGCATAGTGTAAATAAGTTTTCTCTTAATGTTCACTGTTTTTCCTGTTGCTGCTAATATTATTATTATTAATTAAAAATTTTTTCATTCTTATGCATTAATATTCTTTTTTGCTCAAATCACTCATTACTCATTACTGATTTAATAAACCAATATATAACAATATATTTGTGTTAGAATACATATAGACTAATTTTAACCAGAATTTTAAATTGTAATTGCTGTATTATTAGCACTTGGTGATTTTGTTCCTCATCCACTCTTCTTATTGGTGAGTTCTTTATCCTTAGTGTTTTTGCCCATTGTAAAAGTTTCTCTCAAAAAATTTAAGAACCAGGGAATTACTTATATTCCTCCTTTAATTCAGCCTATTCTTTCACTCTGTTCCATTCTAATCTAGCCCTACAGAATACTAAATCAAAAGTTTAAGCCAAGAGTCTAAGATGTCAGAAATAAATCCTGTGAGACAGGAATTTCAAAGAAGATTAAAGGCCAATTATGGGATGCTTATGATCCTTACCCAACTCAAACAAATGAAAGGGTCAGGTTGTTAATGGTTGAAAAAGGATTTGTGAGAAGATTTTCTTTAATGAGCTATCTGCTGTTGGGAAAGGTATAGAAATGCTTCCCTCTTTACCTCAAATTAAGAGAAAAGAACTGTACCAGGACCCTCAGGGATATTGGGAATGGAGTATAATTCTTACGTGAGATGTAACAGATTATCTGGTGACAGATGAGCCACATGAGAGGAGGCTATGTAGGTTTCAGTCTTTCCTCAAGTAATTTATGGGAACAACTGCCTCATGAGTGTTTTGTGTGAACCAAATGTGGCCCACCCATATTTGGAAGAATGAAAGGACCTCACCAGACAGAAGCTAACGATGTAATAATAAAATCCCTGGGGGTTGCGAACACTGTAAAGGAACCAGAGTTTCATATGCACATAGCAAGGTGGTGAGACATGTCCAGCCATGGCCTCTGGCAAGAAGTCCCTGAAGAGCCTGTGAATGTGTTCACGGAAGAATTAGCTTCCAGCACCTACCAGGTCTAGTGAGTATGAAGTCCTCCCACAGTGCTGGTCAAGTAGGAACTTGGCTTATCCTCTCAGTCCTTTTTCTGTCTTGCTCCAGTTCAGGAGTCAAGGTAGCCAGTTGGGGGAGAGTGAAACAGAAACATCAACCATCCCCCGCCATACACCACTTCTGGGCTCTGCCACAAACTCAAGGTTGGAAAGGAATCTTTTATGATCTTTGTTTTAAGATTGATGTGTAATATATGTAGCCAGACTATCTAATATCAGAATTGAGACTTTGACCACTTAACGGGATCACACAATGTTTTTATTATCTAAGGTTGATTGCAAAAGTGATGATACCACCTGAAAATTTCATAGATAGAAGGTAACTTTCCTTTTTGAATATATCTTTTTTTTTTTAATATTTTATTTATTTGACAGGGAGATCACAAGTAGGCAGAGAGGCAGGCAGAGAGAGAGGAGGAAGCAGGATCCCCACAGAGCAGAGAGCCCGACGTGGGGCTCGATCCCAGGACCCCGAGATCATGACCTGAGCCGAAGGCAGAGGCTTTAACCCACTGAGCCACCCAGGCGCCCCCTTTTGAATATATCTTAAAGAGAAAACAGGAAACAAAGTAATTTTGCTTTGTAATAACACCCCATAGGTTTTATACATTAATTTTGTAACCTCAATAAAAAAATCTGTTGCACCTGAGACAACACAGTCTTACAATCTATGCTAAAGGAATTATCTCAAAGATAACTGGTATAAAGCTTAACTATTAATTTACATATATATACATGTATATGTATATTTCTTTTTTTTTTTTTTCTTTTTTGAATGAGAGAGAAATAAAGAAAGAGTGCATGAGCAGGGGCAGGGAGGTGCAGAGGGAGAGAGAATTTTAAGCAGACTCCTTGCTGAGTGCAGAGTCCTACTTGGGGCTCAATCTCACAACCCTGAGATCATGACCTGAGCAGAAACAAAGAGTAAGATGCTTAACTGACTGCGACACTAAGATGCTTGCTCCTTAACTGTTAGGATATTTTTTATCAAAGTTCAAACAGAAAGAGCATGTCATATATGACTATTTCCCGAAATAGTAAAGTATTTTTGACTCAAAAATTAATTTCTGCTAATTTTGTTTGCTTTCTTTTTCACGTAAGACTCTTTTATCTATACATTTTGCTTTATATTTATTTTTGATAGATTCTCTGTGACTTCTCTAGAACTGTTGGCACATTTTCTATGTTAATTTTTTCTCTTCAAGGTTTATATAGAAGATGACTGATTTTTGGATTATAAATTCCATTAGTGTGTTTTGGCAGATTATGTCTTATCTGAAAAATTACTATGCTCTTACAGTCATTTGTTTAAATTCATAGTCATTTGTTTAAATTCATAGCAACTAAGGAATGTGTGTTAAAAGACACTGATCATTAGAGCATTTGTTTAAAACCATTTGCTTAAAAAAATTCAAGAAAGAGGTTCCTGGATGGCTCAGTGGGGTAAGCATCCTCTCTTAATTTCGGCTTGGGTCATGGTCTCAGGGTCATGAGAACCAAGCCCCACCTTGAGCTTGAGCTAGGCCCGGAGCCTGCTTAAGATTCTCTATTTCTCCCTCTTCTGCTGATTTCTCACCAAGAAAAAGCATGCATAATTTTTATGTTTGATTTAATAGATGTTTAAACATGTCTCATCTAGTTCGGTTCTGTATTACCAAATTAAATTGCAACTGCACAATGTTGTACAACCACCAGAAGAAGACTCGTTGTACTCTATAAATCCACAGTCTGAAAAGAAAGTATTTGGTATCTTTGGAGAAATGTGCCGCAAAATCCATTGTGAAACTGAGTCTTCAGCATGTAACTGCATTGTTTCAGATTCCTGACTTTATTAGGTTTTTTTCCACGGGCTTATTTTGTTCTTGTTTATTTGTTTGCTTGTGTTATAGGTGAACCTGATCTTCATAAGAACTCAGAAGATCTAGTAAACACTGAAGAAAAACGTGCGGATGCACATTCATAGGTTTGAAATACCTTAAAGGCTTCTGTCAGTTTAAACATGAGAGGTAATTTTATTTTTTAGACAAGAAACCTAATTCCTGGAATGAATGGTTTGTTGAATGTCGTAGAGAAAAAGTTATCTCATTTCAATGTCCTCCTGGAATCTTTTTTTTTTTTTAAGACTTTATTTATTGATTTGACAGAGAGAGACACAGCCAGAGAGGGAACACAAGCAAGGGGAGTGGGAGAGGGAGAAGCAGGCCTCCAGCTGAGCAAGAAGCCTGATTCAGGGCTCAGTCCCAGGACCCTGGATCATGACCTAAGCTGAAGGCAGACACTTAATTACTGAACCACCCAGGTACCCATCTCCTGGAATCTTTTAAAAATCTCTGATTTTCTGAAGCAAAATCTTAAATATTTACTTTTTCAAAGAGCTTAATTTGCTCATCAATAAAAAATATACTTAGTGAGACTTTTTAGACCTTTAAAAATAATGATCTGTAAGCTGTGGACAAGTTTAATCCTGATCTCTCTTTCTACTTCATGTAGGAAGTATGAATGTTTACACTGGGTGATAACAACAAAGCAAGGACATATTATGAAACAAACATCAGTGTTTGCTCAAATTTAGAGACATTTGTTTGCCTCCATGGTTCTCTTTTTAAAAATTCAGCTTCTAGGGCTTACTCTCGATCTACCAAATTATTGACTCTGGGAATGAGGCCTTGGAAACCTAAATTTTTAATAATCCTGTCTGTGGTGTTTCTGTACACTATAGTGGAGAACTGTTGTCTTGTGCCTGCCAGGGAAGTACAAGCTGCTAGAAGGGAAGGTTTATATATAAGGTTTATTTATAGAGGAGATGTCTTAGTGTCTCCTTAAAAAGTAAGAAATAAAACTCACATGTTATAATGAGTCCTGCTTTTGGGGTGATGGTTGGGGGCAAGAGAAAATGCTGGGGGGGGGCCATATACTAAGTGTCTTGAGTTTCTCTTGGTAGCTCCTCATATATTGCTTTAGATACAAAAGAGTTAAACTGTGATTAGCTTTTAAGAGGATACATCTCTAAGTGTTCCTGAGTTGGTTGTAAGACTGTCTTTTATTGATAACAGTAGTTTCATTCATGCTACTATCAAGGGTCAGGCCCTGTGATGAGCATCTTACATGTGTTCATCTCCCTTAGTCCTCTCAACAATTTCAGAGTTAGTGATTATGATTCCTGTTTTACATATGAAGCTTAGGTAGAAATCAAGTCAACAGAGTGGCTGTTCAATTAAAACCCATGTATGTCTATATGTAACAATTTTAATATATTTCCCATATTAGCTATAGGAATTCCTCTTCATACCCTCCATCCAGACTATAAATTTATTGCCTTTGGAGCTCATGGCTTTTTCAGAGCAGTTCTTAGGTTCTGACGATATATGATGGAGGCTCCAAGTATGTCTTAGGGAAAACTAAATTCAGTAGACTATTTATGGGTGTTTTAAGAACAAAAAGTTTTTGTTTTGTTTCATTTTTGTTTTTGTTTTGACAAATAAATAGCATCAGAACATAGAGTTAAACAAAATTAAGCGAGTCTTTCCTATTGATGTCATCAATCTAGTGCACACTATGTAGCTTCCAAAGGAAAAAAAAAGTCTACAATCAGCATTTCTTAAACATTCGTGATATGGAACTGGAATACTTATGAACATTTTCCAAAAATTCTGTGCAGGGAACACAGGTCACCAGTACATTTGTAAAAATGACTGTCCAATCTATGAAGATGTCTAAGGCAAAAAAGGATATAGATCTGTAAAATTCTGGCATCTCATCAGTAAAAGATTTCAGGGAGATTCAAATGGCAGTTAATGAGGTCTCTCTTTTTCTCTTTTTCAACTACAAAGACCCCAAAGCTGGAAGGATTTGAGACCCACTCAAAGAGTGGGGTTCAAACTCAAGCAGGCTGTTAGACAATTTTTTTCCCATCAGCACTAACCAAAACTTGTAGTTTTTGTCTCAGTTTGAGAAAGCTCTGCCTTTAGTGCACAGTCAGTATTCCAGAAATCATGGCCTTTCATAGGTGAAATTTATATGCCTTTAAGAAATAGGCAGGCCTCTTATATAAAGGAAGTAGAAAACCAACAGGAGTGGTGACAGTTGGTAACTGTGACTCAGGCCCAGTGTTTGGAAGACAAGAGCAGTGGTCAGCCTTGAAAACAGAAAGAACACAGAGCACCTGACCTGAAGGCAGCAGCCAGCCAGTCTTTGCCTCCAACATATTTTCACCATGTCTGAAGGTGTTTCCATTGGCTAAGAGATTTTTTTATGTAAAATCTTTCCATTTTTAATGTGGGCTCAAAGTTTTTTGAAACACCATGCAGACCAAATAAAATATATGTGGTCAGATTTTGCCTACAGTCTCCCAGATGTTAACCATACCTTCTTGTGACCTCTAGCTAACTCTTTCTCTGGCCTCCATCATGGAAAATATAGATTTTACGGCAGCCTGGCCATAGCTCTGAGGGCCACTGCCTGCTTCATTTTCAGTGTGTGGGCCCCAGTATGGGATATTTTCTCAGGAAACACTGAAGTCTAATTCAAGATGCACCATGATGAAACCTCATCAGTCAATGTGCAACACTACACTTAGGGCAAGAAATCAGCCTTTGAAATCTGTTTTTCACATTGCTGTATAACTTCACATTGCTGTGTAACGTCACACTTCTGAGAGATTTCTGTCCACAGAACTAGTTGGTTTTGCCTACTTTTTCAAAATGTTTCTGTTAATTAGAATGAATGAGATTGGAATTGGATGTACAATGCCATGCTGCTTTACTATTTAAAAAGAGGCTGGAATATAATTTATTATATTGTCTTCCTGGAAGGATATGCTTTTGGTACCCCCAGAGCAAACCAATATCAGACGTGGTACTCCCTGGGAGGAGAAGTGTTCCCCATTCCTTCCAATGCCTGCTTTTTAGTGTTGCGTGTACATCCAAGAAGAAGTCAAAGCCTAATGGATTGTAGGCTGGAGTGAGTCTGTGCATTTGCTTGGTTGACTTCTACACTGACTTAAGATCCGTTTTGAATATCTTCAAGCAGGACTTGTGCTCTTGAGTTCACGACAGTCCTGGTGACTCCACTGGTTTTACACACACACAGGCCCACTTACCCCATTTATACTGCCTTCTAGGCTTGTAGAGTCCTTGAGTTTGTGATCTCTAATCCAAACAATCCACATTTTACTGTAATTAAAACATGCAAACATACACACACATACATATACACACAAAGGAGAATTCTAAGAAGATAGACAATGAATATCTATAATATACTGATAAATCCCTTATTCCTGACAAGGTGTATAAAGTCCCATGTGATATTACCACACAGTTACTGATGCATATGTATGACTAAAATATGATCTTCATTTTCATTTGGATTTTATTTCAGGATAATGAGAACAGGACTAAAACATCCTAAATCCTCAACTTTGCACAACGTCATGTTCTCCTTTTTCAACACACACCTGGATCAGGCCATTTTAATGGACTCTTAGAAGGAATTTACAGTAGGAAGAACATAAATTCTGAACTAGTAATTCCGGCCAAACAAATGCATTCAAAATCGCCATAAGAGTTTTTGGCCAGTGCTTCTGCCATTGTCTTTCCTCCAGAAAACAGTCTTAAAAGAAATGTTTTGATTGTTTTGATCTAGCTTTTTCAGGCAAGTCAGAGAAATTTTAAGACAAAGGTTGGATAGTTTAAAATTTTCATCACTCTGAATCCAGTTATAGCACAGGTGACCTTGCAACACACGTGCAAAATATGAGGCATTTTAAAAATTTACTTTCTTGTATTGTTTTATGCAGAGTTCTATAGTTATCAGTATTTCAAGGTTTTAACTAAAAGGAAAGAAAAGCAGAATTATGGAAAACAATTTTTTTGCAGCCCTGAAGAACGGGCTAGTTAGATTGTCCTTATTTTAAATACACGGAAGCGACACGAGAGGCGGGGCTGCTGAGAAGCTGTGGTTGAAGGCCTGTGACGACAGGGGAACTTTAGCCTGGCTCTGCCACCTGATGACCACTGCATTGTAACTCTCACGTTGGGAAACCACAGTGAAACCCATCCCTGAAACCAGCGGACCAATTCTCATCCATCCCTGTGGTTTCAGAGCACGAATACGTCACCCACATGAGCATCATCACGATGCAAGTCACACTTGTTAGCTACACTCCGGGACAACAAGAACCCTCAGGCATTGTTGGAGACAGACGTCAGAACTAAGAATGGAATTCGCCCCCTGGGGTGTTGATCCCATTAGGACATAACAAAATATATTACAAGCCCAGGGATAAATGACAAGAAGTGCGTGCGTGCGTGCGTGCGTGCGTGTGTGTGTGTTGAAAAATATCTATGAAAATGGAAACCCATGCTTTTCTGTACAGATCATTTTATTTGGCGTGACTTTATAATTTCACTACACAGAAACAGACTGCAACTTTTGGAGACTCCGCTTGCTTGTCATGTTTTGCCTGAGCATGTGCAGAGCCTCTCCTTTGCTCCAAACTGAAGAACAACTTTTGTTTGTTATTAGCTGACAAGAAAGGTCGCACAATTAGGGGCTGTAACTTTTCACTGTGCAAACACTTCAATGATTCTGAGATGAATCTACCTTTGTAAAAGGCAAAAACTGGATGGAAAAAAATCAAAAGTAGCCATCAATTAAAGAATAAAGTGAAGGAGGGTCCATATTGATTTTCTGTTGCACCTGCTCTTTTCTTGGTTTCCACAAGGCTAAGCAATATTTTAGAAATTGATATAATCAGAAGCTTTTAAGTCTGAGTGGTGGGATTTTACAACCCACAACTTAGATCTCCTTTAATGTGTAAGCCATATTCTATATGCATATTAGGTATGCATTGTTCTAATTTAAGATACATTTGTGGATAGACTGTGTATAAAATGCTTTTAAATGTTCTGTGAATAAGGTCCTTAGTTTTTGGTTCACCTGAATCTTCTGTAGAACTCAACTAAATAATTGATTTGTATCATAGACATTATAATGCAATTGATATTTTAAATGTAAGCAGTACAAACTCATCTATGATGGCGTAGTGGGGGGAGATTTATAGATATGTACATCATGGTGACTTTTTGTCTTTTAACAATGTACTTTTTATTTCTATTTATAAAGAAATTATAACTACTGCTTTCAATGTCTTTTTAAAAGTAGCTATTTACCAGCTAGAAAATATTCTGCATTGAAAATAGAATCTGAGTATCTGGGAAGTGTAATTACTTTTGTTCTTATTTGAGCCAGTTGTCTTTCCATAAAGCTAGAGAATCTCTCCAGGGAGAAGTACATTCAATCATTGCTTCTCAAGGGTCATAGGAAACTTGTCTGCTTGGTTCCTATTGATATTTTAGGACCTATAGACTTTGTTACTAAAAAAAGAGAGAAAGAGAGAGAGAGAGCACGCAATATAATGAATTCATCAGCTTCTGTATATGGCCTCTCCCTTAATTTTCCAGGTTATTTAACTTCTATAGCATCATGACTGAACTTTCAAAGGGGGTGGAGAAAACACACTCCACTTCCTCAGAATTGTCACCCTGTTGATGTGCTTTTTCTCTTATTCATCTCCCTTCCTCTCTCTGTTCCCTCCTTCCTCCCCTTTCTACTTCTCTCCTTTTCATTTCCCTTCTTCTTTCTTTCCTTCTCTCTCCCCTAAGACAGCTACTAGTTAGTGAGAAACTGGCGGGAGTCCACGTGGAGGGCACCAGTGCCTATCCTTTCCGCAAACACCCATGTTGTGCTAGTCCGTCCTGAAGAAAGGGAGGGTGAGTAGGGCTGCTAAGTCTGGGATGTCCTGCTTTGCATTTTTATCCTCAGCTACACAACATATATCTAACAATCTCATATGCCTTTTTATTCAACCAGTAGCTCTTTTATTTAATTTTTAACATGACAAGCTACAATTCTTGTGTTTTTACTCTGCTGTAATTCTCTGCCTTTCCTATTACATATGATTGTTAAATAAATCATACTTGAGGGAATATATTGTGAAACATTTGGTGTCTGATATAATTCAATTTGGTGGGGCATTGAAAAGTTGGGGAAATCAGGGAAAATCAGGTAGATATCAGTTTTGATATGAGCACTGTCAGAAAATGGTTTTTGCTCTATTAAAGAAATATTCATTGAATATTTATTATTGTGGCTATTATTCGCAAGCTCCTGGCTAAATGCATGTTGCAGAGAGGAATGTGGAGACCTTAATCTTATCTCTATAAATTTCATCTTTTATAGAGGAGATAATTCATACACAAATAACCAAAATGCCACATATAAAAGTAACCAGATGCAAGTAAAATGCACCTCTGGGTATTAAGGAAGGTAAAAACTGTTTCGACCTTCCAGACTTCTAAGAAGACTTCCTCAAGTAGACTGCCCACGAGTCGATACTTCCTTTACAAATAATAATGAAGCTCATACTTGGTGCCTATTTTCTATGTACAACCTCCGTGAAAACACTTAACACGAATTATCTGTAATCTGCGATAATCCAGCCAAGTGGGTATCGATATGAGCAAGGAAAGCCAGCCTCAGAGAAAGAGCGTAAGGCCAGGTCTCAGGTGATGGGCTCCAGACTGGATTTGCTTCTGGGTCTCTCTGGCACCGAAGACCCCTTTTGCTTTCTACTGCATCTGTTAGGATGGAGCAGAAGCATGGCGGAAAAGAAAGCGTGGCGAAGGACAAGGTGAGTAAGGTAACAGCTGAGAATAATAAAGAAGCAAAGAGCATCAAATCAAGGTGAAGACCTGGAGAGTTTCAACTAATCGAATTAAGAGTAATTGGCACGATATGCGTCCCCTCTCAGACTGGCCCCATGGTGCCAAAGCACTCTGTTCAAATATAAAAATGTATGTACTCGTCAGAGCATGACATTTAACTGAGCTTTTTCCTTCAAGTGTGATTCCATGATAAATTTCCACATAATAACAAAAAGCTTTCAAAGACCATATTTTAATTCTGAAATATAATTTAGATATAAAACATATTTCCTTTGGAAGCTATATCAAGCCTTCCGCCCTCAAATTTCTTTTCTTAGTATTACAAAGCCTATCCACCATCTAGTACAAGCCTTAAACAACAAAGACAGTATATATTTTAGAGTCAAAAAACAAACAACTGCTAATGTCCCACATTACATATCTGTGATTTCTTTGGAGGGAATCCAAAATACTTAAACTATAAATCCTTATGGGCCAGCATGTATATTTAAAGCTCTATTTGGGGCCATATGTTTTTTAGGAACATTAATAAATGTTTGGGTTATTTGCTTTAGATTTCTGATGTTTAGAGAGCTTCCTTTTCATCTCAGGCGGATACATTTTTTTTTAATCTCTGATAACTAAAGATACCATTATGTAGTGTTTCTTATAGTATAGTCTCACTATGGCATTAACAGTATTTTCCGACATTGTCTCTTTTACACCTTATGAGTACTCTCTGAGGAATTTTATCCCCATCTATGGATGAGGAGTCACCGCAGAGGGTGAAATAATGTGTGTAAGGCCACACAGCTCATCAGGGGAGGAGCCGGGATTTAAAGTCTAAGAGAACGTGATCCCCAAACCATGAAGCTGGACTGCCTCTGGTCACTGTGGGAGGTTGTGTCATGTCTTCTCCACCCACCATATCCATCACCTTCCTTTTCTCCCCTTCTTCCATATCCAGACACTTGTCTTTAAAAACTGCCACTGGGGGGCGCCCGGGTGGCTCAGTGGATTAGGCCTCTGCCTTCAGCCGAGGTCATGATCTCAGGGTCCTGAGATGGAGCCCCGCATCGGGCTCTCTGCTCAGCGGGGAGCCTGCTTCCCCCCCCCCCGCCCCTCTGCCTGCCTCTCTGCCTACTTGTGATCTCTGTCTGTCAAATAAATAAATAAAAATTTAAAAAAAAAAAAACAAAAACAAAAAACAAAAACTGCCACTGGAGGGAGCAGAATTGCCAGTGACCACCAGGAGGGGCTGGTGCACTTCGGTGAATCCTTGAATCATGTTTTATAGTAGAGAAAGATGCCTTTGATTTCTGTGGACAGGAGAATTATTTTGCATGCTTAATATGTGACCTTAGAAATCTGTTTTTTTAGATAACCTACTGGGGTTCAGTCTAGACTTTGCTACTTAGAGTGTGTCGCCTCCCCTAGAACTTCTTAAAAGTGAACACTCTCGGGGATGCCTGGGTGGCTCAGTTGGTTAAGCGGCTGCCTTCAGCTCGGGTCATGATCCCAGCGTCCTGGGATCGAGTCCCACATCGGGCTCCTTGCTCTGCAGGGAGCCTGCTTCTCCCTCTGCCACTCTGTCTGCCTGTGCTCACTCTCTCTCTCTCTCTGACAAATAAATAAATGAAATCTTTTAAAAAAAAAAAAAAAAAAGTGAACACTCTCAGGCCCCATCCAGACCAACTAAACTGGAATCAGCATTTCATTAGATAACTGGGTGATTCCGGGGCCTATCGCTGTCTGAGACAATAATTAAATATTAGGGAGATAAATCTAAACACCC
This sequence comes from Enhydra lutris kenyoni, assembly GCF_002288905.1. Lineage (NCBI taxonomy): Eukaryota > Metazoa > Chordata > Mammalia > Carnivora > Mustelidae > Enhydra > Enhydra lutris. The sequence continues at coordinate 77,794,508 of NW_019154085.1, read as the reverse complement.
ACTAAGCACTCAAACATGAGGTGGTTTTTCTCCACACTAGGCAACAGGCTCCAGAGTTCATGCTTTCCACATGGCACTGCTCTCAAAATGACTTCAAAACAAACCCTGGGAGATTGCCACGCGGGACAGACCTTGTGAGTTCTTCCGTTGTTGAAGACCTTACTCCAGCCTGGTGCTTGGGTCAACTGCATATTAAATCCTCCTCCTACTACTCCTACTACTTCTTCTTCTTCTTCTTTTTAATTAACATAAATGTATTATTTGCTTCAGGGGTACAAGTCTGTGATTCATCAGTCTTACACAATTCACAGCACTCACCATAGCACATATCCTCCCCAATGTCCATCACCCAGCCACCTCCTCCCCGCAACACCCTCCCCTCCGGGAACCCTCAGTGTGTTTCCTGAGATTGAGTCTCTTACGGTTTGTCTCCCTCCCAGTCCCATCTTGTTTCATTTTTCCCTCCCTTCCCCCTACAGGCCCCGCCCTGCCTCTCAAATTCCTATCAGAGAGATCATATGATATACATCCTATTACTTCTAGAAGTGCTGTAACGACCCACTTCGTTCTCTTCTAAGAACGCAGCGTTGTTGAGATCTTGACCTTCTTACTTGTGTTCCATCTTTGGCTCCGCCTTCAACCCTATTTTCACTTTTTCTTTTCTGTATATCATTTGTAAGTTAGATCTCCTCAACGCATTCTTGGGACCGTTTAAGGCTTCTCCACAAAAACGGTTTTTCCTCATCTACACCAGGGGTCAGCAAACGTTTTCTGTAGAGGATTTCTGTAGCAGATCGGGCAGCAACTACTAGGGCTGTGCAGGCCACATTCAATCACAGTGTTTCTCCACCTGGTGTCCCCTTTCCTCCTCCTTCTCCTCCTTCCTCATGATTTTTTTCTTTTTCCTCCTCTTCCGTTTCTTCTTTTGTAACCCTTTAAAAATGGAAAAGTTAGTCTCTGCTTAGGAGGGCAGGAATGTCCCACGTGGCAGATTCGGCGCAGGGGCCTCTGGGGCTTCCCACAGCGCTGCTTTTCCCTATGCAAGGAGCTGGGAACCCCAGGGTAGGAGAACGAATATGCTGGCCCCAACAGCGGTCACTCCCCGGGGCAGCAGCTTCCACGGGGCCTGCCGCCCCTCTGAGGACTGGAGCGAGAAGTGTTATCCGGGCTCGACACACACAGCAGTCCAGGGGGTTGGCACAGCACTGGTCCCCAGCCCTCAGGTGGCCTCCGAACTCCAGATTGCTGAGGCCCAGCCGCAGGGGCGCGGATTCAGGAGGTGTGAGGCGGGGCCCCGGGGTGATGCCCCTGCTGCTGGACTGGAGAGCTCCTGCTGAGAACCACGGCCTTACAAATAAACCTCACACTCCTTGCCATCACACTCAAAGCCCCCGCAGTCTAACCCCAAACTGTCTTTGGGCCACAGCTTGCATTCACTTCCCCATTCCCTCTTCTTGGATTTCTGCTCTGCCCTCGCATTGAGGCCTCCTGTGCAAGGGTCTTTGCCATCTTTACCTGTAAAACTCTCCCCCTCGGCCTCCGAGGGGGTCTGCACATTTGCCAGCTCTCCCAGAAAGCCTTTTATCTCTCTGGGGAGTCGCCTCAGACCCTCCTCTAGAGGAACACTGAGCGTTTCCCCCTCCAAACTCGTGCTCCAATATGGTAGCCCGCCATGCCATACCCTTGCTCCCAGATTATAAGGCAAGGAAGCACAGAGCTTTAGGCAAAGTAGGTGTTCAGAAAATATTTACGAAATGAATAAATAAAAATGAATGAAGGCAGGCAGGAAAAGTTTATATTTGTTTGTCTTAAGTGTTTGATATATGACATATGACTGAGTTAATTCTTTTCCGATAACATCTCTAGTTAATTCAATCAAAATGAGACTCACTTTTCAAGCACTTTAGATCTAAGTAATTCCAAAAAGCCATTTGTGTTTTTTCTCAGAGCAGACACATGGGGAGTCCATTAATTCTTAATTAATACTTAATAGCTGCTAAAAGCAAACCTGAATTCTATGAGAGAAACATTAAGATCTCCCCATCTGTCTCTTGTTTACCCTTGGGGAGATGGGTCTGCTGGTGTGGAGGTATATTAATTGTAGCTAATCTTACCAAATTCGCTAAGCAGAAAAGCTCACATTTCCTGGGTGATTTCTTATGGCTTCAATGACTACTAGTGGGAACCATACAAGCTTTGGAGCAGGAATGATCTCAATTCACAGTATGTTTTTGGTGGTTGGTAGCTGTTGGCCTTAATGTTTCCTAACCTCTCACCATGAAGACTTTGATAGAGTGGTGAAATAATAGTGAAGAATATTTAAAGAATCTGGACAGTATCTGACACATATTGGTTCTCAATTAACATAAATTAAGGTTATTATTTTATATTAATCCAGATACCATTATTTTTTGTTGCATTTTATGTTGCAAGACCTGAGGCAAGAAATACCTTATCCAAGGACTGAATTTCACCCTCAATTCAATTTCAGACTTTCTCATGGTCTGTGATCTTGGACAAGCCTCAATTTTATCCTCTACCAAATGGAGATGTAAGAGTCCCCCCTATTTTACAGAATAACTAATGACAAAATGAAATGATCCACGTAAGATGCTGAGAATGACTGACACAGTTTTTTCTAAACCGAATAGTAAGTATGAGCTGTAAAAATAAGAATCTACCGAGATTCTCCTTTAAAAGAAACATCCTCTTCTTATAAAATTAATTTGTGATTATAGTTGCAAGAACATAGCACAGCTTTCACTTCAGTAGCAATATCCTAAAAGTCCACAGGATGGGGGGATTTCTCCACGTAAGAGCAGGCTGGCCATCCTAGAGTAGAGAGTTTATCATCAACCCCACTATTTACGTCCCTGCTGGAGGAGAGGAAAGGCAGAATTACATACATGCTAGAGAGAGAGAGATGGAGACAGAGTGGACTGAAATAGACAAATTAGTGCATGTATTTATAGACAGATACCTCTATTGGTATATATGTCGATATGTGTCATGTAGATGTTCAATTCTAGGGGAAACTGTTTAATGCAAATATCAAGAAGAAAAATATCAGCGTAAAGATAAAATAATAACCTTTAGACTTCCAAGATGGCTTGCTAAACAAAACACACTATTTGACATCCAGGTGCACTTAGAAGCAACAACAGCAGTTTCTCCAAAGGAAAAAACTACCGGCACACACCCCAGCGAACTCTGCAGGTTTCACAGAACCTTCATTAGCAAAACAAAAAGGTCTTTCTTTGGAGGAAACAAAAAAAAAAAAGAGAGGACCTTTCGTAATGAGGAAATTGCCCATAAACAGACGCGTCCACTAAATGTGGTAAATCAGATGCGATCTAGAAGCCAAGTGGGTCAACACTGAAACCAGCATCTTTAAACCCACCACGAAGAAAGGGGCTGCTAGAAATAGCCAGCACGCAAAAGACGCATTCAGATGGAGATGACTTGGCAGCCTGGGCAGGAACCCACTAAAGCAAGATGTGTGGCCAGGCGAGCTGGCCTTGCCTCTCCCTCAGGCTCTCAGGCTCTCTGGCTGCCTTTCTCTTTCCACCTCCCGCCTGGCTGCCTGCTCTTCTTAGCCTTCTGTGGGAGGTCCTCACATTCTTCCTTTCATCTACATTCTTCCGCACGTCTTCCTGTCTTCCTTCGTTCTCACCTAGCCTTTCCTTAGCAGAAGATAATGTGGAAGTGATAATGGAGGGAAGCATTTATTGCATAGGGTTTTAAGTCTCTGTGCTTACTTTAATGGCAAATGAGTTACATTTTTTTTCTCTTTAAAAAAAGCTTCCCTTCTTATTTCAGCACAATTACATTATACATATGCATTTGCACACATGTATTTTTGTATACACGTATGTGTACATATACATGCATACACACATGTATAAACTCTGCACACACATTCATATATATATATATATATAAATATTCCTCAACAGAAAAATATTTTAACTCCAAATTCACAATGAAAGAAAAAAGATTTGTAAAAATTAATACACTAATAGGAAAAAAAAGCATACAAATTTAGTTATGCTTTAAATCAAAATTTATTGATTTTGGATTATATTTGCCCAAAATATTGTATTAGATTATTTTATACCAATACAGCTTTGGGTAGTTTATGATGACGGTGTCTAATTTTTAATACTTCTCTGTCCATACTCTAAGAATTATTGTTTTAAAAAACCTCATTTAGCTATCAGTCACTTTCAAAGAAATAACTTCTTCCAGCGAACTGCTTCCTAGAAAACTCTGTACTGACCGTGAAAATAGGTAGCTCAAGCCTGGTATCCTACGAAAAGTCCAGGATAACTGCACTAGTACAGTAAGGTTAGTCGAAGTATAATTAATAGTATAATTGCTATCTCAGTCATCACTGGTCTTCATGTCAACTTTAATTTTTAGATTACTGTTTTCAAAAGCAAATAAAGGACCCATATAGTATTTAAAACACTTGACAAATATAACAAATGAGTGACAATTTCAAAATAGGAAATCTATGTGCCATTAAGACAAAAGAAGAAAGATGAGAACAGCATCTGGTAATGTAATTAGTCTGATTAGAGAAACACATCCATAGAATTTATGCTTTGGGGAAATGTCATGTAACCCACCCATCTACTGCAGTGTCTTCACAAATGCCAGTCTCTTTAAAAAATAAAGAAGAAAGAGAAGATATTCTCCTGCAATTATTAAGGAGATGATCAACCATTGATGAGCTTTTTTTTTTTTTTTTAATTTTTATCATCCCATTGTTTTGATTCACATAAAGCCATTTTATACCTTTGTTCCTATAGGGGAGGAAAAAGGTTTCTGGCTGGGTCTGAAAGTTCAGCTGGCAAAGACAGATTATTAGGAAAAAAGCATACAGATTTATTTAATCTAAGTTTTACATTACATGGGAGTCTTCTTAAGGAAATGAAGATCCAAAGAAACAGATCTGAGTATTGTCATGCTAGGACTGAGGAAGAATGGGGTCCTGGAAGACTAGGATAAGTTAAGGAGTATGAGGTAAGTATAGTAAACTGGAGGGAACTTAGTAGTGCTTGTTTGTTTGGATTCCTCTTTGAGTCCCTTTGTCTTCAGAGACAAGGGGGCTCCTTTCTTCTGGATATAAGGCACTCCTCACATGAGGGTTTTATGGCCTGTCTCAGGGAGAAGGGCAGAGGGAAGGTGACCTTCCGGCATCTGCCATTTTCTCAGACTCCAGCTTACACCACTCAGTGTGCCAGCTGCCATATTTTGCAGCAGTGGGTCCTGAACCCCATCACTTACCCTTGAGGAAAAAAAGTTATTTTGAAACATCAATAAATTGATTCCTCAGTTAGCTTGAGGAGAGCAGCAGTTCCAGTGTTCTCTTAGGTTCCTCATTATGTAACATATTGTTTTTTAATGCCATTTTAACTATAGTTTATTCCACAACTGTGGCATTTAGGTCTATGGTAATTATCTTCTTTTATATTATTTTTACTTTTGGGGCAATACAGATCTGGGAGTGGTAAGTAAAAATTAGCATTCTCCAAATCCTGGGGACCGGGGTGCAGAGAAAGGGAAAGGCCATAACAAAAAAAAAAAAAAAAAAAAAGCAATTTGTGAAATGATTTTTCAGTTTATTAGAAATCAAGGAAAAGAAACTTAAAAAGATTGATGCCTTTTTCTTTAAGAAAAGATTATACCCACCATTGTCGTAAGCTCAGCAATTCTTTCCTTTTAGGAATTAAGGATTATTTTTTAAAAGCACAGATTTAAACATAAAAAATATTTTTAAATGAGTCACATCGTTTAAAAGGAGTTTCAAATTTGCTGCTTATGTTGGTTAAAAGTCATTTCAGTTTGAGGTCAAGATCAAAGAATTAAAGTAGAACTCAGGGCTTCTTTCCATTCCAGAATCATTAACAAAATCATCCCCCGATGCTTAAAGTCTGAAATGTAGAAAATTTAGTCTCAGTGCAATCTACAAGAAAATGCAAAAGCCTCTGGTTTCTAAGGAAGATGGGCTTTCCCATCCTAAAAACCATCACAATTTCTTAAAAAGAGCATCAACTAATAGAAGGGTTTCTTGAATTATTAGTTCATTTAGGACCAATTATTTTCTTTGGGCTCTAGTTTCCTGATCTATAAAGCGAATCCTACCTGTCATACATATTTAATGTGATTATTAACCGAGAAACATAGGTGAGGCCACTGTATTAACCGTAAAGAACGGAACCAATATTAACTGGCAGGAGGGCAGCAACAATAATAGCGTTTTTATTTTTATAACTGATATTTAAATAAATAGTTGTGCAGTATATTATTAATATGTATTTACAGAACTAAACTGAATCAAGACCAATGGGTTTGAAAAAGAAACAGAAGAATAAATAAATATGATGGGATTTGAAAAGAAAAAGGAAACATATTTGAAAGCCTTTCTATTATAAAAGAAGGCTCAGATTCCAGAATTAGAAAAGCTAAAAATGAATCGCTTAAAAATTACCCAATTCAAGATCTCCCTTCCAGTAGTAGAGAAAAATAAATTAAAACCAAAAAGAACTTGGCAAATAGCATAGCATAAATAATTAGAAAAAACATAAAATGAAGGAACACTATCTGAAAAACATGTCAATATTTATGTATCAAATATCTAAAGTGCTTCAGAAGGTAACCCAAGAGGAAGCAAATGAGACACAATGTTGCAGGTGGAGGTGGTGGTGGTGGTGGTGGTAGTTTTGTGTTGGTAGTTTTCCAAGCTCCCACAGGAGCACAGCACTGACAAGTCCGCTTCTGGTTGTTATCAACTCATTTTGCACCTGGTGGAGAAAAAGAAAATAACAAACTGTTCCAGAACACCCTGGAAATGTTCCAGAGTATTTCATACCATGTCACATAAATCTCTGTAAAGGGAAAAATCTGGTATGCAACTTAATAGCAACAAAGCCTGTATGCTGTGATAGAGTGAATTACCCAATTAGTGATTTGTAGGAGGAAATTTTTCTTGGAAGGATTTTAAATCTTAGGAAAAAAAGCTACCACAACAAACCAAAAAAAAAAAAAAATTTTTTTTTAGATCATCTTATAAGGAGAAGTTTTAAAAGACAGAAAATATAATTGGTTACAATGCTAATACTATTAAATACATACGTACATACATACATACATATGGTGTATATTTCTAAGTAAAACAATTTGTTCTGTCGACTGTCATATAAGCATACAAAGATACCCTTTTTCTCTTCTGATTCCATTCTCTCTTAGTGCTGTTGCTTTCTGTCTATTCCTGTCTCTTCTTTTCTCCTTTGCTGCTCGTCTACAGTTTCTGAAAGAGAATCAGAGGGGAGAAACAGAGCTTAGTGTTGGAAGGAGCCTCACAGGAACATCTGATCCACCCCTTCATATCATTCTCTACATTTTACTGCTCAGAAAACTGGGTCCCAGTGTTATTAAAGGGCTTCCCCAATGTCACACAGCTATGATCAAAGAGGAGATGCCACCCTGTGCCACATCACCTTACTCTTTTTTTTTTTTAAGATTTTATTTATTTTGAGAGAGAGAGAATGGGTGCACAAGCATGAGGGGAGGGGGAAGAGCAGAGGCAGTGTGAGAGAGAGAGTCTCAAGCAGATTCCACACTGAGCACAGAGCCCGACACAGGGCTGGATCTCATGACCCTGACACCATGATATGAGCTGAAATCAAAAGTCACATGCCTAAGCGACAGAGTCACCCAGGAGCCCTGCCACATCACCTCATTCTATTTCCTTCTTGTAATTTATCACTATCTGACATGATTTCATTTATTTATTATTATTAATAAACTATGTATTAATTCACATGTATATTGATAGTCTTCAAACACTAGAATATATATCCATGGATTTAAGGACTTTAACTACCTTATTAATAATACCTGTATCCTCAGGACTCATTCATGCACATTCATTGAATAATAAACTAGAATAATGGTCTTTTGTTTCTAAAGTATACTTTTATAAATGATACCAAATTATCCTACAAAAAATACTACAGAATAATTAAGGCTATCTGAATTGTTCTATCTAGCTATAGGCCTATGATAAACATTAACCTAATTTATGCATTTTAAGTAGCAAAAACATCTAGTGAGTGTTAATGTCAACCTTTGACATAAATTGAATAGTCTGTGCTTCCTTTAGATACCTCAGGGAAGAAGAACTTCCCTGAATGCTGTTTGTTTGGGAAGCAGATACTGCTCATTGCTCACCTAATATCCATGGTCACTTAGAAAGAGAACCTTGACTAAGTTGGAAGGTGGCAATGTTCCTGGTTTAAAATATTTACTTTTGGGGTACCTGGGTGCTCAGTCGGTTAAGCATCCAACTCTTGATTTCTTGGCTCAGGTCATGATCTCAGGGTGGGGAGACTGAGCCCCCCATCAGTCTCCATGCTCAGCAGGCAATCTGCTTGAGATTCTCTCTCCCTCTCCCACTGCCCCTCCCCTCTGCATGCATGTGCATGCTCTCTCTCTCTAAAAATAAATGAATCTTTTAAAAAATATTTACTTTCTCCAGCTCCTTTGCATCGAGGGGTAGTCTTATGGCATAGCTCTGGTCCGTAAGACGTTAGTTGGGAGGCTCTGGGATAGCTTTGCTTCTCTGCTAGATTCTTTCCCTTTCTCTTCCCACTGTTCTTTTTGCTTGGGACAGACTGGAAGCCTGGAGCAGCAGCTCTCTTGGGACCCTGAAGTTACAACTTGGAGAATATTAAGGAAAATGATAAGTGTCTGGATACCCATTAGAGTCTTGAGCCACAGTTCTAGTCCTGGACATTTTATTGTATGACATAATTCAGCCTGTATGTTACTGTTTGTTGGGGTTTCTATTATTTGCTGTCAAATGCTTGTTCTGAATGATAATGAAGAATCATTTGCCAATCGTTCTGCTGCTTCTAGGATTCTAATTCTAGTGACATATACTCCTGGGGTTTACTGTGTTCATTCCTTCAAATTGGGCTCATTATTACTAAAAGTAAGAGAAAACAGGAAAAAGGCAAGGTCACATGTATAGAGTGAGAAACAAAAAATGAAGATAAATCCAATACATTTTAATACCATTTAATGCCATTTTTTACCTCAAGTTTCTAGGCTTCTTTGAGTTCCCTCCTTTGCCTACTTCTCTCTCTACTCTCATGTTCATCTGCCTTCTACACACCAAGTCTCTTTATCTGCATCAGCTAAGTTTTAAATGCAATGAGGAAAGTGGCTGAGCCAATGTCTGTCCATAGAATGAAGAGGATTCACAATATAAATGTCAAGAAAAGTACTACAGTTGAATGGTAGCCTCTTTACAAAATGCCGTCAGACACCTGTGCATTCATGTAAATTACTTAATTCATACAACATTGCAAAATAGAAACCTTCACCCCCATTGCTATATGAATCACATGGGATGTTTGTAAACTTTAGCACCTTAACTACTTACAATGTCACTTAAAGCCAAAGATGCCCTCCATCATTTTCCTAAAACTCTTCTTCCTCTGATATTTAGTTTTTCAGAATATTATGATATTTGAAATCTAATAATTTAATTTCTTTAAACAGATTTCACATTTTGTAGCATAGATATTTTTAATAATTAATATATCTGCTGAAGCTTTGAAAACTGGTTTTTAGAATCAGGGTCTTAGAAAAGTAAGAGCAAAAAATTAAAAAAGAAAAAAGAAAAGTAAGAGCATATCTTCCTTTTTCATTTTCAGAGAAAGCAAATATTCAAAATCACTATGAGCATAAACACTTTGATATAATTAGACATGATTTTTCTCATTATTCAGTTTGCACTTATACAGCTGTTAGATGTGGGCAAAGAAACAATTTTTAAATTAATGCAATGTAAGTGGTTTATTTATAGAGTCATAAATCCATATTGCAATTAAATGAACTCTATAGTACTTACACTTACTTGCTATGACCACACCCAAAACCAGCGTTTCTAAACTTCATTCAATTGTATATTGTTTAGTGATTTTGAGGTACCATCTCTACTATTTCTCTTTAATATTTTCTAATATTTTTCTTTAAATTGATTAAAAATATATTCACACATTAAGGTTGCCTTATCCTAAGCAACAATAGCAGTAAAATCATGATTATGTATCTTTTCTAATATGTATTATGACAGTATTTATAAATATAAAAATAAAAGTAATTTGTCTCTTGCCAACCTAAAATAATCTGTTTCCACAATGTAGAAAACATTGCATAATTGAATTAAAATTTAAAATGGATGGTGGAAACTTTTTTAAGAACAGAAAAAGTCTGAGCATTTTGTTTTTTATAAAGACCTTACCCTGGCCAACTCTGGGAAAAGAAACAGCTTACAATATTATTGCCTAATAGAAAGAATCCTGACCTAGAATTCTGCTCTGCCCTGCTTCTGTCTATGCTTCAGTTTCTCATGGTTAGGGAGATTAGGGAAAAAACTGAGTGTATCTCCCTGACTTAACCTTTCTTAGATTCAGTACACACAATTAAAGAGGATCCAACAGCAAGTGGCCTAGATGATGAGAAAAGTTGGAAGGACCTAGTGGTGTTTTATCAGAGATGAGGCCGTTTAGGAGAAGACATCACAGTGCTGAATGGCTGTAATCAAGGAGGTAAAGTACAGAAGAAAGAGTTTCACGCAGAGAAGAATAGTTAGAGCTCTTTGGTTGGGCTTGGGGTTCAGCTGGAGTTACTCAAGAAGGAAGAGGATCGGTCACTGGTCTGTGATGTTGAAGAGGATCATGTGTAGGGTAAGGCTTGGATAGACGGCATCGGGTCCTTTCCCACCTTGATAATAACAATAGGCACCAAATACTAATTGCTCCCTAAGCTGGACTAAGCATTTTAACGTGTCTTATCTCATTTAATTTCCACAATAATCCATAGGGGTGGGTATGATGGTACCCATTTTATAAACGGAGTAACTGTCTAAAATTTGATAGGGGTTGAATTTGAACCCAAGCCAGAGTGACTCAAAGCTCATCTACTAGCCATTATATCATACTATAAATGTGGTCTGGGAAAGATAAAGTTTTTGTTTTGTTTTGTTCAGAAAGTTTCTTTGACCATTCAGCCAAACTGAAGCCAAGTTGTCTTCTTGAAAAAAATTTGTTGTAAACTGTAACTGTGTGAAAAGGAAACTGAAAAGCCATTATCTCAGCTGGCTTCCTTCAGATTTCTGAGAAAGCCAACATATTTCCCAAGGAAAACTTATGCTTTTAATTGCAAGCTCTGTTTTGAGAGTAGAGAACAGAATGGAAGAAACCAACATTTCCTAAGGAAAACTTATGCTTTTAATTTTTATATCTTTGTGTTTTTAATAAGAAGAGAAGAATTCAGAAGCCATGCTACTTATTTACCCAAATGATGTTACAAAATCAGCAAAAGCTTTGATTTATTTTTTCTGAATCCTTTTGAAAAACAAAAACAAAAACAAAAACTAGCAACACATTTTGAAAGTGTGTTCAAGGAAAGGGAAGGGCAAATTTTATTTTCTAGCACCTTGGGGTATCTCAAATAGTCTCAAGGAGCGCCAGAATGTTTTCCACAAATAATTCAAAATCATGAAAATAAATCTGTGTCTTAATCATGTTTTAAGTAGAAAGAAATTTAGGAAATCAAACAAATAGTCACAGCAGGTGGTCTAGAAACTCCCGAAAGTTTTGATTGAAATGATTTAACAACAACAACAAAACCCATAAAAGGATAGGGGTGGGTGGGGAAGGAAGGAAGGAAGGAAGAAAGGAAAGGAGGATAGCAAGGAGGAGAGACACTTAGAACTAGAGTACTCATTCATACTTGGTGATACTACTTATCAATGAGTTTTGCATTTATTTTCTTGGGGAAAATATATGAAGAAAAATGTTCTCTCTATTGCATTGTCTAAAAGATTCACATATTTCTTAATCTCTGTATTATAAACTTGCATTCAGAATTAAAAACAACAGTTTTACTTCTTTGAATCTTGACATGAGATCCCACAGTGGATTTTACATTTACATTTTTTCCTCCCATCTCAATTTCCCTCTTTATTGACTTCTGAGAAATCTTTTCTTTTTTTTTTTTTTTAAAGATTTTTTTTTTATTTATTCATTTGACAGATAGAGATCACAAGTAGGTAGAGAGACAGGCAGAGAGAGAGGAGGAAGCAGGCCCCCCGCTGAGCAGAGAGCCCGATGCGGGGCTCGATCCCAGGACCCTGGGATCATGACCCGAGCCGAAGGCAGAGGCTTTAACCCACTGAGCCACCCAGGCGCCCCCTGAGAAATCTTTTCATTTTTTTTCATCCATGAAACATTGACCCCACCAATATCATCAGTGTGGGAACCACACGGGGCATTCCACCAACCTCACTAAATTTTGTGGCACAGATACTTTACCTTGAAATGCCATAAATCATTAATGGGGCACCTGGGTGGCTCAGTCAGTTAAGTGACTGACTCTTGGTTTCCCCTCAAGTCTGAATCTCAGGGTTGTGAGATTAAGCCCAGTGTCAGGCTCTGTGCACCACAGAGTCTGTTTGAGATTCTCCCTCCCTCTCTATCTCTCCTCCTGCCCACGCACACACTGAGCTCTCTCTAAAATAAATAAGTAAATAAAAATCTTTAAAAAATAATTAATGTTGTCCTGGAGCCAGAACTTTGAACAAACAAAAGCCTTATTCAATACACACACACAGACACATATATATGTATGTATATATATATATATATATACATATATATATGTATATATATATGTAAAAAGTAAAGTATCAGTATAAAGCAAGATTTTCCAGAACTGATAGAAAAAAATATATATATTTATATATATATATATTTTTTTTTTCTATCAGTTCTAAGGATAAGAAATTATCTTTTCTTTATTTTTATAACCCCCAGCAAAATCATTTGCTGGAGATAAACTCATTAAAAATAGTTATTGAGTTAATGAATGACTATATCCATGAATTAATGGAATTTCTTACTTGACGATAATAGAAGATTTATAAAATACTAATGATTCCTTAAAATGCAATAAGAAATAGCTCATATTTCAAGTAATAACCAAAAAAGCGGCAGGGGAGATTTTGGCATATTTTATTTTAGATTTAGCATTTTTCTTAATAGCTAGTGGAAATGCTGGGAAATATATCTCTCAGAGCTCAGAAAAATGAGACCTTTGCAGTCCTTTAGCCATTAACATGCTGGAGGAAAAAGGATGGTCAATACTTAAAGACTAATACATTATGATCTTTTGAATCAAGAAACTGGGGATTTCTTCATCAGAAATAAATACCACATACGGTTCTATATACAGAAACGTGATAAATGAAACTTGAAAGATTCCTTAAAAACTTCCTCTGTAAGTCAAACCCAGACACACCATGTCTAAATGTATTTAATTTTTATTTTTTACTCTTAAAGTGAAGCTATTTACATTTGACCTTAGAAGACAGACCACATCAGTAGGACATGAGAGATTAAGCTCCGCAGTATTAAAGTTAGAACACTCACATATTTGCAAATGTCTATGCAAATGTCATTAAAAAGAAAAATCACCATAAAATAAATGTTTATTCTTTAATTGTAATATCGAACAATCTGTACTTGGTTCTAAAGTTCAGTCAAGGGAGAGCTTCCCAGGAGGTGTATTACTATTGTATGAGTGTGGAGAGCAGAGGTGGAGAATGCTTCTGGAGGTCAAGGAGTGGCCTTCCATGGGATAGTCAGAAAAGTTAATAGTTCAGTTATTCCCAAGAAGCCTTCTTGCTGCAGACCCGTAATTAATGTTCCCACTGCTCCTCTCTCTCGTTTACACCTTCTTCTTCTTCAGGGAATGCTGATTCACTCTGGCCTTTCAGATGCTTAACCCCTGAAATTATAAAAAATTATGCTCTATTTAAGTGAAATTTATTTCTAGCAGATTCATTGCTTTGCTGCAAGAGATAAAGAAAATGAGTGGAAAGTTTTCGCTGGTGTATACATGTTTTCCACAAGAATTTCAACCATCTAACCCTATATAAACCTTTTAATTCACTGAGAAAATCAAAACACACCCAGCCAAATTTCCATTAGAGACAGGCTTCCTTTATAATTAAATCTTCTCCATTAAGAATTGCCTCACAGCCTATTAAAAACCTGTTAACTAAAAATCCGCTCACAGGCTCTTATTGTAATTCTGATATATCATTTAGTTCAAATATTTCTTTTGGCATCCCTGAATTCCATTACAACAAGAACCATTGAAGAAACCCCTAGGAACAAAGGAGTGTGTGTGCCATTTCTATAACTTGTAAACAACAAAAGAATCACGATATTGTTAGTCTCCTTCAGGAATCAGAACATATTCATTTGATTACGAAACTTCTGTATACAAAATTCTCCAGTAACTTCCCCCACAGCCCACAGAGAGGCAAAACACTGGCACACCTCTGCCTGCTCCACAGGCTTATAGATCCTGGCCTCTCCCTACTTATTTGGCCTCATTCCTTCCCAGCCCTTCCTGCTTCCCCCTTTCACAGTAATTTATGAGTTACTAGTTAAGGACCCTAACCTACTCTTCCACATTCCCTGATCATTCCCGGCTCCTTCAAGCCTCCATGCTCTTCTCATTTCCTTCTCACTGCCAAATAGCCTCTTCCTACTCACCCACCCGATATTCTCCTGTTCATGCCGCTGCCTCAGCTTGCCTCCTCTGGAAAGGCTCCTCTAATTCCCTACACAGACTTAGCTAGGCTTTTTTCATATTTCCCTACTGTTCTTGGATCATTTTCTCTTGTATCAATTACCATACAGAACTGATTTGTTTACACATCTTTCTCATTAGAGCAAATTTCTTGATGTCAAGATTATATAGTTTCAGTTTGGGGTCTCAAACACAATGCCCGGCAAACAGTATGTACTCATCCATATTGATTGAATAAATGGCTGATACAATTAAAAAATAACTTGGTGTATGTGGCATATTTTTTTTCAAGATTTCAAAATTAACCCAAATTTGGAGTATAAACCAAAAGGCAACTACCACAACCATACACTCAAAATCTAAGAATTACCTCCTGTTTCACTTGGGTCCTGTTCTGTTAAAACATCATACCAGCAGACACTCCATGCATTGCTACTTAACGTGAAAAATTTTATACATATTTCATATTTTAGAAAATTGGTTTATAAGATTTTTCTAAATATTACTGAAAAATATTCGATTAGAATTGATAAATGAAAGGAAGTCACTGCTCATGTTTGTTATGAAACAAAAAAAAAAAACTAAAAAAAAAATGTGGATTTGCATGTACTGTAGTCAGCAAGCCTCAGAATGCTGTTTGGCAAAGAACAACATCCTTGGGCTTGGTGGATTATCTTGCAAAAATATTTGATCAGTTGTAATAATATTTAAATACTTTAATTTCATCTGTAAATACAGATCACTCAAAATTCCTGTTGACCCAAAACAGTAGATGGACATTTATTATTAACAAATGGAGCTTATCTTATATATTATAAATTATAGGGTGGGAGGGAGATGTCTAAATGTTAAGGAGAAGGTAAGGGAATTCATTCATTCAATAAATATCCAATCAGTTATTCTGTTAGGGTCTCATATACCTTGGTCTCTAAACCTCACAACACCATGAAGAAATGCCTGGATGGTGAAATTTAGACTCGAAGAAGGTAAGTGATTTGTTCAGGGATATAAGGACAGTGTAGTTTTAAGAGAAGTTATGACACATCCTATTTCCTCAGTACACTGATGACTGACTAAATGAATAGTGAATGAGGCATAAAAGTTCCATTTTCAGGAGACCCTAACTCATTTTCACCTTTAGTTTTTCTGGATGCTGATACAGATTTTCCTGTCATTCTCTAGGATTTATTATAGGTTTACAGTATCCATTAACCTTGCTTAGACAATGTTGGGATTCCTTCTGGAATATTAAAGCACAATAATCATTCAGCCACATTTCACTCTCCTAAGCTGAAATTGTCTCTCCCAGTCTGAAAAGGTTCTGTTACCTCCAGAGCTCATCCCTTTCACCCACAAGGCAACTGCAGAGTAATAAAGTTGTGTTTAAGACAACTTTCTTTAAATTAGAGATAGTAACTTAATGGCAACATTGATTCATTTATATGAGGGGCTGAAACATTAAGAAAATATGGTAACCAAAAAGTCCAACTTACTAAATAATTAGTCATCATTTCCCTTACTTGAGTGTAGGCCTACTTGCTTTTAATTTATTTTATCACCCAATAATGGTTATAGCGTTATATAAGGAAGCCTTTTTAAAAGTAAAATCACTCACTTGGGCAAACCCCGGAAGACACGTTTCTTAGCCTTTTCCGTGAGTGACATTAACTATTTCTAGGTGAAAGATTTGGTGAGATGGGAGTTGATAACATGAACATCTCTACAGAACCACACATTCTTTGGTTCTCAAAGCAATTTACATTCATGTCATCTTTCCACTGAATAACGGATAGTTGGTTAACTTGTGTCTTGAGTCTTTTTTCCTATGAGTAATATTTGTTTGGTTACGGAGGCAGTAGTACTAACAGGTCTGTGTGAGGTCTGTGAGGACTATCTAATAATTTCTGTCTCCCCATGCCCTTCTCCTTTTCCCAAACACACAGATACTTTATATTTACATTTTCTTTAAACCTTCATTTAATATTAAGGTAATTCTGAAGGTGGAAGAAAACGACTTGGTCTGGGGGCCTGAGAAAATCCTCAGAGCCTCCTCCTCTGTGGAATGCTAACAAGCATATATTGAAACACCTCGCCTGCACAGGACTGACTCTGCACAGCATACAGCAAAAAAGCTCCTGGAGCAAACAGACTCAGCCAGCCCTGTACACAAGAAAAAGCCAAGAGATTCAAAAAACACAACAGGCGTTCTCTTCTCCATAGCAAATGAACACAGGCAAAGGAACCAAAGGTAAGACCAAGATACGCAGTATGAAGGAATGAAGTAAACAGAGTTGGAGGAAAGGAAACGAGACTGAGTAAAAGAAGAAAAGGAAAGGAAACAAATGTTGCTCGAAACAGGACATAATCCTCCTGCTCTTCTCCATTCTCTAGATCAGGTGGTGGTATAAGTGAGTTGGATGAAGTTGTGAAGTGACTGAGTGAAGAGTTATGAATAATGAATCTACAGAGGGAAGCTTATGTTTGGCAAGCCATGGGTCAATATGTTTATCAATTAATTTGGAGTGAAAAAAAATCCAGGCTTATTTACATTTATAGATGACATAACACCAGGAGGGAAAGATGGCATGAAGAATGATAAAACTAGTATTCCCAAAGCTTTCCAAGAGCAGGGAAGAGGCTGACGTGGGTAAGGTGCTGCTGAACACGGAGTTTTGTTTTTAGAAAGATTTCTTTGCCTCTAAGAAATAGAGAATGAGTGGGGCCTCAACTGATTACAGTTAAGGGCTTCAGGTGATCACAATTCCAACACGACCCAGCAGAGTCACCTGTTTAGACTAGGCTCTTGGTGGTGTCAGAGCATTCCTAACAGCAGGCAGTAGTTTAAGGAATGCTCCCTAACCATAGGTTGACAGACTTTTCTGGAATATGCTGCCTGATTGTGAGCTCTCTGTTTCAAGGGTTCCACTGAAGAAGGTAATTGAGATTAAAAGTAGTCTTATGAAATCGCTTTTCTAGAACAATTGTATTTGAAACTGGAATGCCTGGTAAGTAAGAGAGGACAAGAGGCTGCCATTGAATTCCTAACACACTGGAAAAAGAACTGAAATTTATCTAAGTAGCTCCTGAGAGCAGACATAGGGTCAATAGTGGACATTTATGTAGTGAGGGCAGATTATAGCTCAATAAAGAAAAGAAAATTCTTAAACTCTTTGCCCAGCAATAAACATGTGAGTGAGCTTTCATCACTATATGGATTCAAGTCTAAACTAAATGTCTATTTCTGAGATGGGTCGTAGAAGGAGGCCTGCATTGTGTAACAGGAGAGACTGACCATCTTGCTGACCCTCAGATGCTTTTAATCCATAAAAGAGATCTTCTTTCTACTGAAAAATTTGCTCTGCTATGTGTACTTTAAATTACAAAAAAAGTAATTATGACTTCTAATGACATAAATGACTCAAATCCACATTTTAAAAACTAATTCACATTGGGAGTAGCAAATGTAAATGGATTCTTTTTTTTTTCCCCAACCACATACTTTAGACCTTAAAAATCATTCTAAAGTCCTCTAGGGAATATGTGGGTGGATTTTACAGAGTCTCTGACCCTTTTGGAATTCTATTTATAGTTGTATTTGTGCTTTTTGGGGGAAAAAGGCTCATAGTTTTCAGCAGAATCTCAGAGGGGTCTCTGACCCACAAATAATTGTGAATATGAATCCTGATCTAATCTCTTTAGCTTAAAGATGAAGGAGCAATATCAGTGTGCAAACGACTTGCTTAAATTCACACAGCACTCATTGGCTGAGCTGGGACATAAACCTTGGTCCCTAATTCCTATTGGGGGCTCTTCACCTGGGTCACCAGGACCCAATCTTGCCTTGTCATTGACCTTTTCCCAATTAAAAACCTGAAGGAAAATCAAGCACTAACAACATAAGTGCCTTTTTTTATTATTACATTCCTTGCAAGAATTTTACATAGCTGATAGATTCAGATGTAATTTGCCAGTCTTTTGTTATTGCTACTGTTTTTAATGGAATTTGGAATCAGAAAGATACAGAATTTAATCTCACCCAGGAACATTCCCAGAATAGAACCAAGTTACAAATAATGTTCAGATGGTCAGAAAAGAAGCAGCCTTTCTCTTTGCCATGCTCAAACCTGAGACAGGATTCTGGGAGACACAGAAAACATATCATGGTCTGGTCTGGGAGATGAGACCTAGTAGTCATCAAGCAATAGGAGTTAAACACCATAAAGTAATAAAGTCCCTGCTGTGTGTTAGGCACAGGAGAGACACAATTATAGACCAAATGGGGATGAGGGTCAAGGGGCGATGCTGTATATATAAATGAAGTTAATTCTGTGAATATGTGTTACAGACCAGTACTACAAAAAATACATTTGGAGAGTTCTGGTATGGGAAAAAGGAACTCCAACTTGGGAGATACTAATTTGGAGAGCTATTTATTAAGCAATACACTAGATAGAGTAAAGGAAACAGAAAGTCTGAGTTCTATATAAGAGAACTATTTGCAAAATACAATTAACAGCCATTCATTTTCTGAAGGCCTTCTACATACAAAAGAGTGATTTCAGTGGCCCTATAAAGGTTATGTTCTAGGGGCACCTGGGTTGCTCAGTTGTTAAGCATCTGCCTTCAGCTTAGGTCATGATCCCAGGGTCCTGGAATTGAGCCCCACATTGGGCTCCTTGCTTCGTGGGAAGCCTGCTTCTTCCTCTCCCACTCCCCCTGACTACTTGTGTTCCCTCTCTTGCTGTGTTTCTCTCTGTCAAATATATAAATAAAATCTTTTTTTTTTTTTTTAAAGATTATGTTCTAATGGTTCCTGGTATTTTGACCCTTCAAATTTTATCAAAATAATACTTGAGGGATATAATGTATCCTACAACATGGTACAGCAGGGCCTGGGTGGCTCAGTCAGTTAAGCATCTGCCTTCAGCTTAGGTCTGGGGATTGAGCCCCGCATCAGGCTCCTTGCTCAGTTGCGAACCTGCTTCTCCCTCTCCCTCTCCCTGTCACTCTGCCTACTTGTGCTCTAGTTCTCCCTCTCAAATAAATAAAATCTTAAAAAAAAAAAAAAAAAAGAAAACATGATACAGCAGGCCCATCATCTCTCAGACAGAAAATCTGCTTTCCATTTCCCAAAATGCTTTCATATGTATTTGTTTAATATTCTTGTCATTTCTTTATAATGCCTATCTATGCATCAATATACTTAGGGTCACAGAGATCAAGAGATACATCAATTTCATTCGGAATGAAAGCTAAACACATTATCATGACCTGAACTCACCTTAAATCTATTTTCTACTTTATCTGAAGTAAATTACATATAAGCAGTACAGTTAATCTCTGTTCTAATATGGTGACTGGTCAGTTAACATAAACTGCAAATCAACACGTGGTCATTTCATTTAATACCCTATTACTCAGGAAAGCATTTTTCTGGAGACGATTAAATGTGTGATATGCATTTCTCTTCATCATACACAGAAATAGGGGCAGCATGTTTATGTGATATTAATAACTATTTGTGAATATTATATATCTTATGTATATTTTTACTATGATACATTTCACCAAAGCTCTTGCCCAAGAGTAAACCTTAGGTAAAAGATTTAGCAATAAATACAAAGGAGAAGATAGGGTAGGAGGAGCACTTACATACTGTCTGTTAGAAGTGTGAATTCAAATAATATCTCTGGAGAGTAGTTTAGTCTTACTTAAAATGTAAAGTGCCCACATCTTTGTCAGTAAGTATGAGGTAGGAGCCAGAATTTTGCAAGAATCCTACTACTCAGCCTAGGATGAGAATCACTTTGAGGAACTGAGTACCTCTTTTGCCCTCTATAGTCAAGTACCCTTCCAATACTCCTTTTTGCTTCTAAGCTAATGCATTCCCTATGAACTCAGAAATAGAGTTAAATTTCTAAGCCTCCATATAATGGAGCTAAATGTGTTGAGCAGTTTCACTTTAGAAAGGGACAGAACAGCTCCCTAGCTAGCAAGACTTGACTGCCATTGATTGAACACAATAGCGTGTCTAAAATAAAGAATGCATCAATCAGCAGGAGTCAGTGGTTAGCCTTGAAAGCACTAAAAATAAAATAACGAAAGGGGAGTTGCATTTACAGCCACAGAAGCTAATGCTGTCTGTGTTTTTTAAGCATGCCCATAGGAGGGTGTCGTGTGCTGGCATTTTAGAAGGCTCTGTCTTCCAGGCAGGGTAGTTTTCTACTGAAGCAATGATCTCTATAGGCTACCTAGCCTGATGTCAATATATGCCCAATGACATAGCCAAATCATCCAGCTCTGATTCCAATCTCACTGAGAAACCTCTGACAACAACAGAGCTTCTTCACAGGGAGAAATGACCCCGACTAGATGTAAAGAAAGTAGGAGTGAGTCGTGGAGCTATTTAGAAGACCGTTCCAGGCAAATGGAACAAGAATTGTAAACACTTTGTCTGAAGCATGTCTGCCATGATCACAGGACAGCAATGAGCCTAGAGTGTCAGCAATGAGGCAATAGTGGGAGGTAAGCTCAGATAGCAGAACTCGGGCTGGGCGCAGGAGGAGCCTGACAATATACGATCTCAGAGGACATTATAAGCATTTTAGCTGTTATTCTGGGAAGTTACTGACAGATATTTTTGGTGTTTTTGTTTGTTTGTTTGAGTAGAGGAGCAACATGATCTGATTTTCAAAGCATTTTTAAAGACTCACTCCAGAGTCCACGATGTAAAAGCTTTGACGTCACCACTCTATTTTAACAAGGAAAATGCTGAACAAGCTTAAAAAAAAATAAACTCTTCTTAGATCCATTAGAGAAGCAAGGTCACAGAGCAAACCACTGCCAAAATATGGAAATACAGAAAGGTGGATATAAAGGAACACAACTTGCTGGAGCAGAAACCCATGTGGAAACTAGTGCCAGGGTAGGAAAACCTGAGCTAATATTAACTGATGAATGCCTGAAGGCTCAGTGTGAATAAGATGGACAGATTAAAAACTCCAGGGGCAGGAGAGTAACTGTTTAGGGCTCTCACAGTCTCGTGTATTTTATCTCCTGGAGCTCTACTAGGTTCTCACAGTAAAAATCTGAGAAAAAGCTCATGCTTTTCAAAAGGAAGGGGGATAGTGGCCATTTTCAAAAACAGAGCATTCTATTCTTCTTAACAAGGTCAGCTCTCAGGAGGCTTTTACCAGAGCCTAACCTCCTGGGATTATATCAAAGACTAACCTACCTGGGGGGAGAGAACTACTAAATTCCATCCCATTTAGCCATCCTATCTCACTTAAGTGGGGAGGAGGAGGACCAAGAAGCACTGGTGAGGTTTACAGTCCACAAGCACAGGCTCGCTAAAAGGGTGAGCCTTTTCATAGACCATAGAACACTTCTTCCCCAACCCTTACCACCATGTTACTAAAGATCTGAAGGGGTTCCTGGGTGGCTCAGTGGGTTAAACCCTCTGCCTTCAGCTCAGGTCATGAGCCCCGGGTCCTGGGATCAAGCCCCGAATTGGGCTCTCTGCTCAGTGGGGAGCCTGTTTCCATCTTTCTCTCTGCCTGCCTCTCTGCCTACTTGTGCTCTCTCTGTCAAAAAAAAAAAAAAAAAAATCTGTTTACCACAGTTCCTTTTACCCAGAGCATCACATTCACCTTTCCACAAAAATTACAAGGAACCTATAGGCAAAAAACACAGTTTGAAAAGACTAAACTACCATCAGAACCAGAGTCAGATGTAACAGGAATGTTGGAATTATCACACCAGGAATTGTGTTTTAAGCTATAATTAATATGCAAATGAATTTCATGGAAAAAATAGATAACCTGTAAGAACAGATGGATAATATAAGGAGAGAAGTGGAGATTCTAAGGAAGAATAAAAAAGAAATACTGGAGATCAAACACATTGTAACAGAAATGAAGAATATCTTTGACAGGCTCATTAGCAGATTGGATATGGATGAGGAAAGAATCTCTGAGCTTGAAGATATAACAAGAGAAAATTCCAAAACTGAAAAAGCAAAGAGGAAAATAGGAAAGAGAATATGCAAGAACTGTGGGACATCTACAAAAGATGTAACATACAGGTAATGGGAATACTAGAATGAGAAAAAAGAGAAAGAAATAGAGGCAATATTTGAAGCCAAAATGACTTGAGAATTTCTCTCTAATTAATGTTAGGCACTAAACCATAGATCCAGGAAACTCAGAGAATTCCAAGCAGGATAAATATCCAAAATACTACGCTTCTGTATATAATATTCAAGCTACAGAAAATCAAAGAAAAAGAAAAAAAATACTGAAAAAAGCCAGAGTGGGGGAAAAATCTTGCCTAGAGAGGAATAAAGATAGGAATCACATCCAACTTCTCAGGAACTATGCAAGAGAAGAATGAAGAGTAATATTTAAAATGCTGACAGAAAAAAACCCCAGCAACCTACAATCTTATACACCATGAAATTATCTTTCAAAGAGAAGGAGAAATAAAGACTTTCTCAGACAAATAAAAATTGAGTGAATTTGTTGCCAGGAGGCCTGCCTTGCAAGAAATATCAAAATTCTTTAGACAGAAGGAAAATAACATAGATCAGCAACATGGAACTATATAACAAAAGGAAGATCATCAATGAAAGTGTAAATGAAGATAAAATAAAAACCTTAACTTAAAAAAAAAAACAAAACCTTAACTTCTCTTATTTTTAGTTGATCTAACAGCTGATGTTCCAAAGTAATAATAGCAATAATATATTCATTTATGTATGCTTATGTATATATGTTTTATATATATGTTTATGCATGCTTATACATAAGTGAAATAAATGACAGTGATCATATAAGGTACATGATAGAATAAGACTACTGCATTATTATTATAAGGTACTCACACTATCTGTGAAGTGGTATAGTGTTATTTGAAAGTAGACTTGGATTAGTTGTGAATGTACATTGCAAATTCTAGGGCAACCACTAACATTTTTTTAAGAAGTATAACCAATAAGCTAAGAAAGAAGAGAAAATATAATGATACAAAATGCTCCATAAAAACTACAAAAGGCAAAGAAAGAGTGGAAGACAAAAACAGAGACAAATAACACGGCAACAAATAGAAAGTGTGGTATTTATTAATATAAGACCCAACTATAGATTGTCTATAAGAAATTTCTTTAAATAGGGGCACCTGGGTGGATAGGTTGGTTAAGCTACTGCCTTTGGCTCAGGTCATGATCTCAAGAGTGCTGGGTTGAGACCTCCATCAGGCTCCCTGCTTGGCCAAGCATCTGCTTCTCCCTCTGCCTCTCTCTACCTCCCCTGCTCATGCTTGCTCTTGTTCTTCCTCTCTCTCAAATAAAATAAATAAAATCTTTTAAAAAATAAATTTCTTTAAATATATAAATATGTACAGATTAAAATTATAAATGAGTGGAGAAAATATATTTTGTTGACATTAATCAAAGAAAGCAGGAGTAGTCATATTACTTTTTCACCAGCTAGACCCCAAGACTTGATCTTAACTGCCCACCTGTTTGTACTCACTCACAATTTGTCCCACATTTTTCTTTAAACTCTTTTCCAGCTTATCTCTAAACTCAAGCAAATGGAAAGCAAAATTGCCCCTTGAGAGAGAGTGCCTACCCAGACCACCCAGACCAGTTTGAGCATATCCCCAACTTGGGCCTGCACAGATGGACCATGGAGTGACCTTGAGAATAACCAGCAATTACACTTACCTCATTGTAATACTAAAATCTCTGCCCAAGTAGTAAAGCCTCATTTACATTACATATAATGTATGTATAGGCATGTTTCCATAAGGCACCACCTTATGCCTACCTCTACATATGATGACAAGGCTCCCCTTTTTAAATACTTATCCTAACCCTAAATAAAAGGAATTCATCCACACTTGTTCAGGGAATCACAGCTTTGGAAGTTACTCCCTGTGATCTCCTTATTTGCTGCAAAAATAAAGTTGACTTTGTACATCAACTCCACCTGGTTTATCTGTAACTCACCAAAGAGGGAACTCATGTTGGCTTGATTATGCTTTCAGACTGAATAGACTTCAAAGCAAGGAAAATTATCAGAAATAAAGGAGGGCATTATACCTAACAAAACTACAACTGAGATAAAACCCAATTCTTTATTCCTAATGCCTGAACCTAGACAAGGAAACGCAACTGACAAAAAGCTTACAGCCTTGAAGACCACTTTCACATAAAACTTTAAACCACATCTCTTAAGTAAGCTTTAACATTTCCTGAAAAACTTACTTTATTTTCCTGTTTAAATCATTAAATTTTTTTGGGATGCCTGGGTGGCTCAGTTGGTTAAGTAGCTGCCTTCGGCTCAGGTCATGATCCCAGTGTCCTGGGGTCGAGTCCCACATCGGGCTTCTCGCTCGGCAGGGAGCCTGCTTCTCCCTCTGCCTCTGCCTGTACTCACTCTCTCTCTCTCTCTCTGACAAATAAATAAATAAAATCTTTAAAAAAAAATCATTAAATTTTTTCACTCCTGGAACAATGCCTGAACAGCATAGATGCTCAGCTCATTTTAAGTGAAAAAATAACTGACTTCAACCTCACTTTCATTAAAAGTATTTCCCATTCAAAGTATACATAATTTTCAACCTAGTCATTTTTTTTTCAGATAAATGAAATTCTGCCCCACTAATTTAAGTCACATCTTCTATGGCAGAAAAAGTAGTGTTCTTGGTCTGAAGTTAGTTTGTTCTTCTCAGTCTCCTATAGTTTTTTAGATTACCATTCTAGACTTGGCAATTACAATTCAAGAAAATGCATAGTAAATCTTAAAGATGGAAACAAGAAATGGTACTTGCCCCAGTTTATAATGTTGCTCTGATCCCTAAACACAGGTAATTAAGCCCATTGAGTATATATATATCTTTTACAACAAATGGATTTAAGTATTGTGGTCTCCCCAGTGTTTCTTTTATTACTTAAAATTTTCTTTTATTGGAAAGTGCTCATCCTGATGAGTTGCTAGTTAACATCCAGTCTCAAATTCTGCTCATTTCTCTCCATATCCTGAGGCTGTTTTCCTCCACTTTGTCTGTGGAGGGCCTCAGCTCAGTTTGCTTCTCATTATACAGCTTGCTGCCGCCAGGAAGCTTCTGAATGACGACATTGTTCTGCCCTTTCATCTTCTGCCCGACCCAAGGACATGAAGTTCACACTCTGAGCCTTGCAACTGTTTTGCTCTGACCCTGCTTTTCTGTTCATTTACCATTGTTCTCGCAGGCATTCTTGTTCACAGGCAGCTTAACTCTCTGACCATCCCTTTAAATAACAGCAATTCATTGTATTGCCATGGGGCTCACTGACCTACTTTCTTCTTTGATGTGCTGCTCTACGGTTGGTCTGTTCCACTTGTCTCCCATATGTAAAAATCACAGTATCTCTTCTTTTTACATATCTTTAGCAAACTCTTTATGTTTTTATTTTATTTTACTTTTTTTTCAGTGTTCCAAAATTCATTGTTTATGCACCACACCCAGTGCTCCATGCAATATGTGCCCTTCATAATACCCACCACCAGGCAAACTCTCTTTAGATGAGCTGACACCATTTTATTTCTTTCTTCTTAAATTTTTATTTTATTAAGAATACTTGATGCAAATGAGCAAATGTATATTCATTCTACAGGCAGTAGCAATTTTATATAGTCTACATAAGGAAGAAAAAAATTAATAAATTTTTTTGCTTAAAATTGTAACTTTCTGTTATTTCTAGCTTGTGATATTCAAATGTAATAACTAGGAAAAAGAAGTATTCACTTGCTCAATTTCTTAGTTTCTCAACACTTACTGAAAAAAGTTTCTTTTCATTACCAAAATTGGAACCCCTTCAACCCACTCAAGACATTATAAGTCAATTGCTCTAAGATCATGGCTTTTGAATTTTCAAATTCTTCTCTTAAAAAAGTAAACAATCTTAGTTTCAGTGTATACACATTGCATTCAATTTATAAAAATTTGTTATCTTTGTGTTAGAAAACTTCTAAAATTATTAATAAAAATTAAAGTTTTTCAAAACCCATGTTGAATTTCATTAAACCCACAGTCTGAGAGGAAGAATTCTCTTGAAGTACGTTTATGACTTATCCCAGCCCAAAATGATGTAAAATCATTTCAATTTGTTCCCCAAATTTACTGCACATCTACTAACTTTTCTGAGTTCCTTATTTTTATTTCTTCTTCAAATAATAGAAACTACTCTGAGGAAAAAATGCATAGATAACTGATAAGGTAATCACCAGATTTCTAGAAATAACATGAAATTATTGAGAATAAACAGCACTTTTATTTTTGGTTTGATACATTGACTAGAAATAAGTTTCTCATTTATTAACACAAGGCAGCAGCATCTCTCACACAAAATGCCAGATGATCATTTGGCTAAATCTAAACCT
Source organism: Enhydra lutris kenyoni (assembly GCF_002288905.1). Taxonomy (NCBI): domain Eukaryota; kingdom Metazoa; phylum Chordata; class Mammalia; order Carnivora; family Mustelidae; genus Enhydra; species Enhydra lutris. The sequence goes on along the minus strand of NW_019154085.1, from coordinate 77,767,404 downwards.
TGTGCAAAATTGGCCATGAATTAAACTTTCAATATTTCTCCAAATGAGTGCATATAAATACTCACAGATATATTTACGGACTAATTTATTGACAACTTTTAAAAAAATATATCTCATTAAACTTCACACATATTTGACTACTGGATCATTCTACCTGGATTATGTCATGAATTTTTCTTTTTTATAAATATAATTATGAATAATTTAATTGCATCATATCATAAATTTCGTTGTATCAAATGAAAATATTGACAATCTATCTTTTTTGCAATTGTTTTAGCATTACTTCATTTGCTAATACAGGGAACCTCAGAAAAAGAGACCGGTCTGGCCCCCCTCTCAGCCAGAGGGTTTATTAAGAAAAACATAAACCAATGGACACAGAAGAATAGCCTGTGCTCCTGGTTTACTTCCCTTCTGGTCCCCTCCCCATATAACTATTAGCTCAGAGAACTGCCCGCCCTTAAGTAGCTATTGTGCTGTAAGAAAGAGCATTTTCTCAATCACAGAAGTACAAGGGTTGAAAGAACTTTAAAAGGTAGTCTTGAATTTAAGTAGCAGCCCAACTTCCCCCTAACACAGACACACACCATCACTACCACCATCACCATCATCATATTAAGATGTGAAAACCAAGACCTGTTTTCCGAAGTCTCACAGCAAGTAGAACTTAATCTAAAACACAGGTTGTGAGACTTTCATTCCATCTTCTCTACATCATACTGCACCAGACACAGAGAGTGCCTGGGAATTCCAAGCAGAGGTCCCTTTCCTACCTTCTCTTACTACCTAACTCTGATCTGGTTGCCTGATGTCCACTAAGAGGTAAATCACTAAGAGGTAAAATGTTCCATGGTGCGTGGAAGCTGGGCCCTTTAGATACTCTAATGAATGTTCAGTGATATTGAAATGGACTGTTACTGTAATAATTTAGGCACATTATATTCTACTTTCATCAACTGACCTAAAAAATACCACTTGTAGCACTGATTCTATGAAATTTTAGATCCAAATTTCTTAAAAGTCAATTTTCAGGACACAGTCCCTTTTTATAATTGGAAGCTGCATGTTGTGAAAATTTGCCAATAGTACTATCAGAATATAAATAGAAGTACGCAGAAATAAGAATTACAATTTTCTAAGTTTCTAAGGAAGACTTGTTTATTTCTCAACAAATAATATTATCTCCCAAGTATTCCTGATTTGTTCTTATATAATGAGTATCTATTAATTAGTCTTTTCAGCCATGCTCTCTACCCTCCCCTGTTTACAGGGAATGACTCCTTTTCACTTATTTTCCTTCAGGAACCACTCCAAACATGCGGAACCATCAGCACTGCCTGGTTCTTATGTTACCTTGCCCCCTGGCCATTGTGCCAAGATGAGGGGTACTTGATCCTTGCTGGGCCAATCATAATCCCTCCCCCATGATTTTGCCATCTGAAACCAAGTCATTACACAAGAGTTTTGAAATTATAGGTGGTGTTAGATGTTAAACTTGTTTGCTTTTGATGACCATACTTCCTCCATGAGAAGAGGGCTCATCTGCAGGGAACTTTGAGGATGATGAGGTTGACAGGCAAAGTGAAGGACATGGAAGACATGGTAGCCTTTGATTATTTCCTGAGGCTCAGCTGCTTCCTCTCCCTTCCTAATAGTTTATTTTCCCTTAATGTAAAGTAACTGAGTAATCTTTGAATAAATTTCCCTTTTGCCTGAACTAATTAGATTTGGGTTTTGACATGTAAAACCCAAAGTGACCTGAATAGTCTATTCTCCCTATCTTATATCTTCCCTGAAACCTTCTTTTGGCATGGAAGACAGGAAAGAGAAATGGAAGGCAACGGGGTATTTCTTTTTTGTTCTTTCTTTCTTTCTTGCCTCTACTTCCAGCTTTGAATGTAATATATAATGAGCTGAGAACCAGACAAAAATGGGAAATATTCCATTACATCTCAGGATTGTTCAGATTAAATCTAAACCTTAGACTCATTACTAGAACTAAAGTAATAGAGAAAATTTAGGAGATTTTTTACAAAATCAATAATTGTCTCCTTATGGGCAAGGCAACTTTTGAAGGATGGATATCATAGACTTGCAGGTCAGAGGTCAAAATCATCACAACTTATTTTATGCTTTCTTTGGTTCCTGAGGCAATAATTTTATTACCACAAAACCCAGAACATTTTTGGTCAGCTCTAATTGTGTGGATTTGTAAATAACCAGATGACAGAATTTGAGTGGTTCTAAAATGTCTTGTCCAAAATTATCACAATTTAGGCTTTAAAATGCTTAAAATTTGTCAGTTTTCTCAGATTAAACATCTCTCCAGTAAATTGTGAAGACATTTGAGATATTGATAAACATGATATCACAGCACATTAAAAGCAATCTCCTGAAGACTCTAGAAAAACATAGCAAATAATAAGTTTTAAATACCCGAGTTAGCTCTGGAGCTTCCTCCTAATCATTATTTCAATTTTGTAAGGACTTATTTAACCAGAGCCTTCCATTAAGGTTAAACAACAACCTTGTTGTTTAACCCTTAAACTGTCCCTGCTCCCCTTTCCCCAGGGGACTGACTTAAAAACAAGTCCCAGAAACCAGCCCCAGGTAACAAAGCCCAGATGCAAGGGTGGGTCAGGCCAGGTGGAGACATCCAATCAGTGGGGGGTTGCATACTGTCTTCCTAGCTACCAAGGAGTATGGGCCCTGCCCTTTGGGAGACTTTTGGGTGCCAATTCTAACCAAGATGTGATAGGCTAGGTCAAATGATTACTATAGGGTAAATTGTAATTCAATTGGTCACCTAGCATCACTCTGCAGCTTTCTCTGTGTGTTACAACCTCATTGGCCACCTGTGCATGGCCAGGCCCGACCACATGGCCTTTGCGCTTAAAAGCTAGTCTGTGAAACAGAGAAGGGTCGCCCTCTCTGTAAGAGGCGTGGCCCTGGCCGGTCAGTTTGATTCTTGATGCTTGGTGCAAAATAAAGCTTTGCTTGACCTTCACTTTATATCAGTCTCGCTCCTTTAATCACGGACCCATTTGAGGGTGGGGGGCAACAACAAATTTGGCTTTGAAATACATGGAAATAGGATCTACAATTTTTGATGCCATACTTTTGCTGTTGTTCATGTGTGTTTTCCCACTCACCTAGTTTACCCTTACATTATGATCTCAGCCAAGTCTAGGCAGAATTAAGGTTCAGCTAATACATGGCTTACTTCAACCTCCTGGTGGAACATTTAATTTGTCTTGGGGTAGAAGATTATTTTGGAAATTTCCTTTTCTTTCCTTTCTTTGCACCTTCATCCTATACTATCAATGTTTATGATTAGCACTAGCTAACCTAAAATGGACCTCTGCTCTGCTTTTTCCATTATTTTCTTGATTCTAATTCTATCATCCTTTTTATTAATAGTAATAACATATATAGCACTTTTCAATTTTTCAGGACAATAAACATATTTTTCTACTCTTAACATAATGCTGAAACGTGGAAAGGACTGCTGCTATTATTCTCATTTCACAGTTGGAGAAATTATGTCTGCCAATAATTAAATGAGTTGCCCAAGATCCCTTAGCAAGACAATATCAGAGCTAGCATCAGAACTCAAAATTTCTAAATTTTAATCTAGTTCTTTTTCTACCAGGGCATCCACTTTCTCATTCCTTTTGGGTCAAGATCTCATTATTTGAGTTACAAGCTCTTCCTAATTGAGTCTCTTCCTCCATGCCTTTGAGGCATAATATGATGAACATTTTAGCTTTTTTTTTTTTTCCTGGAGAATTTGTATTCTTTTCTCATACCTCTGAAAAAAGGTTCAAATAATGGCAGTAGGTGAGATAATATAGGAAATTGGGACTCTGTACTGCCCCTTTACATCATAATATGTAGATAGGTCTCTGTTCTCTGCCTATTTGCAGGGTTGATGCTAGTAAGGGATAGAGCAGATATTTTTCTAGGACAGTACTACTTCCAAATATTCTTAAGTACTTTTCCCATAAATTATGGAAATGTCCTAGGAATTCCAACATCTCCTGAACTACATCCTGTACCAACAATATTGCAAAATTGCAAATGACCTCAGTCCTGATTATTTTCCTAGAAAATATCATCACTAAAAGAATGCAGAGAGACAGATTACATCTGTTGAAGAGTCGATTACTAGAATCAAATTTTTCATGTCTTTTTTCCTACAAAGTTATTTTAGGAAGCTTATTATGATCTCCCAATTATTTTTAGATATTTGTTCTTAGTTAATACTCTGTACACAAATAACTGTATATTCCTGTGTGTTGGGACAGAACAACATGTACCGTTTTGTTACATAATAAATATCATCATAAGAAACCACATCCATCATATTTGAAGAAAATCCAAAGTTAATGAGCATTTTTTTCTATTTCCATTAGTCAAGAAGTCTACAAATTAAGAACAGATTGTGTTCCAAAATGTGTTCATAGGTGTTTGGAACTCAGTCTATACATCTGTCCTTATTAAGGACGGATGTAAAATGTGGGGAATTTTGTTTTATTTTTCTAGATTGCTGACACACAAATCCTCCAGAGGAAAAGACCTACATTTGCTGTTTTGATAAATTCATTAATCATGGAGGCTGGGGCTTTGGGGCCTGGGCTATCAGTTGGTATCTAGGATTCAGAGAAAAATGTAGGGTTATCATGCATGTGAAAGGAAAGGGAAGCTTTCACTTTTAGAAGAGAAGGGACAGAATCAGGACCTGGGAAACATCTGAGGTAGGGGAAGGGGAGAGGATGCTATCTGTTGATCACATGAAAGGCAGAGATACCTGAGAGGAGAGCAATGTCTCATAAGAATTTTGAGAGTTTATGTTGGAATATTTTATATTAGACCCTCTCCTCATTTTATCTCACAAAATTGTCAGTAAATTCTACACTGCTGTTTATACCTGTGTGTAATACATATACTTGAAGGATCAGGCGGAAAAAAAAAATGGAAAGACATAGTGTGGGTTTCATGACAGTTATTCAGGGAAGGCTTCAATGCCTATTCAACCCATAAAGATCCAGAAATGCAAAACCAGCAGATCCATTTTAAGCCAAATCAAGACTGGCCTTGTTTCTGTAACCAGATATATTTCAAGTTATGATGGGAGGTTCCAGAAACAATTTTCTCAAATCCCGTTATTTCCCAAAGATGGAGTGAAGGGTTGAATGGCACTCTTAGTCCCATAGTAAACTAATCTTTTATTTTCATGCCAATTCACTCAAAATTGGTTTGGGAGTGGAGGGGAGGAAAGTATTCTCATTGTTTGGCTTTATGTATGAGTGATCCCTATCCTGTGTATTTCCTGTGATGTACTGCAAAACACATCAGAATAGAGAATGGGATACGTGTGAGTGTACATGTACAGGAGTAAATACGTGTTAATTTTATCTATCCCTTAGGGACAGTTGTTTAATATTTCAAGTACACTAATCAGGACTAACACTCCAAGGAAAGCTAGTTAGCATTTGAAGGACCCTAATGTTAAAGCCACTTCATAGGAGCCCCATTTTTAACTCCAATCAATATAAGAAAGTTTATTAGTCTATAATGTGCTAGGAATAATTTTTCTTCAGGGAAATGAGTGTTAGTCAAGATATTTCTACTGGCTAGATACACTGAATGGGCACACTTGCATTTGCATGAGTACGGTTTGAGTATCCAGTAAGCCTATTTTTCAGAGTAGAATCTAGGGAGTCCAATCTGTTCTGTGTGCAGTCTTTGTCACATGGTTCTGCCTGGCAATTTAAATTAATCCTGCCACTAGGAAACTGTCTGCCTTGCCTTGAGTAAGCCATTCATGTAAGCTGCTTGTTGAACTTAAAAGGGTGGAAAACTGAAATTCACTGAGATTTCATAACAACTTGTATGGTTCTGAGGGAAGGAGCTGCTTGTTAATGCATGTTTGCACATGTGGCAAAATTAGCAGTCAGCCATATTGATTATCTGAAGGAAAGAAATCGCAGTAAAGGAAACTGAAAATGTAAAGGCACAGAGACTGGAGGGAGCTTGACATATTTAAGAAAAAGGAAGCAGGCCAGTGAAAACAGAAAATAGGAATGTATTTAAAGCCAAGTGGAGATTGTGAATGAAAGTCAGAGGATGGGATGGGAGACTCCAGCTCATGTAGGCCTTGACTAGCTATAAGGAGGAGTTTCATCTACTTCTAAAAATTCTAGAAAATCCTACTGGGACACAAATTACTTGTTAGTTGAATACTATCAATATTATGGATTGCAGACACATTTGCCCAAAGAGGACAGGCAGGATGAAGAAGCTTTACTATGAAAAATAGTAGCTCAAGTTCAAGAATAAATAGTGACTGACAATAGACATTAAGTGTTGAGGATATCGCAGTGAATGGGTAAGACTTTGGCAAATGAAGATCACATGCTTTATCTTGTGAGCCCAAGTCCTGGAGGGTGGTGGTGAGGGGACAGCCTCAGATCAGATCCAGGTAATTGCTGTCATGCAGAGATGAGTCAAGCATTGCCACCTCCTCCTGCTTTCCATGACAAGCCATACATCTGAAACTGTGAGTTAAATCTAGTGTTTAAATGATGCCAATTTACTAAAAGAAAATAAACCATATATCAGATGAACAAATGATGAACTTAAATAGGGCTTATGAGCCATTTAAATAGGGTTTATGAGTTACTCCACAAATAACATCTGATCACTACATCTGATACTGAACGTTAAACTTTCAGTATATATGAAATCTCTCATTACCTTACCTTTCTTGTAAGTTGCAGCTTAATTATTCCTACTTCACAGGTAAAAAAGAAAAAATAAAACCCTTCTTTTTAAAAAGATTTTATTTGACACAGAGAGAGATAGATCACAGTGGGAAAGGGAGAAGCAGACTCGCTGATGAGCAGGGAGCCCAACATGGGGCTCGATTCCAGGACCCTGAAGGCAGACACTTAACCGTCTCAGCCACCCAGGCATCCCAAAAATAGAATCTTTCAAGCTAATCCCAACATTTTTTTAAAACTGTACAATCCAATATCTATTTATTTCAACGAGTATTTATTGAGTGCCCACCAACTACTAGGTGCTTGAAATATATGAATGAAAAAAAGATAAGTATCTCTGCCCCTGTGAACTTTATAGCCCTGGGAAGACACTTCCATTTAAAGGATAAGTGGGAATAGTAGGAAATGAAAAATTCACAAAAGAGATGAGGGTGGAGTGGTGGAGAAGACAAGTGATAAACGTAACAAATACATGAATTATGTAGAAAGTAGCCAAAGCTGCAGAGAAAAGACAAATAGAGCAGGGTAGGGGGGACTGGGAGTGCAGGTGGTCTTGGGAGGATTCCCACGCACACTCTCAACTCCAGTCTGCTCAGGGATCTGCCTCTGCCTTCTGTCTAGAACTTCATTCTCTCCTCTCTCTACTGCCTTCTTCCACTCAGTTTGTAAAATGTACTCAACTATCTTCTATTCCAAAAGTAAGCAAACAAGCACAAACCTCCTTTAACAATCCGTATTCCTCTTGCTTGTATCTATCTTATCCTGAAAGAAAGGAGCTGTCTATGCAGCTGAGCCCACTTTCTTACCTCTTGTGCTCTCAACCACCTATTCGGATATGATTTCCATTACAATCTCTTCACCAAAATTGTTTGTAGCGACCTTTGATTGACCTGGTGTTCCTCAAGCTTTAACCTAATTTCACCATTCCACAGCCTCTGCCACTCTTTCTTGAGGGTTCAACTTCTCTTGCCTGCTGAGAGGTCATTCTACTGGTAGTTCTGTGCGGTACTTAATTAGTCCTTAATTAGTCCTCCTCAGTCATCTTTGTGTTCTATTTTTCTGCTTTTTCTAACTTCTTCTTAAATGTCAGTATTCTCCCAATGTAGTTTATTACTTCTTTAAAGTAAAAAAAAAAAAAAAGCCTCTACCAACAAAGGCACCATGAACGCAAAATATCCAGAACCATATATTCTTTTATTCTCTCTTTTTTTTTTTAAGATTTTATTTATTTATTTATTTGACAGAGAGAGAGAGAGAGAGAGACACACACACACACACACACAGCGAGAGAGGGAACACAAGCAGGGGGAGTGGGAGAGGGAGAAGCAGGCTTCCCGCAGAGCAGGGAGCCTGATGCGGGGCTTGATCCCAGGACCCTGAGATCATGACCTGAGCTGAAGGCAGACGCCCAACGACTGAGCCACCCAGGTGCCCCTCTTTTATTCTCTTTTAATATGGATCTTGGTTAACTGCTTTCAGTGTTTGTCTCTGGGAAAGAAAGGCAAAACTTCTGAATAATTTGATCTGCCCTGGGAAATAGGTTACCTATTTTTATTTTCAAATTTTAAAGTTTTTATTTTTTAAATAATGGTTTATGTTCCTATGTAACTATGAAGACTGTGTGTGTTTGAATAGAGAACTTAGGCGTTAAAAATTTAGTTTGGGGCTTTACATGCTATGGGAAACTTAAATGTTACCATGTGAAAACACCTGACTTTCAAAACCTGGCATATTACCTAAATTTATTCTTAAAGAAATTAAGATTATATTGCCATTCCTGGGAGACTGCATTCGGAATGTTTTTTTAATCTATTCATCCTACACTGTCTTTTCAAATAAGATTCAGTGTAATTATTAAGCACAGAATTTAAAGAAACTGAGCTTGTCTAGTCATTGGAGGTTAGAGCAGAAAGAAATTTTCATCTGGTTTTCATCTGTTATAAACACCAAATGTCACTCAATTTACTACTTGTTTAGGGTTGAAAAAACATCCTTCACTCATCAACACCCCGCAGCCTTATTTTAAGAAAAGTATATTCAACTACATAGCTTCATCTCTCTCTCTTTCTCCCTGTCTCTCTTTCTCTCTCTCTCTCTCTCACACACACACACACACACACACACACACACACTTACAGTTCAAGAGAATTGTTTAAAAATAATTTGACATAATATCAGGTGACAAAATCAATTTTGGCTTAGGTTTTCAACTGCTACCTAATCAGAATTAGTATTTATCTTTATACAAAGTATTTTTTGGGTAGGTTTGTTAAGTCTTGAGAGACAAAAATGTCCAAGTGGAATATATATACTATACATGTACGCTAAAGGAAAATAAATCCATTTCTTCTTGAAAGACTCTTTATACTTGAAATTATTTGCTTTTGGTCAGATGTTCAGATGAAAATCAAATTCAAGTGTATAATTTATATATATGTGAGTATTAAGAGAGAATATACCATAAGCATGTAAAAATGGAATAGATTTAAATAAATATAAATTGTTTTAAAATATCTGTGCTATTGGAAGATAATCCTGGGCACAGATTTAAACTAAGGAAACTTATTTACCTAGACAATGAAATTATTCAATCTAATTTTCAGAGATTGATATGTACTATTATTCATTTTGTTAGTAAGATAGTATATATAGCTAAGGATAATACCAAATTAATTAGCAATATAGTGATGATTACTGTGGGTAAAGGAAACTGCCAACTGGTTATCTATCATGTTGCTCTGTGAGTATTTTTGTATACTTTAAATAATTCTTAATGCTGTGTTAATGAAAATGAGATAATCTATAGAAATATCTCTATCTGCTTGTATTTATAAAAAGGCAAAAAAAATTGTGCCCATTTTTAAACTGGATTATTTGTTTTTGCACCTTCAGTGTTACATATTCTTTATATATTTTGGATACTAACTCTTTATCAGATATATTATTTGCAAATATCTTCTCCTATTCCATAGGTTGCCCTTTAGTTCTGTTGACTGTTTCCTTCACTGTGCAGAAGGTTTTTATTTTGATGAAGTCCCAACAGTTTATTTTTGCTTGTTTCTTTTGCCTTAGGTGACTTATCTAGTAAGAAGTTGCTACAGCCAGTGTCAAAGAGGTTACTGCCAGTGTTCTCCTCCAGGATTTTGATGGTTTCCTGTCTCACATTTAGGTCTTTAATCTACTTGGAATTTATTTTTGGGTATGGCGTAAGAAAGTGGTCCAGTTTCATTCCTTTGCATGAATAGACATTTTTCCAAAGAAGACATACAGATGGCTAACAGACACATGAAAAGATGCTCAACATCACCAATCATTAGGGAAACACAAATCAAAACTATAATGACCTATTCACCTCACACCAGTCAGAATGGCTAAAATTAACCACACAGGAAACAATAGGTGTTTGTGAGGATGCAGAGAAAGGGGAACCCTCTTGCACTGTTGGTGGGAAGGCAAACAGGTGCGGCCACTCTGGAAAACAGTACAGAGGTTCCTCAAAAAGTTAAAAATAGAACTACTCTACAATCCAGCAATTGCAATACTAGGGGTTTACCCAAAGGAAACAAAAGTACTGATTCAAAGGGACACATGCAGCCAGGTGTTTACAGCAACATTACCAACAATAGCCAAATTTATGGAAAGACCCTAAATGTCCATCAACTGACGAATGGATAATGTACACACACACACACACACACACACACACACACACATATGCGCGCGCGCGCGCAATTGACTGTTAGTTATTAAAAAAAAAAAAAAGGAAATCTTGCAATTTGCAATGATGTGGATGGAGCTAGAGAGTATTATGTTAAGCAAAATAAGTCAGCCAGAGAAAGACAAACACTATATGATTTCACTTAAATGCGGAATTTAAGAAACAAAACAGATGAACATGGCGGGGGAAAGAGAGAGGCAAACCCTAAAATAGACTCTTAAGTACAGGGAACAACCTGAGGGCTATTGAAGGGGAGGTGGGTGAGGGATGGCTAAATGGGTGACGGGTGTTAAGGAGGTCACTGGTTGTGATAAGCACTGGGTATTGTATGTAAGTGATAAATCATTAAATTCTATATCTGAAACTAATATTGCACTGTATGTTAATGGAATTAAAAAAAAAACTTGAAAAAAAAAAAGAAACAAAATGAGTGAATATGGGGGGAAAATAAGAATGAGAGGCAAGCCAAAAAACAGACTCTTAACTATAGAGGACAAACTATGGTTACCAAAGGGAGGTGGGCAGGGGGATGGATGGGTTAAATGGGTGATGGGGATTAAGGAGGGCACTTGTGATGAACATTGGGTGTTGTATGTAAGTGATGAATCACTAAATTCTATACCTGAAACTAACATTACACTTTATGTTAACTAACTGGAATTTCAATAAAAACTTAAAAAATAAAAAGGTAAAAAAGTTAATTGTGGAACAAAATATACAATCCATGAACAATTATAACTATTGAGGAAATGCATAAAAATTTTATCTCAAAACTAGTAAATTTTAAATTTTCCTGGAAAAGGACTAGATTTCCAGCTTGGAAATATGCACATTTAGCAAATATTCGTTCTTATGCTTGGAATAATTTGAGACACCAAAAGACCTGAGGTAGTTGGGCCAGTTAAAACCACAAGTGAGAATTAATCTCTTCCTCTTACTACACTTTCCAAGCTCCTGCTGCGTGGGAGGGCTCTTTAAGGATTTGGCTTTTATGTACCCAGAATTTACTACTGATAGTCCTTTTCATGGCAGTATTTAGTTGTTCTTGGGTTGAGATAATCTAAACAGCTGGAATCTATTTCAGAATGGTCTGGTTCTCGCAGGATATGCCTTTGCAAAAAAGCCTCCTGTTCAGAGCTGGATTTTTACTGTAATCACAGAATTTAGTTTACAAAACCAAGCCATAAACGGTGTTCCTTCACAGAGCCAGTTTGACCTGGTTGCCTAAATAGAAGAAACCCCAACTATTTATTCATTCTTTTTCTCCACTATTTGAGATTATCTTAATTATACACACACACACACACACACACACACACACACATCATGTCATATCATATCATATCATATCATATCAAAAAGTTGTAGTGTAGAGGTCTAGTTCCTATTGGGGCTTTGTTAAGATAGTGTAAATGAATTTAAATAAGAAATGTTTTGTGCACCAAGTAACAATTCTGATTCATTTACATCAAACATGTTTACAGTGTGCTCTCTACTGGAACCCATATGAGCGAAATTGCTCATCTTAGTTTTGACTACACTGAAACAAACATGTAGAGCTAAGGAAAGAAACACATTACTAAGGAGCAGGACTAAAGGAATAGTCAATGTAGTTGAAATATCCATGAAGCTTTTCAGGGTAAGAGGAATTGAGTGATAAGAAAACTGACAAACCCTCAGTCAGCCCTGCCAGATGTCAGTCTCTGTGTCATCATGGGAAATCATGCACACATCTTCCTTAAAGGCTCAGTCTGTGTCACCATCACCTTACTACTTACCATGAACGCTGATGATCATGCAGATGGATAAACACCACTTATGGGACAGTTATGGATGAAAACCAACAACCCTCCTCCAAACTTTATCCAGCTGTGGTTTCCAGTTTAGTGACAGCTTAGAAGTCTCTTGAAATGTAATTGTGGACTAGAAAATTTCTACAACAAGAGTCCCCAAAACATGTGGAAACTATGTTTTTAACTAGTCTAAAGCATGGCGATTAGAATTCACTGATAGCAAAGTCCCTGAATAGGAAATGGATAGTTGTTACTCTCTCCTTATTGTTTATCCCAGGAAACCATAGAGAGAAAATGTTCAAGGCAGTTGCCTGAGACAAAGAGAGAGAGAGCTATCTGTAAAGCTTTGAATCTTCCATGCAATAGTCTGTCTACAATTAGAGAAGGTATGTAGGTTTTAAAATTTTCAAAATAAAAGTGAGGGAGAAAACCATCACAAAAGTTAAAAACAGCTACTAAGAACTACTGGGAAAAAAAATTTATTACTCAGAATGTAGCCAAGGAGAGATCTCTCCACTCGCAGAGGACGGGGACAGCATCTGGACTAGGTCATATTCATAGCATCATTTGCAGGAGCAGGTGATTACCATCACTCCATTTCTTAGCCTATAGTTATGCCCTATGGGAACTCATTAAGAACTTACTATCTTTGTGTAGCTTATAGGGCTTTATAAGCATTACTAATTTGAAGCAACAAAGAAAAATATATGCTATCATAAACTATGGACTTGTGACCAAAGGTCCTGTCATGATTAATAAATCCACTTCTCATTCTCATTCATTCATTCATTCATTCATTCAACAAATATTCTTGTAGTATACTAAGTGCTAAACTGTGTGTTAGGCTCTGGGAATCCAGCAGTGACCCACACAGATAAGATCACAGCTTATAATCATTCATTGTCCATCAGTTCATTCAATGGATTATTTCTGGAGTATCTACCCTATGGCAGGCATTCTTCTGTATACTGGAATATGGAAATGAACAAAGAAGAAAAAAAATTTCCTGACCTTGCAGAGCTTATTTTTTTGTGGAAAATTTCCAATAATAAGCACCAAACATGATAAATAAATAAATGAAAAAAATATGCTAGAAAGAGAAAAGTATCATGGCAAAATATAAAGCAGGGGAAGGGATCTCAGAAGTTAAGTTTGACTGGTTGCAATTTTAAACATGGTAGTCCATGTAAGTTTCATTGAGAAAGTAACACATTTGAGAAAAGACTCAAAGGAGCTAGGAAGCTGGCCACATAGGTACCTAGAAAAAGAAAATATTGGGGCAAAGAGAATAGACAATGCAAAGGCCCTGAGGAGAGTGGATGACTGGCATTTTCAAGGAAGAAAAAAGATGGAACTGTGCTTCAAGCAGTGAGTTAGTGAGAAAGTCGTAGGTGAAGAGGTCAGAGAGGTAACAGGGATCCAGATCCTGGGCTTTGCGGGTCTTATGAGAAATCTAAAGTATTAGTCTTGTTGATGTTGTTAGAATAGACTCTAGTGTACAAAGTTAAAAATAGAACCATTAAAAGGTAATTGCCATAATCCAGGTGAAGACTATTGATAGCTTAAATGAAAGTAAAATATCTTCTGAGAGGAGAGACAACGGGATTTCTTAACAGACTGGATGCGAAATATAAGAGTAAAAAGAAGCCAAAGAAGACTAAAGTTTATGCTCTGAGCAATTGGGAGAATGGAAATGTCATTAACTGGGAGGAAGAAGATTGCAAGAGAAGCAAGTTTTGTTTTTGGTTTTGGGAGTGTTTTTCCCACTTAGGGAGGGAGTTTCTAGAGGTCAGGAGATCATGGTTTCTGTTAGGGGCATATTAAGTTTGAGGTGTCTGTTGCATATCCAACAGAATATCTCTTATGCTTCCAAGGTGGTGTGAAATGTGAACATGGAATTTGAAGGATATAAATTTTGGAATCAATTGTTCATAAAGGTACTTGGAGCCGCTAGGCTGGATGGCATTACCAAGGAGGTAAATATGGGTACAGCTGAGGACCCAAACTAATTGCTGGGTCATTCCACCATTGAGAGGTCTGAGAGAGGAGGATCAAAACAAAACAAAACAAAACCGAACCGAGAAAGCATAACCAGAGAGGTGGGAAGAAAAACTGGGAGGTGTGGAGCCTGGAAGTCACTAAGAGAAATTACATCATGGAGGAGAAAGTAATCACGTGTCAAATCCTGCCAAGTTAATCTTGTGGTAATTCACCCTAGTAATGGAAATATGAGAAAAATCATTAAAAATATGATTCAAGTCACAAAAGAACCATTCGTAACAGACCTTCTCAGTGATAGGTAGTAACTGATCACCAACTAGTAATAAATTTTCTTTCAACTCTACAAATATTAAGTTGTGTGGTGTTCATCATTTCTTGCATTGATAGATCTATAAACTTTAATGGCCTAGTCTTAATATAGAAGGTATAGTGTCAAATACACTAATATATTAATATCCTAAGGCTATCTAAACTCATCTCTGTAGAGGAAGAAAAATACATCTTTTTAAAGATTTATTTATTTGAGAAAGAGAGAGAATATACACATGGAGGTAGAGGAGCAGAAAGCAGGAGAGAATCTTCAAGCTGACTCCCCACTGAGCACAAAGCCTATCAAAGGGCTCAACCCCAGCGCCCTGAGATCATGACCTGAGCCAAAATCAAGAGCTGGACGCTTAGCTCACTGAGTCACCCAGGTACCCTGAGAGAGAGATTATACAATTTTTAGATCACTACGAAACTTCCAATTTGTTTGCAGAAGACTATATTCTTTACTGGACAAGAAAAATAGAAGAAAAACTTACTCCCTCAATATTATCCATCGTGAAAAATTGTATCAGTCACATAGTAGGTCTTACGTAGGTAGTTACCTTGTTAATTAATTAATTTATATGTTTATCTGATATGAGATAGATTTAGATATATTAACTGATATTTTGTGTACAAATGTAGTACCCTATTGTTTTACTAAATCCTTCAGTTCCTACCTTGATTTAAAACTGCCTTTCATACTAGTAACCATTGTTAATTTGCTGTATTTTTTTCCATTTCACTATAAAATTGAGATCATACAACAGTTAAGGCAGGTATCCTTGTGAATCCAGGTTTTTTTTTTTTTTTCGCTTAATGTTTTATACAGTTATTTTTTCCATGTCATGTTTATAACAGATCCATAAATGCAGAATAGTAAGAGGTTATTTTTGTTTCTTGCAAAAGCAGAATCAATTTATATTCCAGTAACAATGTATGAATGTTTCTTTTCCTATGCTTTCAAAAGTTTGAATATTTTCTTTGTATAGAGAATTCTAAATTTTAGGTATTTTAATTTATATTTCTTTAATTATGAAGAAGATTTAGCTGTTTGGGGAAATTAATATTTTTCTACAAAGTTTTCATGCCTATTTAATTCATTCTTCTTTTAAAGTATTTGTTTTATCTGCCATGTTTTCCAATATGCCACTTATTTTTCAACAATGTTTTGGTTTTCAGAATATTTTCTATTCACTTCAGTAGTCCTCTCTTTCATTTTTTATTCTCTGTAAATTCTCACCTTAACTTTTCATTTATGTCTTATATTCTATAAATATATTTTTATTTCCAGACTCAATATTTTGTATGTACCCACATTGTCTCCTAGGTTATTTTATACTATGACTTTAAAGTTTTTATTCTGTGATCCATCTAGAATTCATTTAAAAAATATATTTCTCAATATGCTTTCATTTGACCAAAACACTAAAATAAACTGGAGGGCTAAGTAGACCAAACGTGTGTTATGTGATCAGCTTTCTTATCTGCCTCTTTTCTGTTTTAAAACAATTTCCCCTGTGGCATGTTGCAGTGTAGTTTATTCATTGAAGAAATACCAAATATTTGAACTTCAAGAAACACAACTGGGGTTGATTCTGTCATAGAGTCAAAGCCGACAGTTGCTTTAGATAGAAAAAAACCATTCCATGCAGCAAGTTCTTTAGGGATTGCTTTTAATGTGAGAAGCTAGAGGCGATAAAACACAAGATATTTCCCAGTTTGTCTAAAGTGAATTGAACCAGAATTTAATTATCTCTTAGAAGTATTATCTTTGGCACCCATATTCGCATTTATAGTCCAATGGAGGGTAAAGCTACATAAAATACTGATAAACATTTTAGAAAATTATTTTTAGTAACTACCTATTTCTTATAATGAAAGGATGAATATTCAGAATGTTTTACTTTTGTTGGAGAGAGCTGTACATTTCCTATGACTAAAGGACAAATACTTAGAATGTTTTACTTTTATTGGAGAGAGGTGTATATATTTATGTGCATGGAGATGAGTGTATGTAAGGGAAAACTTGCAAAATAAAATATTTAAGGGAAAACTAATTTTTGTCTTTAATCTAATTTTTCAACCCTGTCAATTGGAAGACTCAAACCAAAAATCTATAAATAATTGGAAATATGAAAATTTAATCTTTTATAATTTGATTTTTCCAGATTTTAGCAACTTGAAGATGTAACGGGATCTTAAAATCAGTGATACTTCAAATCTCTTTTTTTTTTTGACTGGTAGACCCTCCTTAGGCCTTTTTAAAAATCCACTCTGCCCTGGTCCTGTGTTCCAAGGCATCCAGGACTTTTCAGGGTGTAAGTGTGTAACAATTGTTTACACATAAGTGTATTCCAGCGGGACTGTATTGACCCAGTTCCACCAGGTACAGTGGTCTCCCACTGGGTGTCACCAGACTCCACTAAGTGCTGCAGCTTCCCATCAGGTGCATGATTGCTCCATAAAGTGCTGTGAACTAGACTCCTCCTGATGTCAAGGCAAAGGGTGGTCTGGTCAAAGTAGGAAAAAATATCTTTTCTCCCTTCACAGCTCAGTTGATTAAAGGGTCCCCCTAGTAATATTGCTTAGGTCTCTGATGTCTGATCATGCCTTTACTGGAACAATTTTCATATTTCTCATGCTCACATAGTCAACATATATTCAGCACTGATTAGACCTACATTCTTCTAGGACTCAGACATGAGGCCAATAAAAGCAGAGCAGGAAACAAATGTGAGTGACAGAATGGACCTCGATCTCCGATTCAGGCCTTTTCTATGACCAAGACTCTCTTACCAAGTCAAACTGAAACTCTGAGAGGTGGGTCCCTTTGTCCTTCAGAGTAATTTTCCAACCATGATTCCTATGCCATAGACATGCAAATGTGCTTTAGAGGCAATGCTTCATGATTTTGTTAGACACAATCTGAATCCTTAACAATCAGGTGAGACTTTTGCTACAAAGTATTTTCCTAGCTGCCCCTCCCCCTCTGATTACCTTTCTACCGTTTTAAGAGCAAATTACTTCCAATATCACCTGCATATACTCATCTGTTGCTTTGTGATGTGTTTCTGTCCTTTGTGTGGGTGCAGTGAGAATTCCTAACCAGCTCATAAGCTGTTTTTGTGTGTCTTTTTGGGAAACAGAGCAGTAGGTAGAGGACAATATGCAACCCTGCACACATTTCAATATGTTGTTATTTACATTGTCAAAGGAATACCTCAGTGTTTATTTCTTTAAACTGATTCAAAAAAAGACATTTTAGAGATGGATGTGTGTATATGTAGTTGGAAATTTTGGTATTTATTTTCACATGAGACTTCTCTCTTAGACATTTACAACCTATTACTTTGGAGGACATTGTTAATATATGGAATAAAATATGTATCCATAGTGAAAAAGTCATGGCTTTACACAGGATATGATGTATACGTAAAGAGTTGTCTGAGTGTTTTCAACCACACACGTTAGACTCAGTTAATGTAATTGCTGTTAAATGCAGTTTTTATTGACGTCATGGTATTTTTAAAAGAAGTCATCCAGAAGTTATTAAAGCTCATCTCTATTTTAATCTTGCTTGCTCTATCTCAGAATTAAGGCTCTTGTTCACTTTACTGAGTGATCACTTTCTGCTGATCCAGCATGCTTCAGAATCTCACATTCAGTAGGTGCTAAATATATGTTGATGGTTCTAACATTAGAAATATAAGGATTTTAAGAGCTTCTATCCCATTGCTTTAATTCTTTCTGCCCAGATATCTCATGTAATTTCTGCACCATAATGGATTGCATACTCCTATAAAAAAATTTTTTTAGTATAATTGACACACAATGTTATATTAGCTTCCAGCTGACATAAGTCAACTTCTCTGTATGTCCTGCCATGCTCACCACCACTGTAGCTACTGCCTGTCACCACAAAATGCTGTTACAATTTCATTGGCTTTTCCCTAGGCAGCACCTTTTATTCCTAAGACTTTTTCATTCTGTAACTGCAAGTCTGTTTCACCTTCTTGCCTTCACCCATTTTTGCCTATCCCCCAACCCAGATTACATCCTCTTTTCAAAAGAACGAAAAGAAGAGCACCCATTGATATTCACCTAGAATCTGGGACCCAGAAACACTTTATTATGGACAGCCACCATTTATTGAATGCTCACTGTTGTTTAGTTCTTGTAACACATTTTAACCCCTTTTCATAGATAAGGACACCAGAGAGCACTAGGCTCAGAAAGAGTACATGCCTGCCTTAAGGATTTGCCCAACAGCAGCTGATGACTCAGAAGCTAAGTTCTTCCTAACAATTGCACACACTGCACCCAAATCACACGGTTTTGTTAAAATGCAACAGAATCTGGAAATACACTTTAAATGAAATGAGCCATCAAAC
This sequence comes from Enhydra lutris kenyoni, assembly GCF_002288905.1. Lineage (NCBI taxonomy): Eukaryota > Metazoa > Chordata > Mammalia > Carnivora > Mustelidae > Enhydra > Enhydra lutris. The sequence continues at coordinate 77,748,404 of NW_019154085.1, read as the reverse complement.
GAAACAACAAATAGGTGCAAGAATTTTAGAGAATTAAGGTCTACAGGATTCTAAAATTATATCTAATAGTTAATATTTATTAAGCATGTGTTAGGGGCATAATAGTATTCCAAAGCATTTTACATATAGTTTTCTCATTTAATTTTTATGTCAAACTTATGGGTAAGTATGATCTTAATCAATGGATGATAAAGCACCATCTATAGGATTAGAGAATTTAAATAACTCTTTCAAGGTCACATTTTAATGCTAATGAACTGAGGCCAGGGTTGTAAAATGTCTGGACAGAATCCATGCCGATCACCATGTTTTTGTTTACATCTTTTAGATCAGAAGTCTAGTAATGTAATGTATCCCCCCAAATCTTCTCCTTTCTCTATAATAGAGCTAGTTCATATGCAGAACTACTAAGCCTTCTTTACTATATATTATATCCCATATTTTTTCATTAAATCACTGAATAGACATAATATCTGAATTGAAAGAAATGTAGTTATTTTTCTGCCTTCTGAAATGTGTGTGTGTGTGTGTGTGTGTGTGTGTGTGTGTGTGTGCATGCGCGCACGTTCATTGTGACTTACTGTGTGACTATACTATGCTATTTCTCATCTGGGTGAATATTAAATTAGCCTGACCTGGAAGGGAAAAGAGAGAGTATAGCAAATTAATTGTTCTTATGGTATACTTAATAGGCCCAAACGTTGATTAGATAAAACAATGAAGAAGGAGGAGTTATAAATGCATTGACCTTGAATCTTGGGAAATGAAGGACAGGTAAATAGGGTTTGTGATACCACTTATAAGAATTAAGGAAGCCAGTGGTTCTCATTTTGGGTAAAAATGAGGGAAGTTTTAAGTGGCTTGTGTTTAAGGTACAGGACCGCTGTATATATTTGTAACTGGGCATCTGTAATGTGGGTGAAACTGCCTGAGCCACAGATAAAGTTTTAGAAGTCAACATATGAGTTGTCCTATGAGGCATGTAGTAGTTGAATAGTGCCCCCTAAAATTCATGTCCACTTGGAACCTCAGAATGAGACCTTATTTGGAAATAGGATCTTTGCAAATATAATCAAGATGAGGTCTCACTGGATTGGATATCAATATTCTCAGTCCAATGATTGGTGTCCTCATAAGAAGAAGAGAAGACACACAGAGAGGACAGACTCCATGAAGACAGAGCCACAGGCTGGAGATGTGCTGCCACTTGCCAAGGCACAGCTGGGGCCACCAGAAGCTGGAAGAGGTAACAAAGGATTCTTCCCTAGACCTTTTGGTGGGAACACGACCCTGCTGATAATTTGGTTCCAGACTTCTGGCCTCCCAATCTGTGAGAAAATAAATTTCTGTTGTTTTAAGCCATCAAGTTTATGGTAATTTGTCAAGGCAGCCCTAGGAAACTACAAAACATATACTTTTAAACCAGCATTTTATAAATGAAGACAGTGAAGCCCACTAGAATTCAAACCCAGACTTTCTGACATCGGAGTTTGGCACTTAACCACTACCTGTTCTGCCTCTATTATTTTTTTATTACCCAATAAAGAGTGACCTAGCCTGTGTACATAGAACTAGAGACAGCACAGCTCTCCCTAGAGGCAAACTGTCACTCAGAAAAATAGAAACGCTGGCCTCAAACCACTTTTCCCTCTCTTGCTATTTGATTGTGAAATCATTATTTACTGTCTTGTCAAAACCTAATATAGTAAAATAAACACTTTTACTACATATGTAGCAAAAGAGAACTATCAAAGACATGAATTTATATCTAATAATCTGTGACAAACTCTACAACTCATTATCTAAATCCTCTTCATCAGAATATACTGTTTACCTAGCTTTACTTTTATAGCCCAATTTAATAGGTTTCTGGGACCTACAATTCCGCAGGGTCAACTATACTTCTGATCTTGTCTCCATATAAAAAAATAAAATAAAATAAAATAGGATTGGATTGTTGATTGTGTGACTATGATAAAGTCAAATCACATTAACTTTTTTCGATAGAAGTTATATGTTTTATATGATTGAACATATATTATGTGGCCAAGCTTTTAGAATTTTTGGAAGGGACTTTGTTTCTCTTTGACACTTCTCTGGATCATCTGGCTCACTGGAGGAGAAACCCAAATTTCTTAGTAATAGTGATAACTACAATTAATATTTATCTGCTATATGCCAGACACTATACATACATGACTTTATTTAGCCTTCTGAGGCTAAACAATGACTCTCTGAGAACTTTATCTCCATATTATAGATGTGAACAAGAAAGAGTAGAGAAAATAAATACCTTAAAGAAGACTACAAAGATTTTTGTCAAAATTTGGATTCAAGACCATGTTTCTCCAACTTCTGACCTTTTTGACTACTATTAGCTTACTATAGCAAATGAATATGGTCACCAATGCCATAAAAATGAGATGCACAGGACTTTAATTGGTCAGTTTGAAAAAGATGTTTATTTCTTTGCATCTTTCACTTGCCACCCCTATAGATGGAGTAAGGATAGCTTAAGGTCCCCTATGAATAATATCCTGCTTTATGGGGAGATACAGCTATTAAGGTGGACCTGGGCTCATGAATCTCACTTTTGTTGGAGTTGTCCAGAAAAATTTCCTGCTTACTGTTCTAAAGCCTGCTTTTTATTGCAAAGAGTAAGATAATACAGGCATGCAATGGTAGAATGATTAAAGACAGAGAGTGAGAAGGGTGGCTCACAATTTAAGAAACAAAAATAAGAAGTCTTTCTGTTGTTTATTTCTTTAGTTTAATGCCCTTGCATAGCTGAAATGACACATTTTTCTCTTAAGAGGCTCTCGTTTATAACATTTTCTAAACTTTTTTTTTAAGATTTTATTTATTTATTTGACAGAGATCATAAGTAGGCAGAGAGGCAGGCAGAGAGAGAGGAGGAAGCAGGCTCCCTGCTGAGCAGAGAGCCCAATGCGGGGCTCGATTTCACGACCCTGAGACCATGACCTGAGCGGACCTGAGCGGAAGGCAGAGGCTTTAACCCACTGAGCCACCCAGGTACACTCATAACATTTTCTATCCTACTCTTAAAACTTAGTGAACCAGCAGAGGGAGCTATATGGTCACAAGCAGTTTTTTTTGTTTTTTGTTTTTTTTGTTTTTTTTTAATGATGTACTAAGTACTGCATGTGAAGCTCTTCTTTATGGTTTCATTGCCAATGAAGAAAATATGACCCTCCCCCGCTCCTTGCCCATATAGTGTTTATTTAAGGGATCAAAACACTCCTGGGGGGTCTGTTGGCCAATTACCAGGGGTAGAACAGAACATTATTTACACAGCTCACACTGGAGTGGCTCCATGGGATCTGTTCTGTTCTATTGAGTAATTATATAATTACGTGAAAAATATATTTATCTCAGAGATCAGAAGGGATTAAAATGTCTGTCTGGAAAACTAGGAATGCTGATATAAATGCAAAGAATTCTTTGGTTTGGCTTTACAAGTAAAACATGGGACCTGTCGTAATTCAACAATTAATTAATCTTAATAAGATGAAAGAAAGCTTTGGCATTTAACAAGGCCCCGCAATATTTACTTTTGGAATATTTTTCATTGCTAACTTCAATAAATTGATATGTTAATTAAATATATTTGCATTAAAATGAAGGCTATGTGGGTGTTTCCCCATTTTATCTTGGTTCAGATCTTAGAAAATGTATCTTAATACCCCCTCCAAAAAATTTAACTTTATGACATTTTAAGTTATTCAAAAACAAATAGCATAATGTAGCACAGTTTGAGTAATATGAAATTTAAAACATTTTGTCATGCTTTGGGATTCTTTGAGGTAATAAAGTACGGTTTTAGTTTTCATTTTTCAAGTGTGGGTCCGTGTAATTTAAAAAATTTGAACAGACTAGAATTTTTTAAAGTTTTCATCACTTTTAGAACACATTTGTATGTCCAAGTAATTATAGATTAAATAATAATCAAATGACATTTTGCCTATCATCTTCTAAGAAAGCCCAAAGTAAAATTAATTGTATTATTATTTTTTCACAATGTTTAGGATGAGTAAGATTGGTACAAAGGAGTATGTAGGGATTAACAATATTGAATAGGCTAAGATTCTTTGGCAAACGAATCTCTTTCCCATATTTCTTCATGCCATAATTTGTAGGTGTGTTCTAAAAACACAGTTGAATTACTTAAAAGTGAAAAATTTTAATGTCGAAGACAGTAGCATATGCGGGATACTATAGTCATACATATTTAGGAAAAATCAATAGAAAAAAAATTTTGGAGGGAAGTATAGAGGAGGAATTACATCAAGGAGTAGGGGTAGGGAGGAGGAGTAGGAGTAGGGAGTAGGAGTAGGGTTGGAAGATTTAGAAAAAATTCTGATGGCTAAAAAAATAGCCATCAAGACTTAAAGCATGAAAGGAGAGCAGTGCCAGAAGGAAATTTTAGATCCAATAATCCTTCCCTCCATTCCTCTGACCTAATGTTTACATATGTTCTTCCTCCCATAACATCAAAAGTAAGGGCAGTTACCTTTTGCTTGTGAATTTTAAGAAGATGAACAGATGGAATTTCTCTTCTTGCCCTATTCTTCTAGAAGTTCAAAATCCTTTATAGATAGTTACCGTTAGAGACACTGACCACTGTCCCAAAAGATCTAGACTAATTCCCACAAAAACAGAACAAATGTTATTAAAAAAAATAAATGTTTTCAAGGCAAACATCAAAATACTAAATAGTAGAACTATTTATTTTAACATTCATTATAAATACATTAAAAAATACATTTTAAATCACTTTTCAAAACTGTTTTTTGTTGTTGTTGTTATTGTTTTTGCCATACAGACTCTGTATTGAGACCTGTTCTTGTTACACAAGGTAAGGGTCATTATGCCGTGGTAATTTCCAATACATGAATATGTTTATTTTTCACGTAAGTACTCTAAGAGGCAAAACTGATAATCTAGAAATTATGAAATGAACCCAAAATGGAAACTACCTTCAAAGTTTGAACTAGAATGTTTCAACTTCATAGTTTGACATGAAGTGGACAGACTCTTACACAAGGTCAACAGTCACCAAGAATTTTAAATGAAGTGATACAGTCCTCCAAGTACCATAGTATGGAAGAAAGATTTATTATTACTCTACTAATTATTTTCTGAAATAGTCCATAAAAAGAGCATTTCAGTGTGATTATCTGTGATAATAAATCCTGATGGCATTGGCAATTTGGCTCCAGAGAGCTCACCACTCCAAAATGAAAAATAAAAACACTTCCTATTGTTTCAGAGTGACCCTTTTAACTTTCCAAACCAGATGAAATTCTTCGTAGGGACTGAAAGAAAACTTGAAAGTTGGTTTTCTCCTTTACATTTCTGAGTAAGATTTTAAAGGCAACCTCTGCTGCCCGTAGGAGGTAAGGTGCTGACGTAGAAACATTGCCTAAGTAGGCCAACTTTGTTTTCACACCCTTCCTAAGGTCCTGGAATGACTAGAACGCCAGTGTAGGAGCTGTTGAGCTCTAGATCTCTCCCCATTTCCTGTCATCTCACACCCTCATTAACCCAGTCATCACTCTTCAAGATAACAAGAGTGGGTGGACATCAAGGCTTCAGAAAAAGGAAGGACGAGAGAAGGTATATGCATTTGTATTTCTGTGGAATGAGGAGCACATCCCACACTGAACACAAACTATTTTTTTTAAGCAGGATTTAAAATCTTTTGCCGTGTAGTTTTACTTCCCTGTGTTTTAAAATACATATTATAATTAAAACAGTGCGAGTTTTTCCTTCGTGACTCTAGCCCACTGTTTTGGTCATCTGCCCTGTGCAGTGCTGTAGTTGTGCAATTCTGCTTCTTCCCTGCTCAGACAGCTCTCGAAGCTCTTGCCGTTATTTTACTTGTTACTTCTCCTGCCTCCTTCCTTCCTTTCTTTCATTTGCCTCTAGACTGCCAGGGTCAAGGAGGACCAATAAGCTATCAAAAACTAAATATTTAATTAAAGACTCAGCAACAGCCTCAGAGGCAGAAGAGACAGGATGACGTCATTTCAAATGCTCAAAGTCCTTTGTCAATTCTAGTCCAGCTGTATGTAAAGCTAAGATGTCTTTTGGCTGTTATCCTAATGGAAACATGTAAGAGCCTTGCCCTATGACGGCTTCTTAGATACCAACAAGACAATTTTGTATAGAGCTTTCTTTTTAACTTTTAAGTAATCTCTGCATTCAATGTGGGGCTGGAACTCAGCCCCAGGGTCAAGAGTTGCATGCTCTATGGGCTGAGCCAACCCTGCATCCCTCAGTAAGATAATTTTAAATTTGGTTTTGAGAATAAAATCTTACAAAGTTACTCAAGAGTGCAGTGAGTAAAATTTATGTTAAAAGACAAAGCATAAGGGAAGCACAGCTTGGCTCCCATTGGTGATTACTCCAGAAAGGAAGGGATGTAGAATACAGATCATAAATGCAGTGTTTACCATGTCATTTTTATCTTGTCGGCTTAGTAATTTCCTGAAACTGTAACCTTTGGACATTGTTTCTTCTACTTGGTATTTTGTCCTTTAATGAAAAAAAAACTAAAATAGTAAACCTTCCTCAAAATTTGACCTGGGGTCATTCGTTTAAAGTAACACACAGCTCAGAGCTTAGCACAGAGTTTGAGTTAAATAAATATTTGTATACTGATTGACAGCAATGCTGATACCTCTGCTATCCTATAATAAACTCACCACAGAAAGAGTACAACCAGCTCTGGCAACTTAATATGTGGGATATTTGGTCATGAGGACCTTTTGAGAAAGGAGTTAATGAGACTTTTAAAAATTGTCTTGAGGCTCAGACCTTTTTTGAAAGGTTTAGACAAGAATGTGAGGTTTTACGAGGGAAAATGTTTAGAAAAGTTTCATAGACTGGCACAAATTTGTAAAGAATGTAATCCTATCTTAAACTTGTCCACTAAGCACCAGTTTATCAATTTATCTTGATATTTTTATGTTATAACACATTACTAATTGGATTTTCATTAACTTATTTTGGAAGATGATATGATGACTATTTTGGCTTCTCGTAAGTCATAGCTATTATTTAGAAAGTCTAGTGTGTTAAAGAAAAAGAAAGTGGGGTTGGTACTAGCAGTTAGCCATTTTATATAAATAAGAGTACTGGAAATAAGCAGATGAACTGAGGCAAATAAAACCTAAGGTAGATTGATCTTTAAAAATAAGCTCTGTAGGGGCGCCTGGGTGGCTCAGTGGGTTAAAGCCTCTGCCTTCGGCTCAGGTCGTGATCCCAGGGCCCTGGGATCGAGCCCCGAGTTGGGCTCTCTGCTCAGCAGGGAGCCTGCTTCCCTTCCTCTCTCTCTCTCTCTCTGTCTGCCTCTCTGCCTACTTGTGATCTCTCTCTCTGTGTCAAATAAATAAATAAAATCTTCAAAAAAAAAAAATTAGCTCTGTAAATGAACTTCTCTGTCCCTTCCTCCTGGTCCCTATTTTCAAAGCACTCAAGAGAACATGGTAACATATCCAGGAATCTTAAGGATTGTCCAAAAGTCCTCTGATATCTTGGGATAAATTCCCCACACCCAAGCACATGACATACAGGACCTTTGTTTGACAAGTCCCCAGCATCTCTCCTCCCCACGTTCTACCCCCAGCTTCACAACGTTGCAGGTTCACATGCCCTTTCACATTCTGTGCCTCCCCATCTCCTCTACCTTTTGCCTGGAATCCACCCCTTGGGCTTCCCTATGAAAACCTTGTTTATTCCCTCAACTAACAAATGAAGTCCCTCTCTTCTTCAAAGTCTTCCCTATCTGTGACAGGGTAAACTAATGATTTCCTCCTCTGCATCCAAATACTGCCATCCATATAATGTTATGGAACTTATCATCACTTCTTACACAGCTTACTTTTTCACTTGACTACATTTTTCCTATAGACAGAGACTGCATTTAACTCATCCTAAAATATTGAGCCTAATACATGACCTGGCAGAAAGCAGGCATTTTATACATGGTTGTCAAATGAATAAGTGGGTGAATAAAATACACACCAGAAATTTATAATTTTTTTCCATATGGCTAAAATTAAGCCATTAAATTCACATTTTTAAACCAGAAATATGATTCTCTCACTGATTCAGCATTTACTAAGAGCCTTCTGCAAGACAAATGGAAGACAAATAAGACATTGGTTGTGTCTTCAAGAAATTCAGTTTAGCTAAGTGGAATTACAAATACATACAAATAAGTGTGTATAATGTATTCTGAGTCTCCAACTAGCACACCTCAAGGAATTTAGAAGTGGGGTGGGGAACAGGAAAAAAACCCTTCTATGCAAATGAAGCTTCAGAGCAAATGCTTAGATTGGAAACCATGTATTATTTTCGAGGAACTCAATACAGCTCAGCATTGCTGGGGCCTGAAATACAAGTGGCAGGAGGTGGGGCTAGACAGGTATGAAGGGTCAGATCTTAAATAGCTCTGCAAATTCTTTCTAGAACCTTATTCTAAAGGAACTGGCACACATTTGAAAGGTTGTAAAACAAAATGTCATGGGATCAGGATTGTGTGGTCAGCTGTCAGGGGTTAGAGGGAAGGTGGACTGTAGAGAAAGATTAAACGCAAGCTTAGTCTGCGTACAAAATTGTTATTATATAGGGACCTTTAACTGAGTTTAAAACACAAAATAATTAAAAACAAAGGTGCTAAGCATTCCATAGGAACTTTGGTATAAAAGATCTTATAAAAACTTTTCATTAAGTTATGAGGTTGAGGGAATCACTGGATTTTATTAGGGTAAACAGCACAGATGAGTACAGTAAATGGAAAACATGAGGCCTATTGTTATTCTAACAAAAAAGCAAAAAAGGCTCATGTCACAAGTTAGCCTTGTAAAGAAGAGTGACATTTAACATAGGAACCCTGCTCTTCTGTGCACCTCACTTTCCCTCTAAAATAAAAAATGCTGCTTATCTTACAAGTTTGCTATAAAAAAAATTATACAAAAACATGCACGTTGCAGCACTACACAAATAGAAGATGCTATCCATGTTATTTTTTCAAATTTCTGATTAAAATAAAGCAAATAGCCAATCTCCAAGAAGGTTGTAAATCTATTACTAACTCCACATCTATGAAACAGCAATACAAATATCATCCCAGAAACATTGTATTAGGTTTTAAATGAAGGAGGGCAAGCCCATATAGACATCATCTACTCTTAGGCGCTGTTTTCTCTTCCCGGAATTTCCATTAGCATTAGTTAAGAGTGGAGTATGTACATCTATATGCTGATAGTGTAGCATTAACCCTCCTAAATGTTAATGGATATGAGCCACATACATTTCTGCAGAGCAAGAGATAGAGTTCTCTATTTTTAGTAACTATGCACTGATGCAAACATACATTTTACAGTATACTGACTCAAATAGAAAATAAAATTGTAACGTGAGGGCTTCTTGGAGAAACGGCTGATTCTAAGACTAGGTCAGGAAATACACAAATGAGCCTGGAGGATCTCGAAGTGCCAGAAGGTAAGAATATGCTAAAACAAACAAAAAATTGAACGACAACAAACCCTCCACAATAACGCGTATGTCCAATGGAAAAGCTCCCCAGAACCAAACCTGGAACAATTTGTGCAATAACATAAAGTCATGCTGACTTATAATCTAAAGTATAAAATAAATATCCATGACTCCATACTCATAAGAATAAATGATTGAATAGGAAAATAATTGGAGGAGAAGAAACAAATGTCCTGTGCAGAAGAATTCCAAATCATTTATACATTTCCTTCAAGAAGATGGAACACAACTTCCCCCTCATTAAGTGTGAACTATACATGGGGACTTCATTCCAAAGAGTACAGGATGGAAAGGAAGTAAAGAAGCAGTAACTTTCCTGCAGAGCAGGCTGGCAAATGCCACCTCAGGCAGTGATCAAGGTCAACATCACTAGTGAGAAGTCAGGTCAACTGTAGGAACCTTGGATATCCTGTGATGAAAAGTCACTTTATATCTGCAGTCTTTCTCCCCCAAACTCACAAAGCCGGTCTAATCAGGAGAAAAACAGCAGACAAATCCCAATAGAAGGACCCTTTAGAAAATACCCGCCCAGTATTCTTCAAAACGGTCAAAGTCATCAAAAACAAGTGAAATCTGTGAAGCTGTGACAACCAAGAGGAGCCGAAGGAGACTTGATAACTAAATGTAATGTGGTGTCCTGGATGGGTTCCTAGCACAGAAAAAGGACATTAGGTAAAAACTGAACAATAGTGAATAAAATAATGGACTTTAGTTAATAATAATGCATTAATATCAGTTTATTAATTATAAAAATGTACTGTACTAATAAATGGTATGAACAGTAGGGCAAACTGGACACTGGGTCCATGGGATCTCTGTATTATCATCATAATTTTTCTGAAAATCTAAAACTGTTCAATAATATGAAGTTTATTTTTTTAAGTATAATTTGAGCTGGAAATTACTGTTTTAAAAGTAACATTATTAAGAGGAAAGACACAGATATGAAACAGAACTTTTAAAATGGAATCAAATGCACAAGGACTTCCAAATGCTTTGGAAAGTTTTGTCTGGATAGTCCATTAGTGGGACCTCTTTAAATTTTGTATTGCAGGGACGCCTGGGTGGCTCAGTTGGTTAAGCAGCTGCCTTCGGCTCAGGTCATGATCCCAGCGTCCTGGGATCGAGTCCCACATCGGGCTCCTTGCTTGGCAGGGAGCCTGCTTCTCCCTCTGCCTCTGCCTGCCACTCTGTCTGCCTGTGCTCACTCTCGCTCCTCTCTCTCTGACAAATAAATAAATAAAATCTTAAAAAAAAAAAATTTTTGTATTGCAGCAGAGGTCCCATGCAGGATTTTACTCTCTCCATTAAGCTGTCATCCTAAGTGCTTTTCAAGTTCACATGAACAGGAGGAATGAAAATGGTGAGCTATGTATTCTACTCTTCCATACCTGATCCGTTTTACTCTCCAGGCACATGTGTAAAGATAACTGTTCCTTCTGTGATATAAAAGTGGCTCCACTCTGCTGTCCCCCAGGCCTAGTGAGTCTTCTCAGATCCTTTGATGATTCTGTCAAATCCCTATTCAAGGATTCACTTGGATGTGCTCTACCTGTCTACTTATGTGTTGCTTCTTTTTGACTGGTCTCCCATTGGTCAGAGACTTTGCCTTTCATCTCTATAAACATGACACTTCATTGTGGTATTTGATACACTGTGGAAGCTCTTACATGATTTGTGGAAGTATATGATTAGTGCTTATACAACTGAATTTTACCATTTACATATTTGGAAATGATCTTTACACTGTATCTTAATTCATCTGTTCCAACCAAATGCAAAAGTTTATCTCCTTCCCTGCTTCTAAGATAGGAGGCAATTTTTAAAGTTGCATATTATTTATACAGCAATGTAAATTTAAAAGATTAATTTAAAAATAGGTAAATATATATAAACACTGAGCAGAACCATATTGACAAATAGTGGCCTCCTTTTCAAAGTATAAGTAACATCTCATGAGATTAAGTTTCTTGTCCTAAATATTAAAGTTGCAATTTAATGCATCTCAAGGTCCTTTGGACCTCTCAACCTAATAATCATTGACAATGATTATTGTCAATGCGAAGTCCACTCATACTTGCTGGCATGTTCTTCTTCCGCTTCATTCTCTCTCAATGTTGAACTCAGAAAAAAAGACATCATAGTGGCTTTCAAGAAAGGGACGCTCTCAGATCAGTTCTACACCCTAACATCACCCTCTGCACTTAAGGATATGAGCAAAGATGAAAAAAATACTTAGTGGAAGAAATTAAAAAGAAGTGAAGAAAGTGGATCTGGAAATAGAAGCATACTCTTTTTTTTTTTTTTTTTTAAGAAATAAGCAAGACTTGTGTAGCTTTAGAATATTCCTTGTTATCTAGAAATCTGTTAAAATGTTTCTTGAGTTGCATAAATAAACCCTACCCTACACAATAAATAAATTAAGCCAGCACAAACAAAGTCGAGGTTTAGAGAGGCAAATATGATGAATACCTGGAAAACACCCACAGAAGGACAGAAATGTTTAAAAAAAGAATGTAGTATGGTAGAAATTGCCTAATGAGAAATTAAAAGATCTTGCAAATTCTCTCCCTGCTTTCAATTTGACTATGCAGGGTGTGATAAGAACAGACCAGTCCAGCCCTTCAGAGTATTTTTTCAGTCAGAATTATAAGAGGCTTGAAATCAGGAGGAATTAATTGGTTATAATTCAATATAATCATTGTTAATCTACCTTGGTTGGCTAATTACAGGTTGAATTTATATGATGTGATTCCTGCTCATCCTTCCAACTAGACATATATATTGGATAATCTTTAGCAATCCTTTAATTCACCACTCACCATCACTTTGTTCTGCTTTTTTGAAATACAAGATTTATAAATTAAATATAAATACTTCTGAGAGGGCTGTTAGCCAGGAAATAAGGGACACAGTGTTTGAGGTGAAGTGAAGGAAAAGCCAGGTGCGTTTTGTTGAAAAGGAACTGAAAGGTCAAAGACTAGCTGCACAAATCTACCTGAGTCAGGTACAAAGGAGAGGGGAGCAGATGCCTCAAGGCTGGGTGATCCCCATGCTTATCTGATGGGCACCCTTAGGTAGGTTGGCACCTTATAGGATTGGGCACCTCTGACTTTTCAATTCCTATCAGGATAAGAGCAAAACCCTGGCAGGTATTTCATTCTCCCCCAAGTCCTTCTGTCCCCCTTCCATCCCTCTCTTGGGTTCCTTCCTCCCTTCACTCAGGCTCAGTGGAAATGGAAAAGGAGCACACCTGACTCTTCATCCAGGGTTCAAAGAAGTACTCAAAGTAGTTCCTGCCTACTCCATGCCTATTCTAAACCTTCTCTTTTCACATATTGTTTCCCTATGCCTCTACAGCAACCCTGTGGGGTAGGTATCATCAACATTTTACCGATGAGAAAAGAGAGGTTAAACTCATCAACTTGCCGAAGCTGAACAGTTAATAAACGGTGGCGCTGAGGTTTGAACACTGATCGCCTGCCCCCCAAAATCCATGTCCCTTCATGTTGGGTCTGGTAAAATTATTATGACCAATGGCTTTCCCTGATTTGAAGATCCTCCTTCAGTTATTATCATAGGTCACATCCTTGCCACTACCCCCCCTCTAAACACCTAGTTAGCCTTTTTATGGTTTCCCAGCCTAGGTTGTTCCTTATTTGCATTTATTGCTAAAGTACGAAAAGAGGCTGAGTTAAGATGAAATAGTGAGATCACAACCATCCTTGAAGAAAACAGAATGTAGGAGTTCCAATGTTGCAAGCTTTCAAAGACCTCTTTGAATACCAGAAGAACAATCTCTGGACACTGAAGTAACTAAAACTTTCTTTCTTTCTTTCTTTTAAGATTTTATTTATTTAATTGACAGAGATCACAAGTAGGCAGAGAGGCAGGCAGAGGGGGAGGGGGAAGCAGGCTCCCTGCTGAGCAGAGAGCCCGATGCTGGGCTCCATCCCAGGACCCCGGGATCACGACCTGAGCCGAAGGCAGAGGCTTAACCCACTGAGCCACCCAGGTGCCCCAACTAAAACTTTCTTTTAAAGAAATTACAAAGAATGAGAGGAAGAACCTTTCAGAAGTACACATAGCATCTGACTTACTATGCATTAAAAATGGTAATGTAATACTAATAGAGCCAGCTATACAATGCCATTTTCAGTCAGCTGCTTCGCTTCATGTTCAAATTTCCTTTTTAAATCGATAGCACTTGCTTTGCTCTCTTCAGTTGAGGGCATTTGCTTTCCAGTAAAACAGGCACATGCACAAAATGAGGATGGAAATGAGTCAGCTATTTCCTGTCCCAAGATTCAAACCTACTTTGCTTTTCTGAAAACATGATTCAAGCTATCCAACAGTAATCTAATTGGCTGTGCTATAAATGACAAGGCTGACCACCATATGAACACCAAAAAAGTGCACACGGCTATTCAGTAATCAGCTGTCATTTTTCTGATAATCCTCAGAACACTCTACTTACATAATTATAAAGCACTATGTTACAAAGGGTAATGGAACTCTGTTTTCTATGCAGACTTCAACTTCTGTCATTTTTATGCATCCTATACATTATAAATTTATGACTCATCTGCATAGATGAAAAAAGTAGTCAGCACAAAATATCTGAAACACGATGATGTATGTAACAATAGTGTTCATAATATCCTCTGGTTTTATGGGATGGGGTCCTGATATATAAGTCTCTTTGATAATTGGTTGAACGGCAGCTTTCAGGGGGATTGATGTCAACTACAGAGAGGTATGTGTGCTACAAGGCCCTCTCTTTGCCCTGTTCTGTTTGATATGTTTATTACAAATGTGGATAAAAGTACCAAAGATAAGTTTATCTTATCTGTGAATGACACATGATTGAGATAAGAAATGGATGATAGAATCACAATACAAAATATGACATGTTCTTGTGGCAGACTGATTCTAACAAGAGGAAATTCAATTGGGATGACAGCACTGTCTTGCTTTTTGGTTAAAAAAGACATAATGCTAAAATGGGAAATGTATGGTGAGTAAGAGGGCTTAAAAGCAACACATAAAAAAGTCTTGGAAGTTTTGAATTTACACTAAGTTCACTATTTTTCATCAATGAATATGGCTGCCAGAAAAAGTTAATAAGATTTTAGGTTGCATTATTAGAATTAAATAATCTGGGAAGAAGGTGCTAGGCATAATTGAAGTCTCTGTTCTATTCCCATCAAACCACACTTAAATATAAGGTTGTTACTGAATGATGTACTTCTAGAATGATATAGGCAAAGTGGAGCTTATTGGGGTATCAAGAAAGAATGTAAAAAAAAAAAAAAAAAGGAATGGCAGGCATAACTGAAATTGAGATATTTTAACCTTGAAAGAAGAAGTAGTAAATTAAGGGTGAGGTGAGGACACAATAGATATCCTGAAATATTTAGATAGTTGCCATTTTAAAATTTGCCACAAACAGCAACAAGACATGAAAACAATACACAAATACAAATTTCTAGGGCCCTCAACAGAAAAAAGGTCTAATAGACCAGAGAGAAGGTAAATATCACTAGGAAATGACTCATTCACCAACACTTGTGCATTGGGTGTATTTTTTAAAAATCATTCAAAAATATATTTATAATGCTTATTTCCCAAACATTATATGAAGCCCTGCAGATATGGTAGTAAATAAAATAGACACTGTCACTGTTGCCACATGTATCACTTGCAGTCTAGCTGAAGAGAAAGACATTAGTAAATAGCTGGACATCATATTTACTTGCTATGAAAGAAATTTAGAGATGGTAACTATCAATGGAGACTTTATAGCTATAGAGAATTTAGATGGGAGGGTTAGCGGAAGCTCCTTTCAGAAACTGATCTTTAAGGACAGGGCTTGAATGATAAGTAGGAGTTAGCCAATGAAGAATGAGGACATGGAGGAGGCAGGGAAGAACATTCTAGGTGAAGGGAAGAATGTGTGAATCTCCTGAACCAGCAAAGAGGCTGGTGCATTCAGAAGCTGGCAGAATACCAGCATGTCTAGGATCCAGTGCGGGAGAGAAGAGGCAGATTGGAGCCATGGGCCAGTAAGCTTTGAAAACTTTGATCTGGAATAGGGATTTTATCTAATGGCAATGGAGAGCTAGTAAAGA
Organism: Enhydra lutris kenyoni; assembly: GCF_002288905.1. Taxonomy (NCBI): domain Eukaryota; kingdom Metazoa; phylum Chordata; class Mammalia; order Carnivora; family Mustelidae; genus Enhydra; species Enhydra lutris. The sequence continues at coordinate 77,732,688 of NW_019154085.1, read as the reverse complement.
GTTTTAACCAAGGAAATAGCATATAAAAGTTCACAGTACTTTTTTTTAATATACTGTAGTATGGAAAACTCCTGGGAAGCAAGAAGAGAAAGACTAGGTGTGGAGCAACCAACATAGCTTGATTTATTGTACTTCTCTTTATTGCACACCACAGATACTGAGTTTTTTAGAAATTGAAGTTTTGTGGCAACTCTGTATTAAGCAAGTCCACTGGTACAATTTTTTTAATAGCATTTGCACACTTTGTGTCTTCGTATCACATTTTGGTAATTATTACAATATTTCACACTTTTCATTGTTATTTTATATTATGGTGATCTCTGATTAGGGATCTTTAATGTTACTACTGTAATTGTTTTGGAATTCCAGGAACTGTGCCCAAGTATGATGGTAAACTTAATTGAAAGATGTGTGTTCTGACTACTGTACTGAATAGTTATTACCTTCCTCCTCCCTCCTTCTCCTTGGGCCTCCCTATTCCTTGAGCCACAACAATATTGAAATGAGGCCAATTCATAATCATACAATGGCTTCTAAGTGTTCAAGTGAAAGGAAGAACTGCAAATTTCTCACATTAAATCAAAAGCTAGACATGATTAAGCTTAGTGAGGAAGACATGTCAAAAGCCAAGATAGGGGGGCGCCTAGGTGGCTCAGTGGGTTTAGCCTCTGCCTTTGGCTCAGGTCATGATCCCAAGGTCCTGGGATCGAGCCCCGCATTGGGCTCTCTGCTCAGCAGGGAGCCTACTTCCCCCTCTCTCTGCCTGCCCCTCTGCCTACTTGTGATCTCCATCTGTCAAATAAATAAATAAAATCTTTAAAAAAAAAAAAAAGCCAAGATAGGTCAAAAGCTAGGCCTCTTGTGCCTACTTAGCAAAACCGTGCACGCAAAAAAAGTTCTTAAAGGAAATTAAAAGTGGTACTCCAGTGCACACGCACATATGACATTCTAATTGCTGATATGGAGAAAGTTTGGGTGGTTTGGATAGAAGATCAAACCAGCCTCAATACTCCCTAAACCAAAGCCTAATCTAGAGCAAGGCCTTAATTCTCTTCAGTTCTATGAAGGGTGAGAGAGATGCAAGCTACCAAAAAGAAGTCTGAGGCTAGCAGAGGTTGATTCAAGGTTGTTTTGTTTTGTTTTGTTTTGTTTTGTTTTTAAGAGAACACATGAGTGGGGGTGGGGGAGGGGTAGAGGGAGGGGAGAGACAATCTTAAGCAGACTCCATGCCCAGCATGGCGTCCAGTGTGGGACTCCATCACATGACCCTGAGATCATGACCAGAGCTGAAATCAAGAGTTGGATGCTTAACAGACTGAGACACCCAAGCAACTCTTGTCCATGAAGTTTAAGGAAAGAAGCCGACTCTATAACATAAAAGTGCAAGAGGAAGCAGCAAGTGCTGATGTAGAAGCTGCAGCAAATTCTCCAGAAGGATCCAGCTATGATCATTCATGAAGGTGGCTACACTAAACAGCAGATTTCCAGTGTAGATGAAACAGCCTTCTGTTGGAAGAAGATGCCCTCTAGAACTTTCATAGCTAGAAAGCAAAAGTCAATGCCTGGCTTCAAAGCTTCAAAAAACAGCCTGAATCTCTTGTTAGGGGTTAATGCAGCTGGTGACTTTAAGTTGAAGCCAATGCTCATTTACCATTCTGAAAATCCTAGGGCTCTTAAGAACTTTGCTAAATCTATTCTGCCTGTGCTTTATAAATGGAAAAACAAAGCATGAATGATAGCACATCAGTTTACAAAATGGTTTACTTAATATTTTAAAGCCCACTGTAGAAAACTGTTGCTGAGACAAAAAAGATTCCTTTTAAAAGTTTATTGCTCCGGGGCGCCTGGGTGGCTCAGCGGGTTAAAGCCTCTGCCTTCGGCTCAGGTCATGATCCCAGGGTCCTGGGATCGAGCCCCACATCAGGCTCTCTGCTCAGCAGGGAGCCTGCTTCCCTTCCTCTCTCTGCCTGCCTCTCTGCCTGCCTGTGATCTCTGTCTGTCAAATAAATAAATAAAATCTTTAAAAAAAAAAAAATAAAAAAAAATAAAAGTTTATTGCTCCATGACAATGTACTTGCTCACCCAAGATTTCTGATAGAGATGTACAAGATTAATGTTTTCATGCCTGTAAACACAATATCCATTCTGTAGCTCATGGGTCAAGGAGTAATTTTGAATTTTGTGTCTTATTAATTAAGAAATACATTTAATAAAGCTATAGCTCCCATAAATAATGATTCCTCTGATAGATATGAGGAAAGCAAATCAAAACTTTCTGGAAAGGATCCATTATTCTAGGTCTACTGAGAACATTCATGATTCACGGGAAGAGGTCAAAATATCAACATTAACAGGAGTTTGGAAGAAGTTGATTCCAATCCTCATGGATGACTTTGAGGGGTTCAAGACTTCAGTGGAGGAAGTAACTACAGATGTGGCAGAAACAGCAAGAGAACTAATTAGAAGTGGAACCTGAAGATATGATTGACTTGCTGTAATCTCATGATAAAACCTTAACAAATGAGGAGTTGCTTCTTATGGATGAGCAAAGAAAGTAGTTTCTTGAGATGGAATCGATTCCTGATGAAAATTCCATAAAGAGTGTTGAAATGACAACAAAGGATTTATAATATTACATTAACCTTAGTTGATAAAACAGTGGCAGGGTTTGAAAGAATTGACTTCAAGTTTGAAGGAAGTTCTGTTGTGGGTAAAAAGCTTTCAAACAGCAATGCATACTACAGAGAAATCATTTGTGAAAGGAAGAGTCCACTGATGAGGCAAACTTCATTGTTGTCTTATTTATAGAAGTTGCCAGGGCACCTGGGTGGCTCAGTGGGTTAAAGCCTCTGCCTTCGGCTTCAGGTCTGATCCCAGGGTCCTGGGATCAAGCCCCACAATGGGCTCTCTGCTCCACAAGAAGCCTGCTTCTCCCTCTCTCTCTGCCTACTTGTGATCTCTGTCTGTCAAATAAATAAATAAAATCTTTAAAAAATTTTTTTAAAAAAAGTTGCCACAAGGGAGCCTGGGTACCTCAGCTGGCTGATTCTTGATTTTGGCTCAGGTCATGATCTCGGGGTTGTGAGATCAAGCCCCTGAGATGGGCTCCATGCTTAGGAGGGAGCTTGTTAAAAATTTTCTCTCTCCCTCTCCCTCTGTGTCTCCCTCTCAGTCTCCCTGCTCACACTCACTTGCATGTTCTCTCTCTAAAATAAATAAATAAAAATCTTTAAAAAAACAACAACAACAACAACAACAATTGCCACAGCCACCCCAGCCTTTGGTAACCACCACCCTGATCAGTTAGCAGCCATCAATATGGAGGTAAGATCCTCCATCAGAAAAAGATTATGGCTTGCTGAAAACTGAGACAATGGTTAGTAATTTTTAGCAATAAAGCATTTTCAAATGAAGGCCTATACATTATTTGTTTAGACATAATTCTATTGTGCACTTAATAGACTACATTATAGTGTAAGCATAGATTTTATATGCACTGGAGAATACAAAAATTCATTTGATTTGCTTTATTGCAGTGGTTTAGAATACCTTCGAGTTATGCCTGTATATCCTGGCAAAGAGAGGATTGTGATTTGAAATATGGTGGTGATATCAGAGATAAGAGAAGACAGAGGATGGGAGAGATGAGAGAGGATGGGAGAGATAAGAGATACCAATGGGGGAAACCTATAAGAGCTAGTTTTCTACATTGAAGAGAGTGAAGGAGAGGGAGGATCCCTGGAAGCTCTCAGAACTCGGCAATATTCAGCTAGGCAGATGGCTATTCCACTTGCTGAGAAGGGAAACAGTGCAAGACAGACTGATTTGATGCGGAGAAGATTCAAAAGTCAGTCGTGAACATATTAATTTTGATCTCATTATCTCTTTGATCTCCATGAGACATGTTAGGTAGGTGATTGGATATTTGAGTCTGGTCAATCTTTGGACTTGCTGCAGCAGAATCACTTGGAACTTTTGATTATCTGTCTCTACCTTAGGCCTAATATACTGGAATCCTCAAGAGGACATAGCCAGCACAATACCCTGAGTTTAGATGCAGTGGAAAAAATTCAGTCATCACTTGACTAGTTAACATTTAAGCTCCTTGAACACATTGAAAACCTATAATGTTACGAATAGAAAGACAGCCAGACCAAGTACTAAATCTGTTATTACATTCTAAGAATAAATGTGCTGGGGGCGCCTGGGTGGCTCAGTGGGTTAAGCCGCTGCCTTCGGCTCAGGTCATGATCTCAGGGTCCTGGGATCGAGTCCCACATCGGGCTCTCTGCTTGGCGGGGAGCCTGCTTCCCTCCCTCTCTCTACCTGCCTCTCTGTCTACTTGTGATCTCTCTCTGTCAAATAAATAAATAAAATCTTAAAAAAAAAAAAAAGAATAAATGTGCTGGACAAACAATGAAACACCTCTGAAGGAAGAGAGCCATATAAAGATTCTTCTTTTTACATTGCCATATTTGTATCAGATGGTGCTGCCACCTTGGCCACAAACTAATTGATCCAAGTACCAGGCCCTAAAAGGCAACCACCCAATGATTCCAGTGGTCCTTGAAATAATCTTTCTTAAGAACTCAGCCCAAATGATGCACCATTCTGGATGGAAATTAATTTACCAAATCATATTTTCTTCTTTGACCAGAGGGGAGGGGAATGGGAAAAATTAAAACTAGAAAAACAGAAGCATTTGGATAAGTAGACCTGGACATGTCTCTGTTTCCTGAAACCTGGTGGAGACATAAGTACCACTGCTGCTGAAAGAGAAAAATTAAATGCACTTAGGAGATAGGAGACTAATCTGTCCATGCATTAATTGAAATAGAAATAGGTGGTATGTAGCATCTCTCCCTTCCTGCCACTTTGGTCTCTGTACCTGGTAATTCCTCACAATTGAGCAAACGAAGGGAGAAAGAAGGAATTTGGCCAGTTTGTTTTTGTTTTGTTTGTTTTGTTATATTTTGTTTTGTTCTACTAACCAGTTATTTGCTGGGTAATTTTTTTAGAACTATTAATCACATCTGCTGAGGCTTTGCTCTCCCAGCAAACTTTTTTTTTTATGCTCAATAATGTATAATGATGTTCCACTGCAATTTGAAGAATTACACATTTCAGAGCAATTGTATTATTGTATTTAGCATCTCAATAACATTTCCTATGCTAATTCATCTTTCTTATGATTGAAGCTTCTTAATGTGCTCACAATGCACCATATGTTACCATAGCTTAATCTTGTCTTGAAATATTCATTTCTAGCTCTTGGGGACAGGTAGACTGAATAAAACATGCGGATTTGGCTTTCTCTTTCTCTCCCCACTTTTTTTTTTTTTTTTTTTTTTAAATTAGAAGCAGGAGATTTATCCAGGTATTTACTGGTTATAAATGAGGGCCTAAGTGGCTTATAATAACACCCTGGTAGCCTCTTGAAAGAATTACTGTGCTTTCCCAAGCCTTTAACTCATGACCAAAATGACTGTCACTGAATGGCCATCTTGGAGGGACAGACAGTAGTAAAGTAAGGTCACATGTGAAAATATGCAATATGACTAACTTCCCTAAATGTTAGGATCCCACATTCTTATGATATTTGAGAGCTAAATATAATGAAAGCCCTTGGGGCTTTCATTTTAAGAATTTCCTTTAAAAATAATATTATTATTCTCTGAGGACAGGAGAACAGTATTACTTTATTTAGTTAAGCCATCCTAAAATAGAACAGAGGAAATCATTAAATAGTGAACATATATCTTTTACTGTTTTCCATTCATGCCAAAACTGGTGTGTCTTAAAAATACAAGATGGCTTGCAATAGGAAATATATCTTCAAATAATGATATTTATCTTTGGAGAGGGAAACCTGATACTCTCAATAATTACCCCAGAACAAAGTGCAATACTGATAACCGTGTTATTTACTGCGGTCTTACAAACAAACAAACATGGTATTTTATAGCTGCACAGGAAGAAAGTTTATTGAAAGCAGTTATTAATGTGTCCATTTATATTCTACCTCCCTGGAAAAAGCCTCACATCTAGAAAGAACACAGAGTGGAAAATTTCACTCCCAATGTAGACATCTCTCCAGACTCCAGAAGAAACTGCTCATCTGGCCTCTCCTGTGGTTGAAACTGAGCTTGATGAGCCACCGGGCCAACGGCCCAAGTGACAGACTGGAACAGGAGCTGCTGGACCGAGCACACTCTGCCTCATGTCAGGAACATTTTTGTGTGAGAAAGAAAAGAGGCTTTCCCTGGATCTGGTGTCAGTCAAAGTTCTAACATACTTAGATATTCTTTTAGCAGTTCCAGTTTTGGGGGAGAAATCTGGGAAAGTGCCAAGATCTGAGCTGGCATTTTTAGTTGTTATTTGAATAGCTGTTACATAAACAGCTAGTAGCTGGCTGATTGGGTTTCTTAGAGCTACTCTTGACACAAGGCAAGGAGGCAACACTTTACATTAAATTTGCCCCAAATTCAAGTTATTCTTCTTCACTAAGAAATAAGCTAAGAAAAAAAAAAATAACAATGGTCTGGCACCATGGACAAGAATAATTAGGGATTCTGCAAAGATCCCTTCAAGAAAATATGTGAGGAAGGGTAAAAGAAAAATCTTTGTCATTATCTTGGAAAATGAAAATCTCCAGACTGAAATTCTGAGACATCTCTTATTCCTTCTTTAGCTACCCATTTTAGTCTTGATGAAACTTAAGTTATAGGTGGATAAAATATCTTACTGAAAGTCTCATTATTAAGTTATAGAGCTGAGACTAGATCCAGATTATGATCAAGCATTTGGTCAAGAAAACAGGCAGACTGCCAGCCATAAATTCAACACTCACAGCAACCCGAAACAGTACCTGAACAGTACCTTTCATGGCCGGTGGTGTGTACACGCTCTGCTTCCTTTGCTTTGGGGATGCATTTTGTGACTGTGGACAAAGAGAAAAGAGGAAAAGCATTATTTGAATAAAAATTAGCCCTGTGAGGGAAATAAACATTGTGCCATATTTCAAAGAGCTTTCTGATTCCCCCTATTATGATATATAACTCAAATCAATGAGAAATTACAGACATGTTCGCTGACAGCACAGTTTTAAGAGATATATAAAGCGATTTTTATCATAAAACTCTTCATCGCAGTCTTGAAATTACTCTTTTTTGTCACCTAGTATCATTCATTTATTTTTAAAAGAAAGAAAAGAAGAGACACCAATCTCTTTTGAGGAAAAAAAAACACAACTCCAGAACAATGTATACTCCAAAAGCTATGTCCATGGGATAACTATACCTGCTCATAGGAGTTTTGAGTGGTTCTGGTTAGATAATGAGGGCTTTGGTATGTAATATCAATTATAAACTTCTGGAATTGATACGTTCAAGTTAACATCTACATTTACTTGGAATTACAATGTTGAGATAATATTCTCTTCTATTTTCAACAGATAAATAAGTCTTTTCCTAACAAAACTGGTGTGTAATACTTTCACCTACATACACTAGATCAGAGTTGAATGATTGATGAGAGAATTTTTGCAATAAAAATTACAAAAATTGGAACAAAAAACACATGTCGTGGTTAAAACCACAAACTAATCATATATATATGAATATATAAATAATATTATTTATTATGATAAAATACATATATGTGGTCTACATCCCAATCAGATTATGTCAAAGATTCCTTTTTCTTAGTGTATTGATTTATATTTCAATGTGGCAAAGGCAGTGGTCTTAATCAATGAGCTTTCATGTCTGGATCATTTTTGCTTTGAAAAGGTTAGAAATAAATATTTACAAGACTTTTTTGGGCAATTATTCTAGGCAAAACTAGAAACTGTTTCATTGACAGTACATAGAATTTGAGGTATCTTCCCTTATACACACTAAAGGTTATTTGCCCTTGAAAGTATCATCAGGATACACTTGCTTGATGCAAAAACAATATATTAAAAAGTAAAAAAAAAAATTCAACCAATAGTTGTTAAATCTATATCAGCCAAACAAATAGTACAAACAAATTTCTCCAAAACAGAATGTTTCAGTACCACCAGTTCATTATGCACAGGTATAGACAGAGTGACTCTATGTTAATGTTCAGCGTGTGGATGATTGATATTGCTGGCATCCCTTTACTGTATTCGGTCTCATCTGGTTGATTTTAAAAAGCAATAACTTTTTGGATTTCTCACATGTTTATTTCCCTATACACACTCAAAGATCAAGTAGAAAATTAATCCTATAGAAAAGTTTGTTTAGTACCACGTAGTAAAACTTATCAAGTAATAAAATCTGCTTTATATGTATGTAAGAGTTCAGTTGTCAAGGCATTTTCACATACACAATCTCATTAAATTTTTAGAAAATCTCAAGAGATACTATTTGGTATTTTGTTCTTTCTACATTTTCTTCCGGGTATTGCTCTATGCCTAACTAATACAGCCATGGAATTGACTCATATGTCTGCAGACTGGTCAATATTTGTTCTATTTTTTAGCATAATTTACTCACTTCCTTGTATCCAATATATTTTATATTATCAGCTCTGCAAGCTTCCCCTGGTTCCTATCTACTATCTGAACTCCCCCATGTGTATGTTAACCTCTAGCCTCAAGGTCTTCTCTTGGCTTCACATACCAGAAGACACTTTAAGAGGTGCCTGCTCCCTATTTTCTTGCTCTAGGACTCCAACATTGGCAGGCCTTAGCCTGTAGTTGGTCATAAACAACTAGTCACTAAATTAAAAATATCAATACCATTATCTTGTCACTAAAAGCAAAGGTTTATTTGACAAGTTTTTTCAGGGGTTGGCATTTCATAGGTCGAGAACGAAAGTAGCACAGAGGCAGAGAATTAACAACCCCATTTTACTATTTCTTCAGTCAGGAAAAGCAAAGTACTTTCTATATCAGTTGTACTGACATATTTTATAAAACATTAAGCCTGCCTAATTATGTTTCTAATTGATTTGAATACCTATTTATACAAAATATAAGAAAACTTACCTCGGCTTGGGTGTTGGTCACCCTCTTGTCATCTATTTCTGCAAAAGAAGTAGATATATTTCATTAGAAAGATTATTTCTTCTTTATAATATGCATGTTAACATTTTTGGCAATTTGATAAAAATAATTAAATAATCTCCTTATGTTTTTTTTTCTATTTCTTTTTTTTTTTTTAAGATTTTATTTATTTATTTGTCAGAGAGAGAGAGGGAGAGAGAGCGAGCACAGGCAGACAGAATGGCAGGCAGAGGAAGAGGGAGAAGCAGGCTCCCTGACGAGCAAGGAGCCCGATGTGGGACTCGATCCCAGGACGCTGGGATCATGACCTGAGCTGAAGGCAGCTGCTTAACCAACTGAGCCACCCAGGCGTCCCTAATCTCCTTATGTTTTTAAAGACTTTATTTATTTGACAGAGAGACAGAGAGCACAAACAGTGGGAGTGGCAGAAAGAGGGAGAGGGAGAAGCAGACTCCCCGCTAAGCAAGGAGCCCTGTGTGGCTTGATCCCAGGACCACAGGATCATGACCTGAGCCAAAGGCAGATGCTTGGCTACCCAGGTGCCCTGCCTTATGTTTATTTAATCTCTGTGGCTTAGGGAAAGGGGGCAGAAGGAGATGGTTTTCTTTTGAGATAATCTTTTCCCTAAGTTTAAAAAAAAAAAAGCATTAAAAAAAAAAAGGCATCTCTCTTGAAATTCCAAATTGCCCTCCTTCCAGTAATCCAGAAAGGAAACCAGGGAAATGGCTCTTGAACCAACTGTTGGTGTCATCAACCTCACAGTTTTAAGGCATAAACAATCTCCTTTGTGAATTTTGCTGCCCGTCTGCTCACTGTAGCTTGTCAAATTTCCCCAAGCTGGGCACTAAGCTGAACAAAGCTCCTTTTCCATTCTGTCCTATCACTGACTCAGAGAGTGGCAGCACCCTCTTTTCCATATGCTCCTGGAAAGAATGTTACTTTGTCAGAAATATTGCTTATAACAAACCTAGGGAAATGTGTAGGCTATCTCTATAAAAAGGAAATGTGAGAAGGAGGAGAGAGGAGTAAGAGGTGCTCATGTATTGCCCTTCAATGGGTGGAGGACCTCTGGGCTGAGTTTCTTTCATACCTCTTCATCTACTCTACATGGATCTTGACTTTTTTTTTTTTTAACATTTAAATGTTTAGTTGACTTCCTTAAAACATCTCTCTCTCTCTCTCATCTGTACTGCAGAGGTTGGATTTCTCTACATTTCAAAAAAATAGGACTTGAAGGGGAACCTCTGTGGCTCAGTCAGTTAATTGTCCCACTCCTGATCTCAGCTCAGGTCTTGATCTCAGGGTGATGAGCTCAAGCCCCAAGTCGGGCTTCACCCTGGGCATGGAGCCTACTTAGAAAAGAAAAAAATAGGACTTGGAGACTCTCTTCTCCAACCAAACTGCAGCCAGATGTTGTGCAATCCCTGACTACCAGGTCCCAGGGACTACTGCAGCATTGCAACTACTGGAAGTGGTCAATGTGGATTCCCATTTGGGGCCCCTGACAAGGATAGGGGGTGATTGTTCAAACTTGCAAACCACAAAGCTATCCTATATTGCCAAAGCCATCTGACTTCAATTCTCCTGAAACATCCAGACATGTAGAAACTTAGTCTTCTACCTTTTAAAATGTTCAGAGGCTTTGCAGTTACCCCAGCCAGCAATTGTAAGAAATCCTGCCCTACGCTGGGCAGGGCTGACTGGCCCTCCAGTCCCTGTGAGGAGGCAGTCCGGTGCTGGCTGTCACAATGGTAACTGCTAATCTCAGGGAACACAGGAGAGAGGTAGGAACACTAACCTGGTTTTCCTACAGAAGGCTGCGTTTAACCTTCTTGCACTTTATCCTAATGTTCGCTTCAGTGGGAAGGTAAACCTTTTATTCCACTGAGTGGCATATTTAATACTGAAGGCAGGATATTGAGCTATGCTCAGTGGCAATAAATTTGGTCAAGTTTAAGAAAAAAGTCCTAGACTTTGCACCGCGTATGAATTTTGGCACTAAATTCACATCCAAAGAAACATGCCTCAACATGGGCTCTGTCTAAAGCTCTTATCTGGGTGGGATCTTGGAGGGCCTCCAACCAGAAGAACCCAGATGTCCCGCACAGGTGTGTGTCTTCGCTCCACAACGCAGCCGACGGCTTGAGAGTCAGCAGGTCAGTCAAATCCCCCGGAGCGGCCACTGCAGGCTTCCCGCAGAACATTTCAGAAACAACTCTGTGGCTGTCTTCTAGCTTCGCATTGCACATGAGTATGCACAGGTCCGAGGGCCGCTTTCTGGAACGGGTCGCCAGCACCTGTCTCCCTACATCGTGGAAGATGAGTCCACACTCCAGGTTCAGCATGAGCATGGACAGGAGCCGCACCTTGGTTCGCTCCAGCGCCACCACCCCCACATTCCAGCCATTAAACTGAATTTCTTCGGGATGATTTCCACCCTTCCTCGAATCTGTCCAGGGTCGGCCCAGGCGTGGACGCACATGAACCTCTCCAGGTCCGTGTCTCTGTAGCTGTGTGCGTGTATGTTTGGGGAAGGGGGCGGTGTTTCTGGGGGGTACAAGCAGGGGTGGTGCCTGTTGAGCACACGGACGTAGAGCCTGGCTGACACTCCCGTGCTGAGCCGCCGACGTGCGTGAGCTCGGGGAACCGGCAGGGCCCGGGCTGACGTTGGACAGGTCGTTTTCCAGCCTGCAACCTCTGGCGATGGACTATAACAGCGATCTGTCCGCCTCCTCAGCCTCCTCGCAGGCCCAGGCCCAACGGGTTCCCGGGAGGTTCTTCCTGGCGCATTGCACCAGCTGCGCATGCTCCGACTCACCCCAGCCTGCGCGGTGGGGTCTGGGGTGTGGTTAGTAGTTTGAGAAGAAAGAAGGGCTTCACCATCCATCTTGGCTGTGTTTTCAGCGGCACAGAAACGGTGGAGACCCACTGTGTTCTCCCGGTAAGCGGCCTCAGGAATCCCCTTGGGGAGAAGTGGTTCTGGGTCAGGCCGCCTATGGAGGGCCTCCCGCTCGGATGGACAGGTGTTTGCATCTTCCCCAGTGAGCCTGGACTGTGGGAGCATGCAGGCAACAAGACGGCCGCAGTGTGCCGGCCTCTCCAGTCAGCAGACGCGGCGCACGCGGCGCTCTCGACGCCTGGAGGGCCACAGAGAAGAGCCCGCGCTTTTCCAAGGTAAGCAGAACTTGTCCTTTGCTCAGATCCACCAGAAGGCGAAAATGACAGTTTTTCCACTAAGCTGTTTTGCCGCAGATCTCTATATTGAATCAGGAAGAATGCCTACCGTACAAAATTGTCCACGCGTGTTTGGGGAGGCCACCCGGAAGCGAGCGATCCGTTGTGATTACTTCAGTTTCAAACTTTTCCTGTCCATCCCCTGGAGCCAAAATGGGCGTGGGCACTGCGGGTACGGGTGAAGAGAGTGGGGTACTGGGGAAGAGCACCGCCGCTGCTGACTTGTGTGTGTGCGCGCCAGCTCCAGAGCCTGCCTCCCGCTGCCTCCCCCACTTTAGCCGCCGTGGTGTGGGGGGGTGGGTCTCCCCGCCTCTTGACTTACTGGCCCAGTTACCCTTTCCTGACTCTTAGATGAGTGCCAAAGCTGAGAGACTGAGTCCGTGGTCCGAAAACTGAATGAGTTCATCAAAGAATAACTGCCTGAAGACGGTGATGTAGATCTGCATTTACTGACATGAAAACATATACTATGTAGATTAAAAGGATTTCAAAACTATACATATGTAATTTTTATTTCATGAAGTATAGATAAACTATCTAGAGAGAGGCGATAGAGAAATGCCTGTATATTCATAGGATATAGTCAGTATTGTAACTGTAGTGCCTCTCGATGATTCCATAACTTGTTCTGTCTCCTCTCTATCTGCACTGTTTCTTATTCTAGTGAACCTGCGTTACTTTTATAATGAAAAACTATGTGTATCATGTGGATATATAGAGACACATATATGTAGTAAAATTTCTATATAAGATCACAGTGGTATTTCATATAATAAGAGACTAAAATAGACAAGCAGCAAATAAATTAATTAAATAAATCTAAAAAATAAAAAATAGATAAGCAGCCAGAATGAATAGTGTATGGATATGGGTATGGATAGATAAACAGCTAGAATGAATAATAGTGATTATTCATTCTAATTTAATGTTTTGAGTACTAGATTTTTTAGAAGTTATGAAACCTAATGAATTTACCCTCCCTTGTATAGCGGTAGGCAAACAAATTATTGGCTGAGGACAGCAATCACAATTGTTTGATATAATCACTGGAAGTATCTGGGTGATTATCAGATAGCTGTGACTATACTAAATTGAGCAATTCTATCAATGCAAAATCTTTTGCTGTCATCTTTTAAGTAAATGTCAAATATGATCCATTTCAACAATGCATGTATTATGATCCATTGGATTGTTAAATGCCAGTGGTGTTTCTTTTCTTTTCTTTTCTTTTCTTTTTTTAAATCTGTTTATTTCTTTTAGAGAATACAGTGGGGAGGAACAGAGGTAGAGGGAGAGAGAAGCTCAAGAAGACTCCACCCTGAGCTGGAGATTACTCTGGGCTCCATCTCAGACACTGAGGTCACAACCTGAGCTGAGACCAAGAGTCAGAGGCTTAACCTAATGTACCACTCAGGCACTCCGACCAGTGGTGTTTCTTAATATTTTGTTTATTCCCTAGGAGTTTTCAGAATTCAGCCCAGGACTCAGAACCTATTGCTTTAAGGACAAAATGGTATCTAGTCATTCAGCCTTGTGCTTTCCTGCTGTATGACTAAAACACAACCTAAAACAGTGTCTTTCCAAGGCGACTGTGTAGACTTCATTTGTTGCATAATTCAATGAAAAAGGTTTTTATTCTTCTTGGTTCATTTTTCTTATTAATATTTGTCTTGAACAGATTAGGTTAGCCAGATAAAAGTCCTTTTTAAAAAAACACAGAATTTTGTTTTACATTACAAGCCTGTTTTGCATGACTCCACAATAGCTTATATTTCTTCTCTACTCTGAATTTTGGGGAAGTATCAAAAAAGAAACATAAATTACATTTTGTTTAGAATTCAAACATATGGTTTTTTTCCACTTCACTCATTTGAGGCTTGTTCTAATTAGCTGACAAAAATTTAGTCTATTTTAGTCACCTGACAACAAATTAGAAGCATACGTGTTTGTTATATGATTATATGATCATTTGATTTTACTGAAAATATTAGCACATAAGAAAAACTGCATATTTTGTGATTTCAGTTATTTCACACCAAAATACAAAAGCAGAAATAACTAATCCTAAAATGTGGTAATAATTTCATATTAACCAGTTTACAAAATTGCAGGTTGGAGCAGCGAAGCAACATTCTGCTGTGTTGTTGCAATGATCTCACATTTGTTTTATTCATACGGGAGTGTCATAGGAGAAAGTAGTGGGCCAGTCATCGTCCAGTTCAATAGAATTCACACACAATAATGGTGGTTTTGTGAAATTCAATCCTATTGTGTGTGATGACAAGTCTCACTCTTACACACACACATCCCTAGCTAGATTATTTTATTTATCAAGGCATTCCTTTGGCATTGTCTAAACATAACTATTAACAGAGAGAGTTAGAGCCAAATATGCCTGCTCAAACAGGAGGAAGGAAATTGAGATCTCCCAATATCCTTTTCTTTTTGTGGCTAAGACTGTAGGTTTGTTTTCACTGATTCTTATTTTATCTCACCAATTTGGCATGGAACGAGAGCTCTGGCCAGCTAAAGCATCTGCAGAATTTTATTATAAATATCAGTTTTGAATTGCTTTTGTGGTCAGTGGCACCCACTTGATCCAGTGTGTACCCTCCATCATTTAACTGCAATGTGATAAATTCGGTTTCCATAGCTTTTCTTCTTTGTAGCAGTTGCCATAAAAACTGTGCTTTAAGCTGTTAGTTGCCTGTGACTTTGTTGGAATAATAGATTAAGAAAAATCAGATTCTCTCATCCCTACTGTCTTTACCAAAGGAAGGTTCAGGAATGAACATTGGAATGGCATCTTTTAAATGTCTCTGCCATCCACATTGAGGTTTCTATTGGATCATCTTCTTGTAGGGATACTTAAGATTGTCACTTGATGATCTAACTAGTACATATTTCTCTACTTAGGAAAATGGCTATAAAATCAAGTGAAAAGAATTTTAAAATCTAGAAAAATTTTGTGTATAACCCCCATATTCTAGTTGGTCACCACACCATGACACCACCAAGTTTTCTGCTGTGTAGGTTTATTTCTATGATAAATTGAATGCTTATGTTACATTAACAAAAACCTGGGTAAATATTGATCCAAGATTCTTAATTTCCTATCAATTAGGTGTTCTGTGATATGTGTAATTAAGTGTTCTATCCATTAACTTATAGCACTTTCCATAACTTTTATTAATAACAGAAAAAAATATTGCCTCTGTCCCATATTAAGCAATCTAAGACAGTGCTTTTATAGGCAGATCCTTCTAAAGGCAGTGATTGTAGGAGCAGAGGTCATTGACACCTGTATAAATTAATTAATTATATTAATTATTTATTATAATATAAGCATATTATATTATAATTAAACTATAATTATTCAAAACCATCCCTTAAAATAAATCCTGGAAGAGATCATACTATTTTACTGGATTACCCTGAACCAAAAAAAACACAAATAAATAAAAAGAAGACGAAGTAAAGTTTTTATATATTTTGCTAAAATTTGTGTTAGTGTCATTTAATCTTTTTCTACCAAATTTATCGTTAAAATCATCAATCTATAATTGATGCTTTATAATTTTTAAAAAATATAATAAAAATATAAGAGTATAAATCATTGTATTATCACAGTTTTTAAAGTTTTATAAAATATATTAACCATCTGGGGGCACCTGGGTGGCTCAGTGGGTTAAGACCTCTGCCTTCGGCTTGAGTCATGGTCTCGGGTCCTGGGATGGAGCCCTGAGTCGGGCTCTCTGCTCGGCGGGGAGCCTGCTTCTCTTCCTCTCTCTCTGCCTGCCTCTCTGCCTACTTGTGATCTCTGTCTGTCAAATGAATAAATTAAAAAATCTTTAAACAAACAAATATTAATCATCCGTCTTCACTAAACCTGACTTATTTCATATGCATCTTATATCCAAAAACGGATGGCTTGAATATATTTGAAGAGTGGGAATAGATATGAAGAGGTCATTTTTTTGTCAACATTCACTCCTATATGCTAGTCAAATTTTTTATTAAAAGATTTTTTCTACGTGTTTTCTGAGGCAGTGAGACCCATCTAATGTATCTGTAGGAATATCATATGATTTCGCAGCAAAGTTTGAACTGAAAAACAGAGGTCATATAAGTTTACAAGCCATGAAGACAAAGTAATAATGTCTTAACTAATTTTTTTTTTAATTTTTAAAAATGTTCATCAATGGAAATACTGCAGCTCGTGTGGTAATGATATTTAGTTACCAAGAAAAACCAGGACCAGCTCTTATGAACCTTACCACTTTTCCCTGGGTAGTTCTGTACTGAAAAATTCCCTCGTTAAACCACAATATTCCAGCTGCCATAGTAAATGTTACAAAAAAGTTGATTTTTTATCTCTTCTACTAATCTATTAACAAGAGAGTAAAGACTACAATTGCATAGACTTTACACACTGGCCAACTTCTAAATTATTCTTTCCCATTTTTCAGGAACACTAATAACAAATTGAGTACAGAAAATTGCAGAATAAGTCTCATTCATGCATATGTTTTTCCCCCATTTCTTTTTCTATCCCGTTGAGCTAGTATTGAAGTGAATGCTGCATCTTTTCCCATCAAGTTCCTCAGTAAAATTCAAAGTATTCAGATAAAGATAGCTTATTGTCACATCCAACCCATGTGTGTTGCTGGATTATGAAAGGCTTAGCTGTGGTTTTTGTTTTTGTTTAAAATCAGAATGTACTTCCTTCTCTATGGGAAGCTTCTCTGAACATTCAGAGAGAATGTTTTTGATTCTCTCCTTTTTAAAGTTAGTCAAGGGAAAATATTTGACTGCTATAATACAATCTGGTTGAAACTGCAGTCAGATGTGTTCTGGGACTCACACTCTAGGAAATGTATGCAAAGCATACCCAAATTGATAAATGATGTGGAAAAAAACCTTCTACATTAAAATATTTTTCTTTGAAATTACCTCTGAGCTTTGCAATTGTTTTATGTTTCACTTTATTATAAAAATACAAGTACTGATTTATGGATGACAAGTGAACAGGTATGATTAAATGAGGCAAAATTTGAATTTATTTTGTCTAGGGCCTAGAATAAGATAATTAAGCAAGGCTGTGTGATCAATGCATGACCTATTACCAGAGTCTGACACTGATCAGAGAAGCAGTGAGGGTGGCGTCTGTACGGGTGGTCTAGAGGTGCTATTATGAGGTAACATGTGGACAAGCAGAAGGTTACAGAGTCTGACGTGGGTAGTAGAGGCAGCATTTTTGTATCTGAAAGACTAAACTTGAACAATGTCAGCAGATAGAGTTCTGAGAGGCAATTCAGCCCTAAAGACCAGAAGGGATTTCAGATTACAGTATAAGCTGGCAGGGTCATGTAAGTAGGTGGTAAAAACCAACTTTTATGAAACTAAGCATTAAGACCAGGGATACAGCCATTGAGAGTCTGGGCTGTTAGAGGATGTTTACTAAGAGACAATATAAATTATATGGGATACTCACAGAGCTAGGAAAATAAACAGAACAACAACAACAAAAATACCCACTTTAATATTAAATTTTGAGGTTTTGCTTGGGATAGTATGTACCAGTTCACAGCATGTCAGTGTTACCACTTATTAGAACTAGAAAAGCAAGATAAATTACAGAAGGCATCAAGACCTGCAGAGCAACCTACAGAGATCAGAGACATTTCAGAGTGAAAGGCTGACAAGTCCTATTTGGCCACTGGCAGAGCGCCACTGCAGGGGAACAGAGAATCCAGAGATTTTGGTGATTGTGTGGGAGTAGAGCAATAAAATTGAAGACTTGCTCAGCATATCTTAACAGTTACATGTTACACTCCTTGTCTAATAAGTGGTGTTACCTGCTTTGGCAGAAAACTGGGATACTGTACTAGATCTTTAGTGTATTTGCAATCAGCTTTTCTTTTAAATTTTTCCTAGCACTAATTTGTGGGGAAAAAAATTAATTCTGTTCTGTAGAGGAGTAGCAATGGAGGAAAGCAATTTCTAGCCTTCTTTTTGAAGTGCCCTAGAGATTTAATCACAAGGACATTGGTGCTATCTTTGACAGTCTCAGAAGGAATTTACCATCAAATCTCTGAAAACAGCAGTGAAATCTAAATGATCACCTTTTAGCAGATTCTGTATTTTGGTATCTAACATATTTGAAGGTAGAACATCTTTCTTTCCAAAGACCCTTAGATCACAACTGTTGAGGAGATCATCTGTGGCTGTGCCTTACAGAGAAGGACAGAGTTAAAGACAGAAATTTTTTGGATGGCTTTAGGCCCACTAGTTCAAAAACAGTCACTGACCCATGAGTCTTCAGGACTGAATAAGATAAATCATTTGCGAGTGAAAAAAATTGCCATGCACAGCTCAGGTCTTCATTTTGTATGTGTCATTACCTTGTGGTTTTAGCATTCTATTAGCATAGAATCAGTCGGTCTAAAGTGCCAGAGAAATCTATCATGTATTTCTTACATAGAGTAGAGGACGAGGACACTCACTGTTTCTTTTTAGTAGAACAGTGCAAAATCTAAGACTCTAATAGTGAAATCTATTAAAAAAATCTAATAATGAAGCCTCTTTTCCTGACTTATTATCAAACTCTCTACTTTTCAAAATGAGCTCTAGTCAGCAGCCTTTTTGCTGAAAGCCTGCTGGGCTCTGTTGGAGGCCTATCATTTGGGGCTGTGAGTTAAGCCACTAGGCAGTGGTTTCAGCTGTGTTTTTCTTTGAGCTCTTAGATTTAGTCAAAACTGGTGCCCAAATTAAAACCACCAGAGCAATGAATTTATATGCACTGGAAAGGGACATGGGGAAAAGAAGCAAACAGTAGAAATAGTTTCATCCTGTTGTGCCAAGATTCACACAGCTGTATTGTTCTTTCAATATTATTTCTAGCTTTCCACTTTTAATTGATAGAAGTAGAGACACAACCTCATTACTATATAGGTTTTTATGTTTCAGAGTCCCCTACAAAATTGTTCATTTTAGGTGAGAATCAGGTACAAAGTAGTCTATGTGGAAATAGTGAAGGAGATGACAAGGAAAACACAAAATGGATCATGTTGGTTTATTAAGAACTCTCAACCAGTAATTGTCTTGTGAGAGAGGTTAGAAATCTTCCAAACTACTATTATGTTTATATTTCATCATTTCTGCTGCCATTTCCAAACACAGCAAAAGAACAGAAAAATCAGATCATTTAAAACCTCAGAAGTCTGCTTTTCATTAGTATTCTTGATTTTTATAAACTTAGTTTCTCTTATAAAACATTTTATCCTACCACAGAACCAGCTTGCATGAGGTCCAAAGAACTGTTGCATCATCTTATCAGTTGTGATTTTCAATCATTGGTAAAAAATTTTCTGCCTATTTGGAGGTTAGATTTCACACATTTTCTCCAGGAAAAGAAATTGATTCCTTTAATGCATGTTTCTTAATTTTTTTTTCAGGAGGGGGTGGGGATTGACATCAGTTTAATCATCCACACTTGTTTTAGTAAATCCAATTTTTAAAAATTCTATCTCCTTTTCATAGAACTACCTAAAGAACTGATTATAAATTATATATTTTATTTTTGCATCAGTTTTATAGATTTATTTAAAATTAATTATCACATGTTTCAGGCAATGTGGACAATCAATCAAGTCATTATTTAATAAATACTTATTATCTTCCCAACAATGTGCTTTTTATTATTTTGGCCTAATAAACTTAAAAATAGTTAGGATTTCAATAATTCAGCTTTTAACCAATTTCAAACACTAAAATTTCATTATTTGGTCACATAGGATATCACGGAGATACTTTTAGCAGATACCCCAGATGATTTCCATAACAAGGTGCCTTAAAAGTAAGATGAGGAGAAATGATTGAGATGAACATGAAAACATTATTCAGAGGCCAGTCACTCTGAACAGTAATGATAGAAAATTTTGAGGCAACTTAAGAACTTTAAAGATGGGTCTGAGTAGCACTGGAGTTGGAAAAGAATTAGCTGCTTAGCAGTATTTGGAATATTTAGTATATTTAGTAGTCTTTTCACTTAATAGACTATTTCCTCTTTTTTTATACTGACTGCCAAAATTGACAATGCCTCATTAATTCTGCTTAGTTTTTAATTATGCTATTTGATATCTTCTATTGAAAAACACTTTAATTTTTTTCCAAACTATTTTGTGTTTCAACTATGTAGACATACCACTATGAATTTCAAAATAATTTTATCTGAGTAATTCTACTATGAGTAGACCATTGTAAAATGACAAAAAGTAAAACAGCAATCTCCTTTTAATGAGAATGTTTTATAACAAAAGGCAAATGTCCCTTTTTTAGTTGTATACATATTCCTAAAAGATATATTCCTAAAAGTTACAAAGTGTCATCGTACACATTAAGTACATGTGGGTACCTATAACAACATGATAATATTTTCATAGCTTAATCAAGTGAGAGCATCCTATCACTAATGATAATTTGTTTCTGTTAGTAATGGAAAGAAAGGCCAGTGGAACTATCTTTAGAATTCTACTCTACTTTACATAACTTTTTGTAGAAAAAGTCTTAAAAGTCTTGTAAAACATAGAAGTTAGCTTTTGTCAGTAGACCATCTGTAAACATTTACCTCAAATTCTGAGCAATATTTTTTAAGAAAAGATACTTTAATCATTCAGTTTTAAAGATTGACGGAATTAAATATCTGTGTATTCAACTCTTGGTGTTTTACTGTCCTGGAAATCTTAACCTTCACACCATTTCTCAATTTTTTTTTTCTCATATATAATTTACTTGAGGATTTCATGGTATAAAAAGCAATGACTATTTATAGTATGCACATGGAAGAACTATTAGAGGAAAAAGTACTGTAATTAGATATACTTCAATATATTTAGCACCAAGTTCAGATAGGACAACAGAAAAAAATTGTGTGTGTGTCTGTGCGTGTATGTGTTTGTGTGTGTGTGTGTATCAGGAGGAAAAATAGCTTTATATTTATTTTTATGTCTTTAAACATTTTTTCCTATGAATGGTGATGTAAAAGGAAAATTAAATCAAAACCCATACTTAAGAGCAATTTATCAGTTATATGATAGATTGTGTTTTTTAGCAAGGTTGTCACCAGGGATCTAAAATGCATCCAATATTAACAATTGTTTATTGCATGTATAAATAAGTGAAGGGCATCCTGCTGGGAAATGGACTCCAACCCTTCTAGAGAATTTAAACTCTATTGGAAGAGACAGGCAAAGAAACAACCACAATACAATTATATAAATAAAGGCTGTCATAGAGGATGCACAAAGTGTGGTAGAAGCATATTTCAAGGGTATCAAACTTAGCTTTGAGAGAGCCAGAAAGACTTCTTGGAGGAGAAGACATCCAAGCTGACATGGCCAGCAAAGGTAGGTAGGGTAGAGAAAGTTGGTGGGACAAGGAAGCTGGGTGGAGTGGGACTAGAGAGAAGAGATTTTAATCAGAAGAAACAATTTGTGGAAATGTCCTGAGGTGTGAGAGAGCATGACAATTTTTTAGAAATTGAACAAAACTCAAATATTGAACTATAGAGCACCAGTGTTAGGTTCAGAGAGAAAAGGGTGAAGACATTGGATAATTTGGATTTTTAGATAGGAAGGAGTTGGATAATTTGGGGTTTTGTAATAATATTAAGAAATTTGGACTTTATTCTAAAGTGATGAGAAACCACTGATGGGTTTTAAGCAGAAAAAGGTATGATTAGATTTCCTTTGTAGAAAGATCATTCTGGGGCACCTGGGTGGCTCAGTGGGTTAAGCCGCTGCCTTCGGCTCAGGTCATGATCTCAGGGTCCTGGGATCGAGTCCCGCATCGGGCTCTCTGCTCAGCAGGGAGCCTGCTTCCCTCTCTCTCTCTCTGCCTGCCTCTCTGTCTACTTGTGATCTCTCTCTGTCAAATGAATAAATAAAATCTTTAAAAAAAAAAAAAAAGAAAGAAAGATCATTCTGACAGTTGTGTGGAAATTGTAGGAGTCCATTTGGATGTATAGCTAGTTCAGCTGGGAAGGTATTCCAGTAACTGCTGTGATAGAATACAATGATTTGAACGAGGTTAGAGAGATGTTTAAGAGAAAGAATAGACTGGACTTTATGACTGGGTGAGGGAGGGGAATGACAAGAGAGAATAAGGAAGCCAAATATTATAACAATTTCTGGCTCATAATTTGAGTACTCATGGAATTGCTGATTTTGAGGTACTTATTGATAATCCAAGTAGGAAGAGTTCAGAAATTGTCACTTTTAGAAGTGAAAGCGGAGCAAAGATACAGGTCTGGGAGTCATGAGCATCTAGGTGGTCAGTGATGCCATGGGAAAGAATGACAATGCCCATTGGGTGGAGAACTGGAGAAGTGGTAGGTCCCTGTGACAACCATAATAATAAAGTGAAGAGGGAGACTGGGAAAGATAAACCTATAACACAAAGAAGCAGCCATGGGGTAGATGGAGAAACTTCACTGGTGATGTATATGATTTAAGTCATTCTTCAGAGAGGACATGAATTTGTCCTAGGTCATCCATTCCCCTTTTAAACTCCTGGCATATGTGTAAACAGCTTACACAAGGCTTTCTGTCTAGATAATTTGTATTATACTGTATCTGGACATATATATGATAAAAATAGATATTGTATTGATCTTTTTCCTTTTTGTTCATGCCATTCAGCATGAATGGCAATGTAGCAGATAAATACTTTGTTGCCTGCTTTTTTGCTCTTAATTAAAAAAATAACATATTTGAAAGGGTTCAGTAAAATAGCCATATTTCAGACTTTTTGAGTAAGTTTGGCAGGAGGTCAGGGATATCATAAGACTTGTTGGAAATCAGTTCTTGTAAAATAAAATGTTGGTGGTTTGAGAAAATAATTCAGGAACAGATGGATCAAATTTACTTCCACACACATAAATTTGAATATGAAGTGGTTGACCAAATGCATTTTGCACTCATCTAAACATAACTCTGTGAATATTGAATTTTAAAAATGCTGATTTGTGTGTTCCTTTACTCTTCTAATATTTGGCCATCATCTTTTCCTAGTTTATTCCTTCTTTGATTTCTCTGGTGGCTCAATGTTTGGAGTTGCATATGTAATTTTAAGGAAGGAAGTGCAAATCAAAACTACAATGAGTTATTACCTCACAGCTATTAAAGTGGTTATCAAAAAGAGAAGAAATAAGCAGTGCTGGTGAGGATGTAAAGCAAAGGAACCCCTGTGTACTGTTGATGGGATTGTAAGTTGAGAACAATCACTATGGAAAACAGTGTGCTGGTTCCTCAACACATTATAAATAGAACCACCATATGATCCAACAATCCCAGTGCTTGGATATATATCTAAAAGGAATGAAACTACAATGTCAAAGAGGTGTCTGCACCCCCATGTTCATTGCAGCATTATTCCTAATAGTCATGACCTGGAAGCAACCTAAGTATATGTGGATGGATGAAAGGATTAAAAAAATGTGAAAACATGTGTGTGTGTGTGTGTGTGTGTGTGTGTTTGTGTGTGTGTAACACACACATATACATATGTACATATATATAGTACTTTGGAATCTAGATTCTTTAAACAAGCAGACAAAAGCACACCCAAGATCTAGTTTTTTTGTGTTTTAGCATTTTGTTTTGTTCCGTTTTGTTTCTCTTTCTTCTTTTCTGGACAAATTCATCCCAAAAGAAAGAATGGGAAGTAGAACTCATGGCCAGGGGTTAATCAATACACATATAAGTAAGATGTCTGAACTAGGATTTAAAACAATGATTATAAGGATACTAGCTGGACTGGAAAAAGCAGAGAATACATTAGAGAGTCCCTTACTGCAGAGACAAAAGAACCAAAATCTAGTCAGGCCAAAATTAAAAATGCTATAACTGAGATGCAAACACAAGTGGAGGCCATAAGGCCATAAAAATGAGTATGGATGAAGTAGAGGAGTGAGTCAGTGATATAGAAGATGAAATTATAGAATATTATGAAGCTGAAAAGAAGAGGGAAAGAAAAATAATGGATCACAGAGGTAGACGTAGGGGACTCAGTGACTTATTAAAATATAACATTCTTTTCATAGGAATCCCAGATGAGGAGAGAAAAAAGGCAGAAGGTTTATTTGAACAAATTATATCTGAAAACTTCCCTAATCTGGGGAAGAACACAGACATCAAAATCCTAGAAGCACAGAGAACTCCCAATAAATTCAACAAAAACTGACCATCACCAAGGCAATTATCATAGCCAAATTGACAAACTAAACAGATTCAAGCAAAGAACCCTGAAAGCAGCAAGGGAAAAAGTCCTTAACCTAAAAAGGAAGACAGGTGAGGCTTGCAGCAGATCTGTCCATAGAAACTTTACAGGCCAGAAGAAAATGGCAGGAAATACTTAACTTGCTGAATGGGAAAAATATGCAGTCAAGGATTCTTTTTTTTTTTTTTTTAAGATTTTATTTATTTATTTATTTATTTGACAGAGATCACAAGTAGACAGAGAGGCAGGCAGAGAGAGAGAGGGGGAAGCAGGCTCCCCACCGAGCAGAGTCCCCAGTGCGATGCAGGGCTCGATCCCAGGACCCCAGGATCATGACCCGAGCCGAAGGCAGAGGCTTTAACCCACTGAGCCACCCAGGCATCCCCAGTCAAGGATTCTTTATCCAGCAAAGCTGTCATTTCAGAGTAGAAGGAAAGATAAAGAGTTTCCCAGACAAACCAAAGCTAAAGAAGTTTGTGAGCAGGAAACCAGCCCTGCAAGAAATTTTAAGGGGGACTCTTTGAGTGGAGAGGGGAAAAATACCAAAGACTAGATAAGACCAGAGAACATCATAAGAAACACCAATTCTACAGGTAACACAATGGCACTAAATTCATCACTTTCAGTAATCACTCTGAATATAAATGGACTGAATATTCTAATCAAAGGACAGAGGGTATCAGAATGGATTAAAAAAACAAGATTCATCTATATGCTGCCTGCAAGAGATTCATTTTAGACCTGCAGATTGAAAATGAGGGCGTAGAGAGCCATCTATTATGCTAACGGACATCAAAAGAAAGCCGGAGTAGCCGTACTTAGATCAGACAAGCTAGACTTTAAGACAAAGACTGCAACAAGAGATGAAGAAAAGCATTATATCATAATTAAGGGGTCTGTCCATCAAAAAGATATAACAGTTGTACATATTTATGCCCCAATCTTGGAAACACTGAAATATGTAAAACAATTAATAATAAACATTAAAAACTCATTAATAATAGTACAATAATAGTAGGGTACTTTAACACCCTACTTATAGCAATGGACATCTAAATAGAAATCATCTAAATAGAAAATCAACAAGGAAACAATGGCTTTGAATGATACACTGGACCAGATGGACTTAATAGATATATTAAGAACATTTCATCCTAAAGCAGCAGAGTACACATTCTTTTTGAGTCCACATGGAACATTCTCCAAAATGGATCACATACTGGGTCACAAATCAGCCCTCAACAAGTACAAAAAGATTGAGATCATACCATTTGTATTTTCAGACCACAACATTATGAAATTTGAAGTCAACCACAAGAAAAAATTTGGAAAGACCTCACATACATAGAGGTTAAAGAACATCCTACTAAAGAAGGAAGAGATTAGCCAAGAAATTAAGAAAAAAAAAATACATGGAAACAAATGGAAATGAAAATATGACAGCCCAAAATCTTTGCGATATAGCAAAGATAGACCTATGAGGTAAGTATATTATAATACTGGTCTACCTCAAGAAGCAAGAAAAAAATCTCAAAGCCTAAAACCAGCAGAAGAAAGGAAATAATAAATACTAGAGCCAAAATAAATAATATAGAAAACAAAAAGACAGTAGAGAGGATTAATGAAACTAAGAGCTTGTTCTTCAAAAGAATTAATAAAACTGATAAACCCCTAGCCAGACTTATCAAAAAGAAAAGAGAAAGTACCCAAATAAATCAAGTCACTAATGAAGGAGGAAGGATGACAACCAAATCCACAGGAATATAAACAATTCTGAGAATGCTATGAAAAATTATAATCCAACAGATGGGCAACCTGGACAAATGGACACATTCCTAGAAACTTACAAACTGCCAAACTGAAACAGGAAGAAATAGAAAATTTGAACAGACCCATAAACACCAAATTGAATCAATAATCAAAAATCTCCCAACAAACAGAGGTGCTTGGGTGGCTCAGTTGGTTAAGTTGGTTAACTTAACTCAGTTGGTTAAGTGTCTGCCTTTGGCTCAGATCATAATCCCAGGGTTCTAAGATCAAGCCCTGAGTTAAGCTCCCATGTCAGCAGGGAGTCTGCTTCTCTCTCTCCCTCTGTCCCTCCCCCTGCGCATGCTCACTCTCTCTTTCTCTCTTTCTTTCACTTTCTCTCTCAAGTAAATAAATCTTTAAAAAAAAAAAAAATCACCCAACAAGAAAAGTCCTGGGCCAGATGGTTTCCCATTGGAATTCTACCAGACATTTTAAATAGAGTTAATACTTCTTCTTCTCAAAAAAAACTGAAATGGAAGGAAAACTTCCAAACTCATTTAGGAAGCCGGCATTACCTTGATCCAAAACCAGACCAAGACCCCACTAAAAAGGAGAGTAAAAAGCCAATATCCTGGATGAACATGGATGCAAAAATTCTTAAAATACTAGCAAATTGAATTCAACAGTACATTAAAAGAATTATTTACCATGATCAAGTGGGATTTATTCCTGGGCTGCAGGGGTGGTTCAGTATTCACAAGTCAACCCAATGTGATACACTGCATTAATAAAAGAAATATAAGAACCACATGGATCCTGTCAATAGATAACCGAAAAAGCATAGTACATTGTTTTTATAAAAACCCTCAACAAAGTAGGGATAGATGGAACATACTTCTACATTGTAGAGGCCATATATGAAAGATCCACAACTATTATAATCACTAATAGTGAAGATCTGAGAACCTTTCCCCTATGGTCAGAAATAAGACAAGGATGTCTAATCCAAACATTACTATTTAACATAGTACTGGAAGTCTTATCCTCAGCAATCAGGCAACAAAAAGAAATAAAAGGCATCCAGATCGGCAAGGAAGAAGTCAAACTTTCACTATTTGCAGACGATGTGATACTCTTGTAGAAAACCCAAAAGACTCCACCAAAATACTGCAAGAACTAATTCATGAATTCAGCGAAGTTGCAGGATATAAAATCAATGTGCAGAAAGGTGTTGTATTTCTATACACCAGTATCAAAGCAGCAGAAAAAGAAATCAAGGAATCAATCCCATTTGCAGTTGCACCAAAAACAATAGGATACCTAGGAATAAACTTTACTAAAGAGGTAAAAATTATGTACTGTGGAAATTGTAGAACACTTAGGGGAAAAAATGAAGAGGACAAAAAGAAGTGAAAAAGCTTTCCATGCTCATGGATTGGAAGAACAAACATTGTTGAAATGTCGGTACTACCCAAAGCAATCTACACATTTAATGCAATCCCTATCAAAACGCCACCAGCATTTTTCACAGAACTAGAATAATCCCTAAAATTTGTACAGGACCATGAAAGGCCCTGAATAGCCAAAGCAATTCTGGAAAAGAAAAACAAAACTGGAGGCATCACAATTCCAGATTACAGGCTATATTATAAAGCTGTAGTCATCAAGACAGTATGGTATTGGCACAAAAACAGGCTCATAGATCAATGCAACAAAATAGACAACCCAGAACTGGACCCACAGCTATATGGTCAAGTAATCTTTGACAATACGGGAAATAATATCTAATGGAAAAAAGTCTCTTCAACAAATGGTGTTGGAAAGCTGGACAGCCATATGCAGAAGGATGAAACTGGACCACTTTCTTATACCATGCACAAAAAAAATTCAAAATGGATGAACGACCTAAATGAGAGACTGGAAACCTTTGCAAATGACATATCAGATAAAGGGTTAGCATCTAAACTCTAAAGAACTTATCAAATCAACACCCAAAACCCAAATAATCCAGTTAATAAATGGGCAGAAGACATGAATACACATTTTTCAAAAGAAGACATCCAGAATGATAACATACATAAAAAGATGCTCAATGTCACTCATCATCAGGGAAATACAAATCAAAACCATGATGAGATATCACCTTACACCTGTCAGAATGGCTAAAATTCACAACAAGAAACAAGAGGTGTTGGTGTAGATGTGGAGAAAGGGGGACCCTGTTGCACTGTTGGTGGGAATGCAAACCAGTCAACCACTTTGGTTAACAGTATAGATGTTCCTCAAAAAGTTAAAAATAGAACTACCCTATGATCCAACAATTGCACTATTGGATATTTACTCAAAGGATACAGAAATATGGATTTGAAGGAATACATGCACCCTAATGTTTATAGCAACATTATCAACAACAGCCAGACAAATGTCCTTTGACTGATGAATGAATAAAGATGTGTATATATGCAATGGAATATTAGCCATCAAAAAGAATGAAATATTGCCATCTGCAATGACATGGATGGAGTTAGAGTGTGTTATGCTAAATGAGATAAGTCAGACAGCGAAAGGCAAATATATGATCTCACTCAAATGTGGAATTTAAGAAAGAAAAGATGAACATATGGGGATGGGGAAAAGAAAAAAAGGAGAGAGGGAAACAAATCTTAAGAGACTCTTAGTGATAGAGAACAAACTGAGGGTTGATGGAAGGAGGTGGATGGGGGATGGGCTAGATGGGTGATGAGTATTAAACACAGAACCTGTTGTGATGAACGCTGGGTGTTGTATGTAAGCGATGGACCACTGAATTCTACTCCAGAAACCAATATTGCACTGTATGTTGACTAAAATTTAAAATAAAAAGAAATAAGTCAGAAGGAGAAAAGCAAATACTGTATGATCACAGATATAGAATCTAAAAAATACATATAGAATCTAAAACAAGCTAAATATAGTAACAGTAGAATGGTGGTAGTCAGGCACTGGGGGTGGAGGAGATGGGGAGAGGTTGGCCAAAGTGTACAAACTTCCAGTTATAATAGTAAAGAGTGCTGGGGGTGTAATGTCCAGCACAGTAACTATAGTTCACAATACTGTATTATATACTTCAAAATTTCTAGGATAGGAGGTATTAAATGTTCTTATCTCTCACACACACACAGTAATTATGTGAAGTGATGGATTACTTTATATTGTAATCATTTTGCAGGATGTACATGTATCAAATCATCATATTATATACCTTAAACTTACACAATGTCATATGTCAGTTATATTTCAATAAAGCTGGAAAAAAAATTCCTGCTCAAAGTAAAAAACCTTTCTGTGAATCCTAACAGACTGTCTTTTAATATCAACTTAAACAGTTTTAGCAAAAGGGAGTTAATTGAGAAATTTTTATAGACTCTCTTACAAAATCTAACCATTAGGGAATAGTTTTCTGTTCTGAGCTAAAATCTGCCTTCCTGGAGCTTTAGCTCACATTTTCATTACTCTTGTCAGCAGATGGCCCTCTTAAAGCTGATTTTCAGAATTGAGCACTATTCCAAATGAGGACATATCATGGTTCTCTTAATATCACAAAATATTGTATCAGCTGCCATACACAATAGGCTCATACAGCCTATTATCTCTTTATGTCTATAGATTTGATTCACATAAACTTTTTTTCTTCTTTGTTCTTTCTTTCTTTCTTTACTTTAAATAGTTAAAGAATCTTACATTCTTCCCTGATCTATTTAACCTGGAAGTTTTCAACCCATCTAAACACTTTGTAAGATTGTTTTTGTCTTTCATTCTACCATCCAATGCCTATATAAATCTTTCCAGTTTGGGGGCTTTAGCAAGACTTTACTTAGAGTCATTAATAAAAAATATTGAACAAAATGGCTCAAGAAGAGGCAAATCACTAAGATATTTACCAGGCCCATATATATATCCACTAATCTTTAGGTAGGGTTCCCTAAAAAACTATGAATTGTCTAAATGCATTATAATCCAGGAATATTTTCCATCCTATATTTATGAATATCAGGAGATATTGGCCAAATATCTTATAGATATATGTATGTTTTGAACATTGCCTTGATCAATTAATATAGTATAATCTGCTAAAAGAGTAGAAATAAAAGTTGTGGGAACATGATTTGTTTTGAATGAACCTACTTGTGTCTAGAAATGCACATTTTTAAAAGTCTGGAATAGACTTTCCTTCAAATTAAGGTCAAATTAATAGTTCACAGTTTTTAAACTCCACTATTTTCTTAGCTATAAACATCAAGACTCCCTACAGTCTTCCGCCAGCTCATTTACTTGTGTATTTAAATGTTGATGGCAATAGCTCTTTGGTCATGATTGCTATTCTTTTATTACCTTGTGATGTACTTTTTTTTCTGAGCCTGTTAAAGTAACAAGCAGCACTTTCATTTTGTCGTTCTTGTTGTTACTAAACTTACATTCTTTTAACAATGCTCATATCATAGCACATTTTTACTTGGAGGAAAATTCCTCTTGTAG
The DNA here is from genome assembly GCF_002288905.1 of Enhydra lutris kenyoni. NCBI lineage: Eukaryota > Metazoa > Chordata > Mammalia > Carnivora > Mustelidae > Enhydra > Enhydra lutris. The sequence goes on along the minus strand of NW_019154085.1, from coordinate 77,701,877 downwards.
AAAGAGGTGAAAGATATAAAAGTTGAAGACCTTTTTTTGTTCATTTGCTCTTGTTTTTAAGCTAAGATTACAGCATCTTAACAAAAACAGTTGGGAATGCCTTTTTCCCCCTTGCTCCTAAAGGATCCAAAAGCTATTTTGTATGTGTGTTTTATTTTCAAGCTTCAACTTGTTCTGGTATCTAGTCTCTGATAGAATTTTTACAAATCCACAAAAGTCTCTTAAGTTTATGTGTTGATATATGTTACTTCTTTCTTCTTTGTGTTGTTTCTCAAAACAATGTATAAGACTTTATTCTTTTTAAAACAGTTAACTAGCATAATAGAGGGATAGGATAAAAAATAGTCTTGTAGTGAGTTTACCTTGAAAATGTAACTTATATAAGTGTTCATGAATGGGTCATCTAATATTATATGTGTGTGTATATATATTTATATACACATATTTATATACATACACACACAGCAATCTTTTTAAAACAGTATTTTAATAATGTACATTATGATTCTATGTCAAATATTTTATCAGGAAGTATAAGTTATAATTATTATATTGTGTTCTCAATAATTTTAGAACTATGAAATGTTGATAGTGGACTTCATAGAACTATCTTAGGAATCATCTAGATGAACATAGATTATTAAATCTACTACTAAAAATTAAATTTATACTGAGAAGAAGAACTAAGTATTAGTTGCCTGTGTAATAATTTCATGTTTAAAATGTTTGTGAATTTTAGGGCACCTGGGTGGCTCAGTCATTTAAGTGTCTTACTTCACCTCAGGTCATGATCCCAGGGTCTTAGGATCCAGTCCAGCATCTGGCTCCCTGCTCAGCCAGGAGTCTGCTTCTCCCTCTGACACTCCCCCACCCCTCATGCTCACAATCTCTCTCTCTCTTCTGCAAAAATAAATAAAATCTTTAAAACAATAAAATAAAATGTGAATTTTAAATATGCAATGGAAATTAGCAGTAAGTAACAATAATAAAATAATCTAATAGCTGCTATTTAATGAGTACTTATTTTATGTCAGGACTGTGCTAAGTCCTTTAATATATGTTATCCTATTTAAGCCTTTCGACATTACTGGGTAATTTTCATTACCCTCAATTTTTTAGGCAGTAAAAGAGACCAATCAAATAGTAAATAGTAAAATCAGGATTTGAAACCAGATCTGAGCAGACCCACTGAATCCTAAGGAGAGGAACTGTCTAGCTTTACAGACTTTAAGAGGGAAAGGGGCTCTTGTTCTACCAAATAAGTTTAAATCTGATTTGCACTGAATTTGCAGCTTCAGCCTTCTGACTCTTTTCCTTGAAAGGACTTGTTTTGGAGAATCTGTTTTCCCTTCCACCACTTAGTCATACTCCCTGTTTATGAAGAAGCAAAGTGAGATGTGTTTAAAGCACAATGAAATGAATGAGTACAGCATAGGTCTCTATAGTAAAGCCATTACTGGATTGGTCAGAAACAAATTAAGCTTCTTTTTTTTCACCCTAGGGTATTTCGAGTTGGCAGCAAAAATGCCAAGAAGTAAATTCTATGCAGAAAAGTATATATATAAATCCTCATGGCAATTATTTTTATAACTAAAGAACTTGCATGACTAGAGGTTTATTCTCCAAAACATAAGTTGAACATTTATTAAAAGCTGATGAAACATTGAGAAAATATTTTACCTAGGCATTTGATTTTAAAACCTAGCTTTGTTTTATAACAACCATTTTTTCATTCATTCATTTAGTAAACTTTGTGAATCAAGTATCCTACTCCATGCTGGGGATAAGAAGCAAAGTGATGTAGTGATGAAGACTCCAGATTCTCAGGCAGACTGCTAAGTTATTTAACAGACATATATATGGGCATAGTCCCTTTTCATTCCCTTTCCAAGTAGTTATTGAGCAACTAGCTGCCAGACACTGGGCTAGGTACTGGAATACAGAGTGAAATCTGATATAGTTCCTTTCTCTCAAGAAGACACAAACCAAAGAAATCATGGTGCAGTACAGGAAGTATTTGTTAAAAGTGTGTAAGAGGCTATGGGAGTACAGTTCAATCTGGATCTGGTTAGATGTATATTTTAAGACTGTCATTCTGTTGGAAAAGAGAAGTATAAAATTAAAGTTGGCATGAACCAGACAAGGTTATTGCAGAATGAAGATGATAAGGGCCTAAGTTAAGAAGTGGTGGTAGCAATGGAAATGTGGGGTACATTTGAGAAACATACAGAAGATAAAATTGGCAGTAATTGGGGTTTGGTTGGATGTCAAAGAATATGTGAGAAGGGGCAGATTTAGGGAAGTGCAAGGAGGTGATAAATTTGCTTTCTGATATGCTAAGTTTGATATGCCTCTGGGACATGTAAAATGAAATGTCTAGACAATTTTTAAACATAGACATCTGAAGATCAGGCAGTATTTTTGGATCAAATCACTGATTTGGAAGTCATCAGTATATGTTTGACAGTTTTCTAGTTCTAAAAATACTCTAATATTTCTACAATGTAATGGGAAGAAAAGATACTGAGGTAAGTTGGTACAGTACAAATAAATTTTTTTCACCAAAGAGATAATAGCACTCTAAAGATCACTCTAACATTATGAAAATAAAAGGTAATAGAGATGATTATTGTTTTTTTTATTTGACAGACAGAGATCACAAGTAAGCAGAGGCAGGCAGAGAGAGAGGGGGGAAACAGACTCCCAGCTGAGCAGATAGCCCGATGTGGGGCTTGATCCCAGGACCCTGAGATCATGACCTGAGCTGATGGCAGAGGCTTTAACCCACTGAGCCACCTAGGCACCCCTAGAGATCATTATTTTAACTAATATTTCAAGTATAGTTATTATCAATTGACTATACTACAAAAATGAAGAAATTAAAACTTTTATCTTTCCCCAAACTTCTTAAGTCCTGAATTTTTTGGTTCTTAACCTTATATTTCGGATTTGTAATATTTACGTTCTTTTCCAAAACACAGTTGATTAACCTTAATTGTAAGATTGTGTAGATAGCTTGCAAACATAACTGCTTCTTCATCCTGAATATTTTTTGTTTTAATTTCTCTTTGAGTTAGTTGGTTATCATTATTAAGTGCTTTTTTCAAAAGACCTAAGAGAAACTCTTTCTGAATTCTTGCATGTTTGAGAATATCTATACTTTAATATACAAAGATAATTTAGCTAAAATGAATATGTTGAGTTATACTTTCCTTTAGAACTATGTAGATATTTCCCCTACCACATTCTGTAATTTAGTGGTGTTGTGAGAAGGAATAATTTTCTTTATATGCCTGCCCATCAGAAAAATCATTTATTATTGAATTATAATAATTTAATACTAATACTATTTTATCTTAGTCACACTACCCAAGCTTTTATTGGATCATCAAATGCCCTTTCAATCTTCAATCATTTCTTCCATTATTATAATTAAAAATTTGCTGGTATAACTTGGGGTTTCTTATTTCACTTTTCTTTGGGGGGGAGGTGAAACCAATTGTGCTTAAGTTAGATTGTCTTTGCCCTCTCTATCCTTTTTTTCTAATTGTTTCCATCTGTCTTTTCCCTTTGCATAAATCCAGAGTCTCTCAAGCTTTTCCTCTTTATTAGAAATTCCACTTTTGGCTTGCTTATTATGTTTCATTTCTGTTGGTAATGTATTCTTCAGTCCTGTAGTTGTGGTATGCTGGACTCTAGTCTCCCTTTTATTTTATTCTCTCTTCTTATCTCAAGTTTTAGCTATGGGACCATATTCACATTGTTACGAAGTATTTTTGTATTATTAGTGTTGATGAGGAAATTTTCTTCTGTTCCTTGCATAATTTGTTTTTCCATACTAACCTCATCATCTGTATTTAGCCATGTGATTGCAGTGTTCATTTTTTCTCTGTATTATGTTTACAAAATTGCCATTCTGTATCTTTTTTTAATATGATAAACTATGTATCATTGTTCTTGATAGAGTTCCCATTTTACATTTGACTTACTTTCCTTCTTGCCAATTTACAATGGAGAACTGGGAATTTTAAATCTACTTTATATAACTTAAGAATTTAGTGGGGAGGGAGAACTCCATTTGTCTTGGCTCTGCTGTTTCTTCAAAATCTTATTAAATTCCCCACTTTAGGGTTTTCCTTACCATTTAGTAATATATGTTATCCATAAGAGAGATACCCTTATTCTTCCATTATATATGGAAACCCGATTATGATGATCTCTAATGGGTTTTCAAGCTTCTACTGAGATATTGAGATTTTATAGTAGTGGATAACAGCTTTCTATTCTTCAGGGTTTTATTTTCTTCCCCACAACTTTTATTAGATGACCCTGAATTGAGGTCCCTCCAGAATGAAGGTGGATAAAACCAGGATGTATTGTATCACTTACGGGGATGGGATTGAAGATGGAGGAGAAATGAGGAGCTATTCTGAATTGGGATGAATCATCTATTTCTTTTCTTGGCTGCCACTTTTTAAAGTTCATGGCATGTGATTTTACTCTCTTTTAGGTACTGCTAGTTTTTACCTTGCTATTTTCTTGCTGGTTTTATTTATTTATTTTTTTAATATTATAAAGAACTGAGAAAGTAGAGAAAGTAATGTAGCTCCATTAAACTGTCTCTACCTAGGATTCTGAGTTATTCTTTCTTTCTTTCTTTTTTAAAGATTTTATTTATTTATTTGACAGATGGAGATCACAAGTAGGCAGAGAGGCAGGCAGAGAGAGAGAGGAGGAAGCAGACTCCCTGCTGAGCTGGGAGCCCAATATGGGGCTCCATCCCAGGACCCTGAGATCATGACCTGAGCCAAAGGCAGAGGCTTAACCCACTGAGCCACCCAGGTGCCCCGAGTTATTCTTTCTTTATCTCTGATTTCCCCCCAGGGCCTACCTCAGAGGTTCAAAATGCCTTTTTTTTTTTTTTTTTTAAGATTTTATTTATTTATTTGTCAGAGAGAGAGAGGGAGAGAGAGCAAGCACAGGCAGACAGAATGGCAGGCAGAGGCAGAGGGAGAAGCAGGCTCCCTGATGAGCAAGGAGCCCGATGTGGGACTCGATCCCAGGACGCTGGGACCATGACCTGAGCCGAAGGCAGCTGCCCAACCAACTGAGCCACCCAGGCGTCCCCAAAATGCCTTTTGAAGTTCATTGAAAATATAAATTGATCTGAGTGCAAAAATTTTATTAACCAAATATTTTTCATCAATTTGTTTCTTACAGCATACAGTAGGGATTTCTGTAATTAAATTACTTGTTTAATTTAAATAATAGTATAAATTAAACGTTGTTACTAATTCTGTTTAATATTTCTCAAGAAAACATGCAATTTAGAACAAGACTAGAAGAAAGGTCTACTTACAAGTTATTCATTGACAACCTATTGTAGAGTTTGTTTTATCCTCTAATGCTGATTGTAAACCATATTACAACTTTTCAATTGTGCTCCCTCCTCCTTTTATTATTTCTGTCATTTACAGGTAAATATTTGTCATTTACAGTATGCCAGTGAGTAGCCCTGATATCTAAAATATTGGTCCATTTTTGCAATAACCACTTTCTTTTTTTCTGTGAAGGAATAAATAACTTCTTGATGCTTTCAAGAGTTTACTGATTTCCCCTTTATCTGACTTGTATTTTACCTTATTAGCTTCCTTCTGCCTAATTGTTCTCCTTTCCAGAAGTTTAAAAAATGCAAAAAGAAATAATTAATGATTGCTTTCCTGTATTAGAGATTAAAGATTCTAAAATCTTTTTCTTCTTCTTCTTCTTTTTTTTTTTTTTTTTCTTTTGCACTTCCAAAGTCTTTTATTGGGCCAGCAAGACTGGCAGCTGCCATTGGAGTGGGGTTCCAGTCCCAGTCTGGAGTCTCCAGGTATGTGGCGTCCTTGCCCCTGTTCCTGACTGGATCAGGTGGCCTTCTCTGACAAGCTCCTTGGTTCACTCCTTCACATATTCCCAGACCTCTTATTTAATAGATAAGGTTAGATGACTTGGGCCATTGTAATAGATTATAACAGCTAGAAGGAATCTTTTAAGAGTCTATTCCATACCTCCTCTTTAAATAACAGAGGGCTCTTTACTATTACATTTCTAAGACAGAGTCATCTGAATTCTGCTTGAGTTACAGAAGATTCACTTCCATTCCAGCTCTCATTTATGGTGGAGACTTTGATTATCATAATGTAGTGCTTTATGTTGCATTAAAATTTGTCCCTATAACCTCAGCCCATATAGTCTCAGCATCAAAATTATGTACTTTTCTTACTCTAAGTTATACATATTTTGGATTTTTTAGAAAGGCACACTTGACATTTGAAAAAATTGTTTTTTTCTGTTGAGGTTCACAGCTGGTTTCTACTGTGTCCTTTCCTTAAGATATTTGACTTTCGCTAGTTGGGGAATTAGGAGATTGTACTGATCTTATTAGAACAAATCTTTACTGCCACTATATACAGTTCTATTATGTCTATGCTATAAATGTACTAGGGAGGCTATTTTTTTAAAAATTAATTTCAAATATATTCCTGGAACTGTAAGTTTTAGGGTGCCATTCAAGTTCAGGTGTAAGTCTCCAACAGATACATCCCCCAAAATTTTTAGAACAAAAATAATTAGAATGATAAATTTCCCATTTATAAAATTCTAAATTTGGAATATGTGTGGAAAATACATACTTTTCAATAACTGAATTATTTTAAAGTGGAAATACAATCCACAAACATTGATTAAGCTCCCTGACATTTGTAGAGCAATCTTACCCTGTAAATCTGTCAACATACAGATTGGTACACAGAGGGTACCATAGTCATTTGTATTAAACATGATTGTAATTTAAGTTGGTAAATGCTGAAGGGATGCACAGTTTAGTGGGTAAACTGTAGTTAGCTGACAGATGTGCAGTACCTACTGTACTTGTTCTGAAACAGAGTAAAGAGTAAACATTTGAGCCCTGGAAAACCACCATTTGTTGAAGGTAGTAGGGACAAACAGCTACTAGTCAACAATACTGAGAAATAGAAGTCATTCTGACCATGAAAGAAAAGAGGAACATGGAATCACAAAAGCCCAAAGTGGAGAAAATTTCAAGAAGGGACTTGCTAATAGGTTCAAAAGCAGCTGAGAGATTGAGAAAGATAAGTACAGAAAAAGTCAAATGTGTTTGACTAAGTGACCTTAGACAATTTAGTGAAAGCCACACAAAACTGGGTTGAGTAACTAAAGAGAATTTAAAAGCAAAGTCAGGCTAAACTTTGAAAAGTGAGTCATAAATAGCCAGAGAGAAATCAAGTAACATATAGAAAGGGTTGGCCAAGGTCAGGACAAGAGTTTTCATTTTCTTAAGATATAGGCTACTATTCACGTTACAAAGCAGAAGAAAGGAAGAGGGTAAAGATACCAGAGGATGGGGGACTAAGGATTTTAATAAAAATAGAGGAAAATAATCAAGAATAGAAGGAGAAACTATATGTTGAGACAAGTTATGATTTCCTCTTAGGCTGTCAGGGGAAAATGCAAAATAGTGTTCAGGGTGGGAGGGACTTCAAGAGGCCATTAATTCTACGTTAGCTTTCTTCAAATGTTTCCCTTTACCTTTAGGTCCTCATGGTTAAGAAGAACCCTTATGTGGTTCTCAGAGAGAAAAAGAGATAGAAAAGTACAGGTTGTATAGTTTTTCTTGTTCTTATTCCCTAAATCTAGAATTTAATAATTTTTATTATTTAAGATATTCCTTTTCTTTCCTATAATTCTATGCAGTGATAATTTGGAAATTAAAATATATTACTTATTTACCTCAGGTTTCCTATGAAGACTTGTATTATGCATATTTATGAATATATTAAAACAATTTATCAAAACAAAAATCAAAATAATGCTACTTTCATTTAAATAGCTATAGAGGATTGTAGTCCTTTTAATCTTTCCTTCGGTTGTCTGCAGTCTCATGCTCTAATCTGTGAACTAATTATATTTCTAATGAGTTTTCAATATTAAATGTCAAACACACATCTAATTTGTTTGAACCAGTTTCAACATGCTTACATTTTCAGGGAACTTTTTCTTAAGCATCTCAGGTACTTAATATATCTGATATATTAAGTTGCTGCTACAGAGATGTATCTACATGTCATTGCCTATTTTGAAGAAAACTTCACCAAATTAGTGACTAAACTTGGCTTCAGTTCAGGGATTTCTGTTTCTGTCTTGTTGATTTAATAAGCCCCTGGATCTGATCCCCAGAGCTCATTTCTGTGCTGTCTTATGATACTACATGACATCCATAATCATTAAAAATTCTGTGGTTAGAAGTACAGGGTTTGCAGTCAGATCTGAGTTTGAATCCCAGCTCTGCCACTGATTTTTCATATAGCATCTGCCACATTACTCAATTTCTCTGAACTCGTTTCCTCACCCAGAAATGGGGAAAGGATCTGTAAGTAAAACCTGATGAAAGAGATACTTCACTTCTAAGTATTTCAGAGCCCCACTATTGGGCTAATACCAAGAAAAGAGAGGCTTTTTTTTCCCCTTTTTTTTGAGGGCAAGATATAGTACGGGGGTTGGCGGGGAGGAGGTAGAGAGAGAGTGACAGAATCTTAAGCAGGCTCTGTCCTCAACATGGAGCAGGATGTAAGGCTTGATCTCTTGACCCTGAAATCATGACCTGAGCCAAAATCTGACCTGAGATGAAATCAAGAGTTGGATGCTTAACCAACTAAGCCACTCAAGCGCCTTGAGAGAAGCATTTTTGACCAAACAAAACATGGTGCCACTGAATCGCCAGGAGACTCAGGGCAGAGGGTAGCTGCAAACTGAAAAAAGATGTGCCTGGTGGTTGAAACAGTTCAAAGTAGTAGCAGCTGCACCCAGTGAAGTAGTGAAAATGATGAGCAGTGATACACTTGTGATGCTTCATCCAAGGGATCTAAGAAAATATTTGATTAGGGAAAGCACTTTGCATGAGGCTGGAGGACCCACATTAGCAGGAAATGGCTACTACACAAGGGAACTTCAGGAATTATAAATAAGGTCATCTCTACATCCATAGGTCAGGAAGACCTAGGAAACTTTAGGCTGCATCTATGACAATACAAACCTCTACTTTTTTAAAGAATCTCATTTTTAAATTTACTCTATGATTTGACTTTATTTTTGAAGTTGGGTCTTTTGTGTATAGGCATGTTGTCATGGCATAAATATGGTTATAACTATAATATGTAAAATACCAGTGATGTGCATGCTACATATAGTCTGTGAATTAGTTTAATGTGTTATAATGTAGCTACATAACCATTTTTGCATTTATGATTAACTCCATTTTTGCTGCAAAATTATTTCCCTCCTCCAGGTCTCCCAATCCCTCTTTTGGAGCCCTGTTTTACTCTCTGAGCTTCCTCATCAGGTACCCATTCAGGTAACCAAGGATTCAGAGGATAAATTGATTAATTTTCCTCAACAACTCACAACTTTGTCTATCACAATCCATTACTTTTCCATTACTCAGTTTAGAACATTATCACCTTTCCTAGACTACTGCATTGGTCTCCCAAATGACCCTTCTGCTATTCCCCTTTCTGTATTTGGGCTGCAAGTCTGAGCTTCAGTGATTATAACATGCTCTAGCCCATACAAAACCAATAATTTCCACTTTGCAAGGCAAATTCAGAATTACTCATTCTAGCATTCTACACATTGGCTCCCACATACCTAAATTCTCATTGGTCTCCTATGTTAACCATCTGCTCCAGTCCAGTTGACCTGAGCAATCAACTTCACACATTCTATCTTCATAAAGATACGCCTGGAGTGAAACTCCCACGACTCTGTAACTTGAAGAGCATCATGAGGGTTCTTACTCCTCTGAACTCTTATAAGCATATACTGTTGACATCATCATTAAATAATGAATTGTCTTCTGTCTTACTGTAACTATATTGTTTTTCACCTCTATAATTTGTTCTAATTTCCTTGTCTTATTTCCCAAGATTAGTTTATAAGCTCACAAATCGAATCTTGCAGGTATTTTATCTAGCATGTATAGCATACAAACTGAACTATTACATTCTCAATATTTTTATTTTCGCCTTATTTATTTGTTTGTTTGCTTATAGACTTTATTTATTTATTAGAAGGAGACAGAGGAGAAGCAGGGGGAGGGGAGGCAGAGCGAGAGGAAGAAGCAGGCTTCCTGATGCAGGGCTCGATCCCAGAACCCTAGGATCATAACCTGAGCCAAAGGCAGACGCTTAACCGACCTAGACACCCAGGTTCTCCTAGCTTGGCTTAATTTGGATCTATCATTACAACCAAAAGCTATATAGTATGAAGTTATTTTTTTCACATTACTGTCCATTTTTTCCTTTAAATATTAAAGAAAATAGAATCACAAAGACAAAATTTGAGCAAAATCAATAGAAATGGTTATTGTTGATTAGGCTGAATGGACATAAAAGTCTCAAAAAACTTCAGCAATAACCATGTCCTTTTTACTGACATTAGCTCAGAATAACAGCCATTCATCAATATAAACAGCATATAATTTTAAAGTGCAAAATGAAGGAGCATTATTTTTTTGTTGTTGTTGGCTTATCCCAGAAATCTAAAACTTTAGCATCACACATCTATTTTGGGACCACAAAAGGTTGCAGTATGTCTTTAGTTTCAATGAAATCAATGCATTTTGTAGTAAACATGGAGGTGAATGAAAGCATTTTGCCAAATACAACATAGGCTATACATTTTAACTTACTTCTCTTATGTGACAAAACACAAACTCACAGAAACTCCATGTTGGAGATAAGGACTTATTTATTAATGATTCCTTTTCCTAGTAGAATGTGTATCGAAAGAATGCATCACTTCACCACTGTATCTTCAAATGCTTAGAACATGTAGTCAGTGCTCAAAGCCTATTAGCTTATTGAATAAATAATTGAAAGAAAAATTACTTCAATTCCATACATCTCTAAGTGTTAACATTCTAACGTGCAAGGGCAGTGCTGCAGTCTGTGAAGAGTAGATGCAAGATCAACAACACACAGGACTTTTTTGGAAGTTTACAGTCAACTTGAATTAACTGAGGTCTCTTCTAGAATCGTGAGATTTGAACAACAGGAAATATTTCTATCCTTTCTCATTCTAACATCACTGATTTTTCATTTATTTATATGAAAACCTAAAAGCCATATGGGCAAGAACAGTGAGCAAGGAGAAAGTAGTATGAATTTTGTAGTTAGTAGGATAAAAAAATTAGGGTGAAATGAAAAATCTATTTTGATAATACTGAATAGGAAAAGGTACCTGGGTAATGGTTTAAAGAGTTAAAAAATATAGTTCTGTCAGAGATTAGAGACTACTTTAGCATAATTTTGAGAGTTTATTTAAAGAATTTCTACAGTGGCATATTTACTTTGCATTATGTAACTCTCATTTGTGTTTTTGTACAAAAGTTTGTTTTTCTCTTACCTATAGCTAAGCAAGATACTCACAGGAAGAACTCCAATGAAGCAATAAGCAACTTCCAGTTTAGGGATCAATAGGCTTCTGGAAACCTCCACTCCATTTGCTTTTCTTTTTTATTTTTTTTTTTCCTCAGTTGCCTTTTTCTTTTTCCTCCCAGCTTTACTGATGTATAATGGACAAATAAAACTTTTTGCTCCCATAATCCTTCTCCTGAATATGAGTGGTCTTTGATGTCAGATTTGTACAAAGATTTTGCTTTCTCTCCTTTCTGTCTTTGATTATACCTCAAATCTGCTCTGTTGAATAAACTTCCAGTATCTTCCTCACACTTGGCCTAGTATCTAAACCCTACCAAGACCCTGATCGGGACTTAGCCTTGACTCTGAAAGCCCATACTGGTCTCATCTCATCAAACGTAATAAATAAAATACTGCTACATTGGGGCACCTGGGTAGCTCAATGGGTTAAAGCCTCTGCCTTCGGCTCAGGTCATGATCTCAGGGTCCTGGGATCGAGCCCAACATCGGGGGGGGGGGGTCTCTGCCCAGCAGGGAGCCTGCTTCCTCCTCTCTCTCTGCCTGCCTCTCTGCCTACTTGTAATCTCTGTCTGTCAAATAAATAAATAATTAATTAAAAAAAATACTGCTACATTTTATATATGAGCAGACTAAATGCCTGGAAAAGTTTATTAACCTGCTAAGTACCATAACAAATTGGAGGGAGACCTAGACTAGAACTCTATATCCACAAAATATAAATTATTAACTCCAAAATGTATTGACATACCTTGACTACATTTCTGTGCTTCCAGCAATGTAGACTTTTTCTTAATTGATTTATTAATTTATGAATACATATGACATGAATATTCTAAAGAGATGGTTGATCCTCTTGGAATGCTTACCTTTAGTGTAAACTTTTAAAACCTGTTGGCCTACCAACTATTTGGCAAAGACTTCAAAGATGACTAAACCTCTGCAAAGATGAATAGATTGTATGTTGTCATATATTTATGATGACATGGAAAGATTCCTTTTGGATCATGGATGAAAGTGAGATTAAAACTTCAGTTCTCTATTAGAAATTTGGCTATGACTCACACAAATTTAATATTTTAGGGCTTAGCCTATAAACTGTCACAAAAATTAAACAGATGTCTAACTACTTTTAGGCAGTTAATAGAGGAAGAAGGGTAATTTACCATATAATCAGGAACCTGGACTCTTACAGTTAGTTATCAGAAACAAAGACAATTAGGTACTTAGTCTGACTAAATGATGATTTAAAGAAGCTGGAATGTTACCATGTTTTACCTATGAAGAATAAAGGAATATGATTTTTTTTCCAAATATTATATATATAATTTCTTCCAAATATTATACATATAATTTTTATATATATTCAATAATATAAATTTAATAACTTTAATTATATATATAATTTCTTTTAAAAAGCCATATTGATAAAATATTGTTTAAAAAAGGAAACTAACATTTCATTTACCATGTAACAATCACTGTTATTTCTTTCAACCCTCATTTAATATTCACATGGGATGAATAACCCTGTACTGTTTTCCAAGTAAAGAAACTGTGTTTCAAAAAAATTATGTTACTTTTGTAGGATCCCTTAACTACTAAGTGGTAAAACAGAGATACAAATTCGGAACTTTCTCTTTTAAGATTTTATTTATCTTTGGGAGGGCAGAAGTGAGCACATAAGAGCAGGGGGAGGGGCAGAAGGGAGAGGGAGAGAGAATCTGGACCTGAGCCAAAATCCAGAGTCTGACGCTTAGCCACTCACTGAGCTAGAAACGATCTTACTAGAACCTAGAATTATCTTACTTCAAAACCCTTATACTTTGCCCTCTACTTTCAAAGGTAAAATTATCACAAAATATTTTCTAAGTTTTCTTTGGTTACAAACCATCAAGAATTGTAATAACAGCATTTTAAAAAGTGAACATAATCCCTTGATTATGTTCTTCGAAGGCATTGATTCTTTTGTCCTTTACCAAAGGTATGAGCAGTGACTTGGAGGGGTCTATCCTGTCATACCAAGCATATCACATATACTCATAGCTCACATTAAATATAATTTATTTTTAACTACATTCTTTGGGTTGCAAATAACTAGCTGAAATTATATTTTATAGAAATTTATTTGAATACATTAATTTATATTTTGAATTATTTTAAAATGCATATACTAAGTCTATTTAAAATTTTTAGGCCCTACATTTTTCAATAAGTCCAGATAAAACTCACAGTCTCCAGGTATTATACCTTTATTGAGTAATGGGAAAAAGCCGGAACTGAGGAAATAAAGGCAAAGTGCCTTATTGAAGTCACTTAGTGGAATTGAGGATAAGAACTCTTATTGTCTAGTTTTCTTTTATTTCTTTTCTTTTCTTTTTTCTTTTATTTCTAGTTTTCTTTTAGTTTAGCATTATGTGTCCCAATATGGCATTATTCTCAAAAGCAAAGAATTCTATACAAGGCAAAAGTGGTCTCTCATATGATGCTCAGGCTTTGAGCAGAATTTCATTTGGATATTAAGGACATTTGGATTTTAAAGGAAATGTAACTGAGGTATTAATGTTATTGGTATTTTCTAAAATAAATAACCCATAATAGATAGTCATAGGATGATGGAACATAATGAGCAATCAGTGATATATTGTGCTAGAATATCTGTGCAGATGATAATTATCTGTGTGTATATGTTATGTGTATATATATATACAATAATAACTATAAAATTGTTAAATTTCAGTACAGAGAAAGAAGATATCATCTCATCAAATCTCTTCATTTTAAAGATACAGAAAATGATGGTCAAAGAAGTGAAGTGATTAATCCTTTCATATAGGTAGGTCAGGTCAGACTTGAAGTTAATATCCAGATTTCCTGAATCCCAGTTTGGTTTTGTATGTGTTTTGATTGTTCCCTTGCTGCTGCTGCATAAATAAGTCAACAAAAAGCAAACAATTTCTATGGCTAAAACATGATAATATAGGCAATAACTCACAAATACTCCTTTTAAACAAGAAAATTTGTACCCTACATCCTCATTTTAAAGATCAATATGATGAATACTCTGAAAATATTAATAAGCACTGAGACAAGCCAGGTTAACCAGTTCAGATCCTGATACTGCAATATTTTTTCAGCCATGGTTTTTACTTTGATCATTGCTCAAAACTTTAAGCTTCTTGCCTTTTTATAGTATCTAAAATATCTCAGTAATGGCTCATGTGTAAGGTTGGGTTTCAACTTCTTTGTATTTCACTCATAATGGTACATGACCTCACATGCGTGTGTCAGCATATCTGCCTTACAGGAGAAACTGCTTAAAACTCAAGGCCGCTCTTAACAAAGAAGAGATTAGACAGAAAAGATGTCAGGAAATTTTAAATACAGTTTTTAAATTAGTCCATGCAGTTTTGTTCCCATTCAACAATAACATTTATCCTTTAATACTAAGAACCAGATGGGTGTCACCAGCAGACACAAACAAACTGGCTAAAGTATCACTTCTTTTTTAAAGTCTTCTTATTCCTTCAATGCTCTAGACCATTTGTGTAGATCTGATTAACTTGAAATCCACTTTTAGTCTCTCTCATCTAATCCTTATATTCTAAAAGAATTGGAAGACAGTATTTTTAAAGAATCTTTGGAAGGTTCCAGTGAAGATCAAAGTAAATGTCTTTTATCTTTTATAACCAAAGCCTTACTTTCAAATATCATTGTTTTTATTTTGTTTAGTAAAATCCTAGGCATTAATAACAGATATTAGCCTAAATTATCTTTCAGTTGTTTTTGAGTTGCCAGTACCTAAATTTTAACCAGTGTGTTCTGGGGACACATCATTCCTCCAATTCATAAAATCACCATTTAACACAACCAGTAACTGCAATGACTATATTGACAGGCTTTCCAGTTGAGGAAAGTAAAGCACACATATTCTTTGCATCAACAATCTAAAATGTTAATGGTATACTCTTATTGCTATTGGCTGTAATACTCTGATGACATGCCCCACACTTTCATTCATTACTTTCATCTTCAAAACAACTCTATGGGGTAGATATTATTAATTATATTTCATATGTGAGCAAATTGAAGCTCAAAGAAGATGGGTGACTTACATAATGCCACAGAACTAGGAAGTGACAGGGATGGGACTCAGGCCTAGGCCTTTCTGGTTCCAAAGGTTATATCTTTTTATTATACCATGCTTCTAGACACACAGTTTTTCTGAGGTTGAGGTTGGAAAGGACTGAGAACAAGAAAATGACGAAGTAGATAGTGTAGTCAGGCATTTACTTGAGACTGGCAATAATGGAATAAATAACAAATGATAGAAAATATGTGTTTATATGGAGTATAACAAATGCCCTTACTTTACAGATTGAAACAATTTGCTACTTCTGATTTCCCAAATCTTCAAAACTTCTAAGATCTGTACATAGATAACTTGTTTAGCCACACATGCCCACTTTGCTAAACATTGAAAATGAGAAGGACATAGAACTCATCAAAGAAGAATAATAAGTGTTCTAATTGGACTTTGAATTGAAGTAGATATACGGAGCTGAGGTCATGCATTTTTAGGATTAGTTATTCCTTGGAGTCTCTGCATATGGAACAGCTGTCAGAGGTAAGATAACACTCATCCCCTAGATTGCCTGGCAGCATATTAGTGACTCAGCATATAAGTAGATATGAGTAGTTAATCTTAATTGCCTGACTAGAGATGTAGGATGTCTAATTGGAGTTTTTTAATGATTAACAGCAATAATTGTTTTTCAGGTAGTTATACTGAGCCTATAGTAGGTACATTGCTAACATTATTAGGATAGTAATTACTCAGTAAACATTTCCTTATAACCACATTGTGCTTACTCTTAAGAGGCTCTAGTAAATTGATTTTTAATACAAGTGGCTCCATTATTGAGGCATTGCTTCCAGGAATGTTATGCATATTTCATATGAAATTAGAATGAGAGCTATTTATTTTATCCATTATATCTAAAGTAATGTGTTCCATTCTGAACTTGTCACCTTTCTCCACTCCTCTGCAAATGTGTTCTGCCTTTTTACGAAAGGCCCTATCATCTATAACCTTAACTCAAACTTCTTTTTTATCACCACCTCCCTCTCTGCCATCCAGTTAGGCAAATCCACTGACTCTCTATGCATTCGGACTTCTCCTATACACCCATTCTTTGTCTTCAGCCTCAGAGGCCTTTCTAGAATAAAATCTGAGCATGTGAGCCCTTCTGTTTGCTGGCTCCTAATAATTCCTTCAAAATATTTATAGTATCCCCTCCCCAACATAGTGCCTGCTTGATGTCCACCCCCACACAATGCCCTTCCTTGCTGCATCATACTGGACTCCTTTCAGTTCCTTGAATCTTGAATGCCTTACTTTGTCCCTGTTTTCCCCTTTGTCTTGAATGGTTGGTCTTTCCTGCCTTTTTTCCCCCATAAGTTTCTCTACAAACTTTTTTCTCCATTAAGCCTACTGACTGGGTTATATGCTCTTACTATGTGCTTCTAAAGTATACTGTATTTCTGCTAGCACAAACTCTATCCCATTTCACTGTGAATCCTCACATGTAGCACACTATGGGGTCTATGGTAGATAAGTAGTAATTTACTGTTAAGTGAGTAAAATTTGGGTACTGTGTTGAAAAATATGAGTATCACCATGGGACAGAACAGTAGGATTTCTGAAAACCATATCATAATTATAAAGCTAGATGTAACTAAAAATTTCAGAGAAGAGAGAATTGAGGGCAAAAGAGTTGTCTGTCTCCAAACATATAAAGGGTTCTCAGTTGGAAAAGTAACATTTTTCTGAGGCCTTTTAGAAGGACATACCAAGATCAATAGTTGAAAGATTCAAGAAGGATATTTCAACTAGATGTAAGGCGGAACTTACTAAGAAGTAGAGCTGTCCAGTCATCACCATGATGCTTCAAAAAGAACTAAACTGTTCATCACTGAAAATGGTCAAGTAGACTCTGACTAATCATCAGTTGAAATTCCTAGAGAAAGTAATCCTGCATAGAGTTGAGACCAAAATAGAATCAGTATTGTGGCTTTTGCCAGTTTTACTGCATGCTTCCTTTGCTTGTCAAAATTAATGGAAGAGGATGGTTTTAGTGGAAGTTAGGGTGGTTATTGAACACTCCTTTTTTTCATGATTATTTACACCTACGCCAAGTCCAAATGGTAAGGTTCATTTTCACACACACAAACACACACATACAGAGGCAATTTGAAGAACATCATAGAGGTTATCAGAGTTTTTTAGGTTGGAGATGCCACAAGACTGAGTTAATGTCCTCTTGTAATGAAATGTGGGAAACTTGTGAATTTAAACCACTACCAAACTGTACTCTATACTTAGCAGTATTTTTTCTAGCTCTGAGCTGCTAGAAGACATATTTCTGATAAATATTTCTAGAAATGAGTAAAGTGAAATATAACTTAGCATATTAAAAACTATTTGGTAAAATAAAGTAAAAGCATTCTAAGTAGGATAAAATTTCTGTTCAAATATTCCAGGTGGAAATGGTTAGAGGACAACTAGCCTGTCTGACCAGAGATTCAAGTTCAAGCCTAGGAATAAAGTTCGAGTTGGAAGGTGCCTCGTTAGTGCAGTAGGTAGTGTGTCAATCTCATAAAGTTCCATTTGGAGGGGCGCCTGGGTGGCTCAGTGGGTTAAGCCTCTGCTTTCGGCTCAGGTCATGATCCCAGGGTCCTGGGATCGAGTCCCGCGTCGGCCTCTCTGCTCGCAGGGAGCCTGCTTTCCCCCTTCTCTCTCTCTGCCTGCCTCTCTACTTGTGATCTCTGTCTGTCAAATAAATAAATAAAATCTTTAAAAAAAAAAAAAAGTTCCATTTGGAGAATTTGGCTTGATCCATACTGTCAAGGATCTAGGATATTAGGCTAAGAAATCTAAGTATTACTCCATAAAGAGCAGAAAGCGAGCAAAGGCAGTGAAATACAAGAATACTATTTGGAAAAGATCAGCAAGAATATGTAGAGTAGGTCTCAAATATAGTGCAAATTACACGCACCTTTATCACAGTAGTTTAAAATTTGGCAATTTAGGTGTTCCTTTATAATTCTAACCATGTTGATAACGACTGATCCTTGAACAATGTGGAAGTTAGGGATGCCAACTGCTGATGCAATTGAAAATCTTAGTTTAGCTTTTGACTCCCCCAAAACTTAATTACTCATAGCCTGCTCTTGACTTGGAAGCCTCAGAGGAACATAATATGTAACCATGATGCTTAACTTTTGTTAAAACAATTTATGACTTTCTTCTTTCCTGAACTTTTACTTTTCCAAACTGTCCCCAGTGACAATTGATCTACATATTTAATTGACTTCTGATTGAATTCAGTGTATCACAAAGCTGTCTGACTTGTATTTCACTTTCTACAGAGGCCATTTCCATGATCATGACCGGAGTCTGTGAAATCTTATGCATTCCAGATGTGGTCAGTGAATTATAAGTATTTGCTTTGTGCATGCACCTGCAATTACTTTTCAGTTGAGAGGAGATACTGTTGTACTTACAAAATATGGCATTTTCAAGCATTACTGATTTTATTGTAGCTTTTTGTCATTATGTATTATTTTCAGCTATAGGTATTAAAAACACAGCTGTATGTAAGTATTCTCAGAGTCATTTTCTGTGAAGAGGTCCTCAGCTGGAAAATGTACTATAAGCTGATCTTATAAGAAAGTAAGGTAGAGACAAGAAAATGTTACTAAGAAAATCTTGAAGAAGAGAAAATACATTTGTAATATTGTACTGTATTTAAAAAATCCAATCCAAAATACTATAAAAAAATCCATATATTATAAGTGGACCCAAATAATTCAAACCCATGTTGTTCAAGGGTCAACCATAGTTCATGTTTTTAACAACCACCACCCTTCACCAAAGGAAGCTCCTTGCTATTTGCTTGGCTTCTGGGAGAAAATAGAGATGAACCATTTCCCAACAGGATGATTGATGGCAGTTGGGGTTTTGTTTTAATTTTTGTTTTCACCATAGCTCTGCATGGAATAGTTCTATAAGTTACAGAAGAAGAAATTGAGAATGTACAGATATTTGAGATCAACTTATAAACACGTCTTTTTTTGTATATGCTTCTTACTACCAAGTGTTTGGTGGCAATTAGTATGGATACTAGTGTATTTATAATTTGGATTTGAAGTGCTTAAAACATGTAAATCAGTGCAGATAATGAAGGATATTAATGAAAAATCTTAAATGCCAGTAATTTTATTTTTCAGTTTTGAAATAATCGTTATCAGTGCTGCCTTAGTCATTTTTTTCATCAAAACAGTAAACTAAAGCTATTAATAAAAAATAAAATCTGAGTATTCTGTTCTAAGAAATCTTACCTGTTATTACATAATTACATTATTGATAAATAAATTTGATCTTATGTATAAATTATGTTTTAAGTTGTTTTTACTTTCTGTTTTATCTTGTTTCTTGCATATATCCAATTGTCTGTAAAATTTGGTGCAAGAAATCATATTTCATTTCTTCTTAATTTATCTTCAAGTTTCAGATTTCTTTTACATCTAAGAAAGCTGTCTTCTCATAAGAGCTTGATGCTAAAGTTTTTCAGATTTTTTACTCAAGTGAAATATAAGCCTATAGCTCTAAAGACAATGAGATGAATTCTGTGTTCTAGCTGCTGCAAAGAAAAACTTAGTATAAAAAGGGGGTAAAAAAGAATCTCATAGAAAGTGAATTGTGGTATGTCTGGAAGAATTGTCAAAAAGAATGTCAAGCTAGGTTAGAAATAAGGAAATGGAGCTGATGCCTGCAATGAACTCATTTTTATGTATCATACTAGCTGTTTATCCATAATGATAGACATGTTAATAAGTATCCAGATAACAGAAATACATAGAATATAATCTTATCTGACTCAGAAAATTTAAAAAGTTGTAATGTGAAGCTATGTATAGATATGCTTGCAAATAATTCAGTGGGGCCAAAGTAAATTGTTTCAATGGATTCCTTGTGTAAAAAATGAGGGAAAGGAAGAATAAGGTACAAGGTCCACTCTAAAATTATTTTTCTTGCAATCATAAGTTCCACTTATACAGAAATCTTACAAACCAATTAAATGGATTTTTTAGGTAAAGTGGTATAATTTAAATGCTTTTGATAAGTAATGAACTATTTGATTTTCAATATTGACTATAGGTTACTAACTATTCTCTGGTAGCTTATCATTGAAGAAAGGAGATAGTTTAAGGGGAATTACTAGGTAAAACGTTTATTTCATAATTCAAAGGAAATGAAAAGAAAATCTACCTCCTATTTATGGACCTACATGCTAGTTAACATAGAAGGAAATTATATAGTCATTCAGTGGGATAGATTACTCCTATTTGATGGTATTGAATTGAACTCTTGAACTCCCATTCTTTTGTAAGAAAGCAGTCAAACTGATTATATATTCAGTTTTCCACCATCACCATTTTACTAACATTTAAAAATCAATTTCAATAACTTAAAGACAGCAAAAGAATAAAACTGTTCATTAGACAAAACATACTAAGGCTTTAAATTGTCCTATAAAATATAAGAAGTCCTCAAATTATTATTATGCAAAAATAACTGCATGTGCAGTCACTAGTTGCCTATCGTGCTTAATTCAGGACATTTCTATACGAAAATAATGAAATAACCAACCCAAGTCTTCTACTACTAAAATTTACTTTTCAGATCCTCAGAACCCTATTTTGTAGCCTTACTACACAGAAAGAACTTAACTAAAGTCTGATAACACATGGAAGGCCTTGTGATTCAATCTTTCTTTTTCTGACTCACATTAAAACCTGTTACTTCTATAATCCATTCCTTCAGAGTAATACTAGGTGACCAAGTCATTGACAATCATTTAGAGCAAAAGAGTTAATGGATCCACTCACTGAATTGCTATTTTTACTGGAGTAAAGACTTCCAGCTGGAGTGGTGAATGGAGGTTTCATGGAGGAAGGGGGATTTGATCTTGGTCTAGGAGGATAAGAAGAACTACAGTAGATAGGAAGGGAAGATGACATCCCACTGTGTGTACAAATCAGTCATGGTCAGAGTCAGCTAGAATCCAGATGTAAGTGTTAGCTTTCCAACTAATGTTTTGAATCAAGACAATGGTTTTTTATGCAAGTGTATGCATAAAGGTAGGCAAACAGAAACATAAATAAATAACAGCATGTAACTCTAAGAATGGAATAATGGGTGAGATTTATTTTTCTGTTTGGTTATGTTTTTGCTTATATAATAAAAAAAATCTAGATTTAGTAACTCTAAGGTCCTCTTATCTAATAAATTATCAAAGAAAGAAAATGGTGTAGAATTACCACTGTAAAATGAACTCACTTACATTGGGATAGAAAGAAGTACATTCTGTATTATATCAAAGAGAATCTCACTTGAGGTGCCTGGGTGGCTTAGTTGGTTAAGCGTCCAACTCTAGATTTTGGTTCAGGTCCTGATCTCAGGGTCAGAAGATCGAGTCCCATATTGGGCTCTGCACTCAGCAGGGAGTCTGTACAAGATTCTCTCCCTCTACCCCCTGCTACCACGGTCTGTCTCTCTCTCTCTAAAGTAAATAAATATAAATAAACAGACAAATAGAATCTTACTTGGCCAAGCTACAATGAAGAACTTGCTTATAATTACTTCCATGAGGAAAACAGAAGTAAAATAACAAGCGTATATTGCTTATTTGTAGACAGAAAAATGTTGTTAGTGTAGTGGAAAGTGCATTGACCTTGGGTAGATTACTTTCATTTAAATTTCAGACTACTAACTACTAGTTTCTTTGACCTTGAGCAGCTCACATATCATCTTCCTGTTGTAGAATGAAGGTTATAATATTTATCTCACAGAGCTGTTGAGCATATTATTAGAGGTGAAAATTATGTTTACTAAACTACAAAACTACCAAAAGGAAGATACTATTAACCACTTTAAATTTGCCTTTGAGGTTTATTAATTTATTTACTTGAGGGGGAAAAAGAGAGAGAGAAAGAGAGAGACAGCATGAGCAAGTGGAACTTGAGCTGGGTAGTCCCACCACCCTCAGACCGTAACTCGAGCCAAACCAAGAGTTGGCGGCCCAACTGATTATACCATGCAGGTGCCCCTGCCTTTAAGTTTATATGGTTTTTAAAATTATTTGTAGATTTGAGGTTTTGCTTTTGTCTTTTATGTCCTAAATATACTTCAAAATGTACTTGAGTATGTTTCCTATCCTGTAAGTGTCCATATAAAAGTATAGCTAGTTTTTGCCTTGATCCCAATGATGGCTATGAACCATTGAACTAGCATATGAAAATATCTTTGGTCATCTCCAAGACCTTGCATAAAAACGTGCCCTTCATTGGCTGACTAAAGCAGGAGTTCTGGGCTGTTCACCAAGTAAAATTATCTGTGGCAGAATTTGAGATGAGCCATTTTAGCTCAATCATTGATGACATTTTACTTTACTGAAATGTGATGGTGAGTGGGTCTTTGGCATTATTTCTTGAAAACCTTTTAATCATTAGGGTCAAGTAAGCAGTGCTTAGGATCCATGAAGGGAAAGTGGATAATCCTTAGAGTACTTTGGAAAGCAAATCCAGCCCGAGTCTGTCCTGTTTGATCTGAAGTTCCTGCACATATGGAAAAGTTATTTTCAGTAGGAAAGTACCTATGGCAAATGAGCAAGTTTCCTGTATTCAGTTTTAGAGCCCTCAGCCAAAAATAAAGGAGGCAATAGAAAAGAAATTATAAAGTAGTAATATTAACCATAATCTAACACAATTATTTTCATTTTTCTCTGTGTATTTCTTTCCTTTAACTAAATCTCAACTTTAGTACAGTTATCAACAATTTAGGTAATAAAGATTAATACACTATGGAGGAAATAACTGACTTATTTAAAGCAAGAAATAAGAATGATGTGCAGATTATGATTAAATATATGAATTCCTCATGAGAAGACCTCATGAGCCTTATCATAGCTAATTAAGAGCTTGGACAGGTAAATTATAGGATACAAATTACAGCTTATAACACATCAGTTATGCAAAAGTAAAGCTGCTCAAGTCAATCACCTATTATATAATTAAGTCTGCCAAAGTCTCTCACACAAGCCAGAGTAGAGAAAAAACAAATCTACCATCAATAGTGTTGCTGGCATACATAATCTCACTTGATTCCAGCAGCACAACCAGCATTGGAGTTATCATGATCTGTACTTCATGGAACTGGAAACTAAGACAGTGATGCCCAGCCATGCCGTGTTCACTGATTTTAACATTAGGGCTCAACTGTATACAGACCACTTCCCAGTCTAAAAGTCATGGAAAAGCAGTTTGGAAATTCCTGTATGATTTTGGAATAAAGCAATAAATGTCCTAGACTGAGCAGAGGCAACAAAAACATAGAGGGATAGAGTTAACTTATACAATAGAATTAGCAGAAAAGCTAAATTAGCAGAAAAGTTAGATTTCGGGGTCAGAGGGGGAGAGAAAGGTGTCAAAGGTGATTCCATGCCTGTGTGGTTCAGTGAGTAGAACAATGGGGATACTATTAACATAACTGCTGAAGTTAAGTGTTAAAATGTTAATTTTTTTATTTTTTAAGATTTTATTTACTTGACAGAGAGAAAGCACAAACAGGAGGAATGAGAGAAGGAGAAGCATGCTCCTCACTGAGCAGGGAGCCTGAGGTAGGGCTCCATCCCAGAATCCTAGGATCATAACCTGGGCTGAAGGCAGATGCTTAACTGACTGAGCCACACAGACACCCCTTAAATGTTGATTTTAAATTGAATGACACATTTTGGCTAGATACTGACTTCATTGGTAGCAGGCAGAGCTCACTTTTTATATCTAGTTATGATACTTCTTATATTCATGAATTATGAAAATGGAAATACAAAATCTACCTGCAAGAGAAGATAGTCTTAAATCAATATTTCATTAATGTAACTTATTTTTTAAATGCTCTTTTGATTTTAAAAAATAGTAATCTCATCACTTAAATCCATAATTTCAATGTTTTTTATTCATGGTTTTTCAAACATTGTGATTTGTTTCTGATCTGTTGGATTTAAATTCAAAGTGTTAGAAATTTAAATAATTTTATTAGCTTTATTCCATTTATAACCCAAGTTCAAAAACCTTTTCTAGATACTTTAGTAGGTCCTGGCCTTTTTGTAATTCAGGTCATTTATGAATGAAAAATCATGGAGGTTGATTTTATTACATAGTGAATTGCCTATGATATTTGGACATATAGTTGGATATTTGACTTATATATGCATATGTGTATGTACATGTAAATCTGTGTATATGTTTTATAATATTTTGATATTTTCAAATAGGAAAGAAAGCATGAAATGATATTGCACTGAGTCAAATATTTGAGTCAAGTTATTCTAAAAATTGAATTCCAAAATAACTGTTGTTCTCAATCTTCATTTGGGCATTCAGTTCTGTTTTTACAAACAAGTCATTATGTATTTATATACAGAGTCTGATTCTAAAAATTGTTTCCTATAATGATAGAAAATTTCTCCCAGAGAATGAGAAAGAGGGAACAAATGAACAAAAGAATGAAAGAAATAAGGAAGGAAGGAGAGAGAGAGAGAGAGAGAGAGAGAGAGACAGGGAGGGAGGGAGGGAAGAAGGAAGAAAGAAAAAGAAAAAAAAGGAAGGAAGAAAAAGAAAGAAAAGAAAGAGGGAGGGAGGAAGGAAGGAAATAAATTTTCTAGCTTTTCTTATTATACACAGTAGTTTTTCTTCAGCATTATTGCCAAGGTCAAACTGTAATTGTACTCTAACCAGACTTGTCAATATATCTCCCTTTGATCACAAATTAGCTTTGTTAAGCACTATAATTGTCACTATATCAAATTACTGTGAGTGCTACAAAGTCATTGAGTTAAATTCAAAGATTATCTTCTACCCACAGCACAAGGAAAACTCACAGATAATAAATGTAACATTTTCCAGCACGTGCCTGGGGCTCCTGAAATACTGGGGAAGACCTGAAGGGAACAGAGTATGGAGAAGACAGTGACAGCAAATGCACTGAGAACAAAAGACTGAGCCCTTGGGGCATTTCAGTTTAATCCCCTGGTAAATTCTACTACCAAATCCTATCTGGAACTGCTGGAAAAGTGTCAGATCACTACTTGGTCGAACTCAAGGGTAGAAAATGGTGGGAGAAAGGGGGAAAAAGGTCCCACAGTTTGAAACTTGCTCTGGAGCTATTCTGAAATAAATATAGATATAACTCCTCTCTATTCATTACACAGGTTGGCTAGATTTTTTTATTAGAGGTTGTCAGTACCACTGATTTACTGTTTGTCTTATATACAGTTATGAACTAGAAACAATTAGTAGTTAGTAACTTTTTCAGTCTTAAATTTGAAACTGAATGTGTCCTTAAACTCTCCATAAAAACTGACGATGAGGGGTGCCTGGATGGCTCAGTGGGTTAAGCCTCTGCCTTCGGCTCAGGTCATGATCCCAGGGTCCTGGGATGGACCTCCCTGCTCAGCAGAGTCCTGGGATGGACCTCCCTGCTCAGCAGGGAGCCTGCTTCCCCCTCTCTCTCTGCCTGCCTCTCTGGCCACTACTGATCTCTCTCTCTCTGTCAAATAAATAAATAAAATCTTAAAAAAAAAAAAAAACTGACGATGATGTGGTATATGTGTATTATTCTGAAGATACAAAAATGTACTTCTACTTATTCAAATGTTAGACTTCTAATGAATATATTTTATATTTAGTGAAACATAGTAGTGTTAAAAAAAGAAACCGACATTTCAGAGCCACTTGAATCCAGCTTCCTGGAGGAAAATCCACTTTCCTGGGGTAAACTTTTCAGGCAGCTAACAGCCATCTGAAATCTGTATCCAGACCTGAGTGATTCTAGCATCTCTACTCCTAAGTGCCATGTGACTGCCACCCCAAAATAATAGTTGCTATTTGTCAAGCACCTAGTTTTTGTACTGTACTTTATAATTCTATAATTGAATTTACCAAAATGTAGACATTTCTGTACTGAATTGAAATACATTTTATATTTTTGCTACATGCTGTTGATTCTACTCTCAATATACATATATCAAATTATAAATGTCTCAGGTAGCTTTCTCCAAGAGTGCAGAGAGAGTGACTTATCTGTTTTATCTCCTGGAAGATAAAACAGGTGTTAGGAGTGGCTAACACTGTGTCCTAATCAGAGTAAGTGCCCAAGAAGATAGATTGTCATTGGTTTGAGGACCTTTTTTAATCTTTTAAATTGAATAGCTCATGGGCATCTAACATCTACTCAACTAGATGCTCAGTCTGCTAGTTTGAGTAGATATCTCTATTATACTAGTTTGGAATAAATATTAGAATTTTAGCTCTGACCCAGTCCTTAAAATTTAAAGCCCTAAGATCAAAGTAAGTCATACAAATGCTTTATAGATTAGTAACATGGAAAATAATTTCCTCTATGTCTTGGCCAGAATTAATCTTACCATGGTCTGAGCAGCTGATATTTCTGTCATTTACAATTGTATCCTGCTTCATGTAGACATATTATTCTCCACTGTCTAAATCACATTTAGAATAAGTACTCAGTAAATGTTTATTGAATTGTATTGAATATATAAACCAATACATAGCTTTGAGAGTTGTAAGTGGGAAGACAGTATTGGAATAAAAATGCCAGACAATGGATGAAACTAGTCAGGGAAAATTTTTGAGATTTAAGTGAGTTTCATGCTATAATTTAAGTAAGAGAAATTGATGGAAAAGATGGAGACTAATTTACACAAATGAGCCTGTCTAGACTAAGCTTTAAGATCTGGCAAAGGAACTAAAAGAAGGAACCAGAAAAAGAAAGCTTTGCCAAAATATGGATGGTGTATGGAAGGAAGTAAGAACAAATGGAGTGGAAATAAATGTGAGCAATCAAGTGAGTGTTTGATAGATATCTGTGGAAGATTTTTATCCTCAATAATCATATACTATTAGAATATGGATTTCATTTTTGGTCAAATACAAATCTACAAAGATCTCTATTGCTTTTTGTAACTTTATAGTCATTAGTAGCTTTTTTTAAAAAAAAGATTTTATTTATTTATTTGAGAGAGAGAGCAAGCCGGGGAAGGAGCAGAGGAAGAGGGACAAGCACACTCCATACTGAGCCCAACACAGGGCTCGATCTCAGGACCCTGAGATCATGACCTGAGCTGAAATCAAGAGTTGGACATTTAACTGATTGAGCCACTCAGGTACCCCAATAGTTTGCTTTTTTTTTTTTTAAAGAAAATTTTAAGGGACTCATATTTCATGGAAACTTCTTTTGTAAGTAAGACACGCTCTGTTGGACAAATATCACAATATAAGATACATAATAATTCCATGATTGTGTATTCTTATCCTGATGAAATAGGAGATATGATATACCTTCTCTCTTATTGAGAACCCCTATCTCTTGAGGATAACTGGCAGTGTCTGACATGACAGCCAGAATTGGAAAGGAGCTGGGTCGTCTTCTGATAAGAAATATAAGTTTTAGGAGAACACAGTGTTTCTCAGCATGGGTATAATGATGCAGGGGGTCTTATGTCTTCAGCATCTGCTTGGTTGCAGGCACTGTGCTAAGCATTTTCTCATACCTCAATATCCCCCTTACGAAAGGAGGAAACTGAGCCCATAGAGGTTAACTGTACATTCAATGTCTCACCGCCAGTATCTGGCAAAGCTGAGATTCAAACACATGTATTACTCCAAAGCCAGTGCTTTACCTGCTACCAACGTTGTCTCTTTACATCATGCAAAAGTACCTCCGAATTGTTTTCATCTGCAGTATCCCCCACAAGTAGGCAGAGAACAAGAAAAATGAAATGAATTGATCCCTACCATCATTTTGTCATATTCCACTAAGGTATTTCTTATTAAAATCAATATAAAAAATAAGCGGTATATATTATTATTCAAAATTAGCAGAAGTAGTAATTTTGCTGAAATAAAGTAGAACTATTTCATAGTTTAATGATTTGCCCTTTCATTTTTTCTTTCATTTGATTTGAAGAATATGCTAGTGCCTTTGAATACTTACAGTATAGCAAACCTTGGCATTACTCAGAACTGGAACCTCATCTTTGGCTCACAGCTATTCTGACTGAATGGGCTACTTGGCTGCACAGATTGAGTATTTATGGGAAAATAAGTCAGTCAATTGTGAGGTACATGAATCTCTGAAAGCCACATGCGTCACTTGTGTGTAAATCATTCAGCATGGTTTGGCATTCAATAACTCATAGAAATAAATGCTGAGAAAAAAATGGCTTTTCTGGAAATTCCTTAGAAATTAATCACAGTTAACTCCTAAGTAATCTTCCAATATTGGGCTTTATTTTATATTGCCATTAATAGTGAAAAAGCAAAATAAATGCTGAATAAACAACAAGGACTGCAGATCAGAATGAATTACAACAACATCCCCACAGAAGAGAAGAAAACTGAGAATGAAACAAAACTGTATGGACTGTGAGTCCCTTACAGTTTTTATTTGAGTGCCTTTGATTGGAGGTCCTTGGAGGTGACAGGCACCTCAGGTGTAGGATTGATGATTTCTTACCTATCCTTAAGTTCCAGGAAAATCCTCTGTAATTCTTGGAGCTTGCACTCAGGGTACCCTTTGCCTTTGACTACAAATCAAACAGAGGTTCTCCATGATAAGAGATTGTGTATATACGAATGTCCTAACACTGGAAATAAATCTTCACTTTAATTTTGTTGACCTTGCAAAACCTCCCATCATCAGAACTTTCTGGAGCCCCTCTATTTTGAACAACTCAGCCTCAGTCCAGCAATGTTCTCTAGCTATTACCTAATTTCTTAGGGTTATCAATACAGAGCTTTCAAAAATCTCATTAGTTAATTTAGTGTCAGAGTCCTAAAATGTAAGCCTCATTTAGAAACTCATATGCTACATCCAGAATGGACTGTGGCTTCTTTTTCAGTCTGTGGAGTCAAACAGCCAATCAATTGGGATACCCAGTTTTCTCTACTGACCAGACTTACTAACTTACTACCTCAAGGTTGAACAGAGAAAGTGTGATATTTAATTCCTATGTGTTATATTAATATTTAGGATCCTCACCTATGTGAGAAAATGCTTTTGTTTTTATGCCTCATTTCCAAGAATGTTTAAAGCCAAAAGTGTCAAAGAGAAAGTCAGTCTCCCTAAAAGTCGGCTGTGATAGGACGTTCAATAAAAAGCCCCAGAAAACTATTTTACTTTGTATTTCTGGTCCCACTTTTTAGATGTACAATAAACTTTTAAATGGCACCAAAACCTCTGGGTACTTACCCAAAACGTCACTAAGCTCCAGGCCACTCATGCATAATAGGCATCAGCTCCATTAAACTTAATTGTAACCATATTGTTTCTGCTTAAAGTAAGTGAAAGAGAATGAATTCCACAAACTAATACTCAGAAGGCCTAGGATGGCTTTTTACTGAAAGACCATGTCTAGCTCTGGGTTCCAAGGCCAAGAGACAAAGAGAATTTGGATAGAGTTCATTAAGGCTCTTACAGAGACTAGGAGTATTCAATTTAGAAACGAAAATAATAAAGAATTATTTTTTGTATTTGAAGAGGTGGGTAAATAAACTTTTATGGAGGAGAGTAAATAAGGAATTATTTTAGAATAAAGTGAGGATATTGCCCAAGTTTGATAAAACTATTTTCTAACATCTAAAATTAATGGATCTGGAATTGAAAAGTAGGGGTAATTACGGATTCTTCTTTGAGATATACAAAGTGGAGCAAGTCTCATGCACTTGGGTTGATTTTTGTATTTCACAAAGATGTGTGGTTAGATTAGGTACTTTTTAAAGTTCTTTCCAATTCTAGATTTCTAAGACTGTTAACCAAATATAGTCTTCTCGTAAATCTACTTAAGGACAAATAATGTTTAAGTAAATCTAGAAATTTGATGAAGTAAATTGCAGAAGTTGGCATCTATAGTTTGCATCCTTATTTCTATATATAGAGAATTGCATCTATATTTCTAAATAGAGAGGATTTGTATGTATTCATCTAAATAAAAATACAGAAACCAAACCAGTTAACTCCAGACAATATAAGAGTTAAAGGGAACAGCACCCAATATAAGAATAGACAAGGAAGCTCTGCAGTGTAACCTCAGAGAGCTCATCATAAATAGGCCCTTTATCAGAAGATGAATTGAAAATACAGAAAAATAAGCAGTTTTCTACAAGGTTACTCATACCGTTAGCCCCAGAAAATATTTGAAAAAGTTGAAATTTTTCTTTGGTGCTTTTCTACCTTTACAGGTCAGGCTTCAAGTCTCTTTTTACTTTACAGTCATTCCTAGAAGCAAACATCTAGTTTCTGCTCTCTCCACCATAAAGACACACCCTTTGCTATTAAATTTTTTTCGGGCATGATGACTTCAATTCAAAATTTTTAGTTCTGCTTCCCATTGTTTTGAGTTAAGTTATGGTTGTTAACCTATGCCAAGGGCGATGTATCCTAAACAGGTTGTGTATCTGTTTCCATAGTGCTTCTGCTGCTGAGAATTCTGGGCCATTGGATAGAAAAGGACTGAGGGCACATTTTGCTGCCCCTGAAATCCTACCAGTTGAATGCCTATCTCATCTATGTGTTTAGACTTGCATAGATCAACTAGCAAACAAACAGTCTGGATGTACAAGTTAACATATCTTTCTATTCTATTCCCCTCTATCAAATATAAACAATGCATATATTTTTCTTTTTTTTTTAAGATTTTATTTATTTATTTGAGAGAGAGAGAGATCACAAGTAGGCAGAGCAACAGGCAGAGAGAGAGGGGGAAGCAGGGTCTCAGGGCCCTGAGATCATGACCTGAGCCAAAGGCAGAGGCTTAACCCACTGAGCCACCCAGGTGCCCCTGCATATGTTTTTCTGAATCTAAGAGCAGACCAGTCTTTCACATACTTCTATAACTGACTATTTCTGCAAACTCCAGGAAAGGTTTTTTTTAAAAAAAATAGAAGATATGTTTAATTCATTTAACAGTGATTATAAGATACGTATCTCTTTAAATGAATCAGAAGGGTTTGTTAATTATGTCTCTATATGATATAATGGAAAATTTAATTTTCTTTGCTACATTAATTGGAAATAAAGATTTTCAGGGATTTGAATTTTAAACAGCATTAATGACAGGTGCTTCTAAGAACACTCAGTTATTTTGTGGGGAATTTTAGTAAAATTGAAGAGATTTATTTAATTTACTAGCATTTAGAGCTGTACACAATTGTTATTTGTTAAAGAACATATTGCTTTTAGGGCTAGAATAAATAATTGCTTAAAAAAGGTCATTTAACACTTGAGTTTTTGTTACTGTTATTTTTGTTTGTTTAGTAGAGAATGTTCAGGTAATATTTGGAACAAAGAATTTTGGGGTCAGTCAGAAGTATTAAATACAAGTGAGGTTATGAAAAAACTTGTTCTTATGTTAACATTTAAATATTACATGCAAAGGTTGTCTTCCAGAACACATCAGCCAATGACACCTAACATTTGTTTCACTTTACAGTTTTCAAGGGTTATTCACATTAATTCTTTAAACCATTTTAGCAACCCTGTGAAGTAGAAATGATGGACATTATCTCCAAATTATAGATGAGAAAATAAAGCTTGGAGATGTTGTCCTTTACCCAACTAAGACCACATGGATTGTGAAGATTAGTATCTAGGTTTGGTTTGGTTCACTGTGGGGTTTGGTTACTGTTTGGTTTGTTTGTTTGGTTCTTTCATTTATTTCTCCAATAATCGTGGTTCTAGATCATTTTTACTTGGGAAGCTATGGAAGTGTTCAATTTTTTTTTTTTTCCTGCAAGAACCTACCATTAGTCCAGAAATCCCTGTTTGTTATACACATTGCTATACATAGGCAAGGGCTAATCAGTCCCTTCTAAACTATTCTGGTTTCCAAAAAGAGGATGAAGATGAAGGGAGATGACATTACTAAAATGACACAATTCTCTGTGAGATGCTATTTGCACCTAAGTTCTCTCCACTGGTGTTTTTTTTTTTTTTTTAAGATTTTATTTATTTATTCGACAGAGATCACAAGTAGGCAGAGAGGCAGGCAAAGAAAGAGAGGAGGAAGCAGGCTCCCCACCAAGGAGAGAGCCCGATGCGGGGCCCGACCCCAGGACCCCGGGACCATGACCCGAGCCGAAGGCAGAGGCTTTAACCCTCTGAGCCACCCAGGTGCCCCTCTCCACTGGTGTTTTAAAAGAGAAGTATGGAGTCAATAAGGGAAATAGAACAATGCCATCTAGTGATTAGGAGTTCTGGTAAGAAAAAGATTTCTAGAGAAAATCTAAATTTGATTTGCAGGGATACCTAAGTATAATTCCTAATATACTAAATTTAGTGATCTTGACAGAAGATTTATTTAAGGTTTGGATTTGCTATAAGCATGTCAATGGGGCCTGAAAGTCTAGTCCCATTTACAGAGAATTTACTATGTAATGCAAACTGAAATTTGCAGGGCCAGCATCATGCAGTAGAAAATGCACAGGGTTTAGAGTCAGAATTATCTGAGTTTGTCTGTATAATCTGTCATTTATAGTGGAGTAACTTTCACCAAAATTACGTGACCACTCTAATACTTATTTTTCTCATCTATAAGCACATAGTTGGCTTTCAAAAAATATTAGTTACTAATTTGAGGGCTTGAATGAGAGCCACAAGGGTCATTTACATAGCTTCTCCATATTCAAACAGTAGTAGTATCTGTAGCAGGACGCTTAGAAATCAGTTGGGCAACACCTTTTAAGGCTGACCTACAGGGAAGTAAGTTCTAGGACATTGTGGAAAAGTTGCATGCCGTGAGCAAGGACAGTGATGGAAAATTGCCATAAAATCACTTCCAATCTAAGAAGATTTTATTTTATTTTTCTATTATTTATTTATTTACTTATTTATCTATTTATTTATTTATTTTTAAGAGAAGGAGGCAGAGAGGGGCAGAGGGAGAAGAAGAGAGAGTATTAAGCAGGCTCCACACCTAGTATGGATTCTGGCACAGGGCTCCATCTCATTACCCTAAGATCATGACCTGAGCCAAAATCAAGAGTTGGATACTTAACTGACTGAATCACCCAGATGCCCCAGAAGATTTTAGTATTGTGATTATTTGTAAACTATAAGTGCTTACCATTTGTACCTCTTTTTAAACCAAAATAAGTTAACATTTATTATGATAATACATTTGAAAATGATTTTTAAATGCTATAGCACTTTAAAGGAATAGAAATAGAAACAAATCCTATTTTCATCAGGAATAAATTTGCTTTGGTTTCCCATCAGCTGAACACCTTCCTGGATGTAGACTCAATGATGAATATTCTATTAGAATTTTACTTTCTTATGTATGCTTCTCTAATTAGAAAGGAATTTGAAAAAAAATCAAAGACTATTTTGCTTTGGTATTCTTAAAACAGATTATTCACTACAGCCTGTACTTAGACTTATTATGTTTCTATTATTCAAATTCCTTCTCTCTACCCGTATTGTTTAGACCTGTAAAAAACCCAATACCAAGTCCCGCCTGTGTACAAATTAATGCTATGACCTTTGCTATTTTAACTTGTATTTCTAGAAACAGCACTTAAATGTGAGCTAAAAATCACTTCCATTCAATAAGTAAATAATGTTTGTGTATTGCAGATCACAGTCATTTATCAGAAATAAGGCAGCTTTACTTTTTACAGGAAATGGAAAGTAAAACCTCAACAAATGGATGCAACCCTTCAGAATGACTCTCAAATGGGCAGTGCTGAAAATTGATCTCGTTCCTTGTCAATTGCATTATTCAGACATGACATCAGCAACAAAGCTGTAGCCAGTGCTAGCTTATTGCCCACCCCCATGACAAGCTTTCATAACTAAAAAACCTGCTCTGTAGAGATACAAGCATCTCTTGGACTATAATTTGAGATTTGGAACCTAATTAAACAACTTTTCACCATCCTCATTAATAAGCACTGAATCAGACTCTGTATAAATAACAGATCATTTTATAGCATATCATCACCATTGTGTCATTCTAGAGGAAAAGCAGACTGTTGACCGAGACTGTTTCTGTATTTCTTTTCTGATTTTGTTTATGATCCATTTTTATATACTAGCTTGTTAGATTAGGACTATCATCCTAAATCGAAATCTTTTGGCAATGACATACTCTCTGATGTTCTTCAAACAATTCTGTTCTGTCAGTGCAAAGACATCATGCTTCTTTACCTGGAGGATTATGTTCATTGAGAATCACAAGGGATGCTGGTGTAGGTCTTCTTTTTCTGATCTGTGAACAACAAAGGCCCCACTAAGGTCAGTGAGAGTCAGACACTGCCCCAGTTTACAGCTTGCAGAACCGGTCCATCCTCAACTTTTCCCAACATGAAAAAGCAGATTTCTGGAGAGCACACAGTAGGTGCTCACTGTCTTGAATTACAGAAATCCAGAGAGTAAAACTTTCAGATATTAGTATCACCTTTGTTGACCAAAAAAGCTACCTTTCCACAAAAAAGGAAGTTGTGTATAATCAAATGGTGCCACTGAACTAATGTGCAGCATAGGTACAAGGATGACTTGCTCGTTTTAATGGTTCTCTTGGAACCCCATAATGATGATGCCTTTAAGATCCATTATCGTTATTTCTAAACAGGTTAAGAGAAGCTCAGAAAACTTAAAATTTCTAGCAGGTTAAATTTAACAGCATGAGTTCTTCATTTCAATTAATATAAGGTTTTCTTATTTTCTAGTAACATCTTTAGGACAAATAAAGAATGAGTATGGATTTTAGGAGAGTAATTCATTTAAAACTAATAGGTTTGATGTGGGGTTTGTTTTTCTTACTTTAAGAGTTACAGGAGCATATTAATGGTTAGACTTTCTAAAGTATTCTTTATTTCTTAAATATAGAGGTAAATTCTTAAAATACATGTCAGTAGGATAGAGGATAAAGATTTGCCAATGACATTTTGCCCAGGACAGAACTGATATCCCATTCAACATAAATACATGAAGTTCAAGGTTATGTTTATCTGGCCTTGTCTGAGAGAATCTATTTCCGATTATCAAAACATCCTAGAAAGTTATGAGTCTCAGATTCAGTAATTATTTTTAAGACTTTGTATAAAATATTTGAAAAAGGATTCAATGATAATTTAGGTTGTAAGAAATTAATGAATTAGATTGACGACCCTATAATTTTTTTCTGCTTTTGCCTCCCTGCTGTTGTAATTTTACCGCAAATGGTCTTTTAAGTGGTTCCATTGCATCAGGAGTCTAAGTAAATCTGAATATGAAAGGTGATACAGATGTAAAACAATTTTACATGAAAGAGAGAGAGAGACAGAAATACAGAAATATAGATAAATTAGACATAGAAAAGGAATCCAGGAAATGTTTAATACTATTTTAATATCTGCATAAAATGTCTTTTAAATTATACATACCATCTACAAAGTCTATCTATCATATATTACACATACTTATAATCACTCCTTTGAATATATGATGAAAAATATTAAAAAATATTAACCCTATAATCTGAAATTATTCCAAGGTTTAATGTTTTCATTGTTAAATGAATCTTTTTCATTTCATAAATAATGAAAAACAAACAGGTTTTTGGATCCAAATCTAAATCACTAATATCATTTTTTTTCTCTAATGGGTGCTAATTTTTTATCACATGAAGTGCTACATTTTAGCCAATAGGTCCCTCAATGCAACTCAAATACAAGTGCCATATGGAAACCAACTTATTTCTCATTCATATATCCTGGAAAGTCACAAAGTCAAACAAATTCAAGAGGTAGAGAAGCTTTCAGTTAATAAGAATGTATATCCATATTACCTTATATACAGGAATTGCTCCCCACCCAATTCCACCTACCTGCTCTGCCGCTTCAGGTGCAATCTGACTCTGGAATAAAGGCACAGCAAATTGTATCTTTTTGGGACTGTTGGGCTCCATGATAATGATGAGAATTAGTCAGAGACTGGAAGGGCTCAGAAGCACTAGCCCCAGGTGGTGTCCAGGATGTGTTTCCTCAGGCACACTGCACCCAGCCACACAGGGCACTTTGTAATAAATAGCTGTAATTCCAGAGGAGCAAGTGAAGGTGCCGAGGTCTGAGTAAATCCCTTCTTCAACTCCACAGTGATGCCTGGCTTGCCTGTTCCTCCACCAATCTCTTGGAACCTCTCAGCACAATACAGAAAGGAACAATAAGCTAATTGTGTGCTTCTTCACTAATACACATGCCAAGCATTCACTCAGCAGCTAATTGAAAATGCAATGCTAGCCTTGAAGGACCCGCTGCCCTGGGATTTGAAAGAAAGGCTCTATCCACTGTACATTACTAACCGGCTGCTCAAAAGTGCAATGTAAGCTCCCTCTGAGTATTGCAGGGATGGGCCATTCATTATTGATGAACATAAAGCAGGAAGTTTTTAGAGTTGGGGGCAGGGTTTGGGTATGAAATCATTTCATTTCTCTTGTAGCAACTTTTAAGTCAGACACCTTTGGCATTTCACGTTCAGCCACCAAATTGATGAATGGCCACAGAAGATAAGTTGCAACCAATAATATCAGATATATTTATGCTGTGAGATCTGTTTAGGTAAGACTGACCACGGGAAGCAGAGCATTTGTGGTATAGTAAGGACACTGCTGCCGTGAACTGAGCAGATTTTAGTTCAAGTCCCATCTCTACCATTAACAAGCTCTGTGTCCTCAAGCAAATTGCAGACTGTGTCTAGGCCCCAGTACCTTCATCAGAAAAAGGATGGAATTGGACTTGGTGACCTTTAAGCTCCTGTTCTGTTCCAGCATTCTGTAATTGTAGTTCACAGTTTTCATTAGAGTGGAAAGTATTGGACAGCTAAATTTAGCAAACAGCTTGAAAGTCACTGCTGCTGTAATGACCTCTATTTCATTTCCTGGTGGAGCCAGTTATATCCTCTGATTTGGAAGAATACAGAAGTGACTAGAAAACATCAGTAAAGCCTAATGATATCCAACATTGTGGTTTATTGTCAGTAGTGGGGATATGTGGACAGTAAAGAACTTGAAAAAAAAAAGCATAAAAAGGGGGTTATCTCCAGAATGATAGAGGATGATGGCCATACTGGCTAGTGGTGAAGGAGGGAGATAGTGGCTGGATCTCCACACTGTTAATATCCAAGGTGAGGCAACAGCAGACTAAAATGGCCTTCCTGCATTCAGCTCCTTTTGGGAAGGAAGCCTGAAAATGAAGCTGTTTAATGAGAGAAAGAACTTGAGTGCTCTACTTTCTTATTTGAAAGACTTTATTTGAAGAATACTAGATTTTTGATACATTTTTGGATTTATAGAATGTATTTAGATAATATTGTTCCAGGTTTTTACAAATGAGGTTTTCTTTCTTTTGTTTAAATTCTGAGTCCAGGGACGCCTGGGTGGCTCAGTGGGTTAAGCCACTGCCTTCGGCTCAGGTCATGATCCTGGGGTCCTGGGATCAAGTCCCGCATCGGGCTCCTTGCTCGGCAGGGAGCCTGCTTCCTCCTCTCTCTCTGCCTGCCTCTCTGCCTGCTTGTGTGTACTCTCTCTCTCTGACAAATAAATAAAATCTTTAAAAAAAAAAAAAAAAAAAACTTCTGAGTCCATACCAGGAATCCATCTTAGTGATTTAAGTATACAATGTTCTGTTGAAAGAATATGGAAAGTAATATGCATTATTCAAGTAGTTTTCTATACCCACTAAGGGAAAAGCAAATGAAGATGTGGATGTGAAAGCACTTTCAGTTGGAGAACAGTGCTGACCAGCAAGACATCTTGTGATGTGCTCATCCTTATAGTGTTGAAAGGAAACTTACAAATTACATTTTGTGTAACATTTTATAAAAGTCCCAGCATGAAACCTGAATCAGTATCATTAATGTAGTAACTTTTCTGAATATTTCCTCAAATTACACAAAAGGAAAACAAGACAGTATTTCTAGTGAGTAATCAATCCAAAAGTTTGCTTAGTAATTTAGAGCATGTACTTGGCAGCCTTGAGTTCAAACCTCAGCTCTGCTACTAACTCAGTTTATCAACTTGGCAGTAAAAGAACTTTCTTCCTGGGAGGTTTAGATGAATTAATTCTTTATAAGAGTTCATTATAAGGGCAGTACATGATAACTACTCAGTAAAAGATAACTATTATTTTTCTTTAAACTAGACTTTTCAAAAGGCTTGAAGATATATATTTTATCTGAATTACTAGGAAACCCTGCCTGTTTGGAATAATTTGATACCAGTTAGAACACTGGTTGATAAAGTGCAATTCCAGTGCACATTATGGTATAAATAGCAATAAAATCATTCTCATTTAGTAATTGCCCTATTTTGAATAGTTTGACCAGAAATTGTATCATAAAAGAACTTTCTAGACCCTTTAAATTTCTTCTTCACCAACTCCTGTGCATCATTCAGACTCAGCTGAGTTTTGTAGCCTCTAAGTAGATTTTATGGATTTACTTCTATCCACAGAGGGTTGAGACTCACCTTTTCTGTGTTCCCAAAGCACCCAGCATACTTCTACTTGGTATAATAATTACCAGTTTGTCTTTTCTGTTTAGCATTTTGCAATGTCACCCATTCACATGGTGCATATTTATTGAATAGATAGTGCATCTATTCTATGCCAGACCTTTTGCTATGGCACTGGAAGAGAAATTGTGTTAGAAGATGTTTGAGGTCTTTTCCAAGCTAAATTGTTATTCCAAGAATCACTTAAATGCAACTTAAATTTGAAATAATCAGAAATTTTAATGTGCTTACATGAGCAATATGGTTATACTAAATATCATGTGTACATTTTTTCCTCCCCATTAGAGAAAATAATAATAGCTAACACTTACATAACATTTACCCTGTGCCTGGTGCTGTTTTAAGTGCTTTATCTGCATTAATTTATTTAATATTCATAATAACCCTTTGAAGTAAATACTAATGCTATCCTCATTTTTAATTTACAATGAAGAAAACCAAAGAATTTAGGTAATTTGCCCAAGGTTATCCAGCTAATATGTGGCAGAAACAGGATTCAAATGCTAGTGATTTTGCCTAGAGCCTAGCCTTTAATCAGATGGCTACTATCACATAAGGGCCTACAGAGAAGTTGGTGGAAGGTATCAGAACCTACAATGGTTAGATGTTCTAACCATTCGAGTTCCATGGTAAAAGATCTTAAGATGAAGTAGCATATGAATAAAAGGAAAGAAGGTAGCAGAATACTAGTTAACCAGGAAGACCTTACAGCAAGTTAGATATCAGAATAAAATGGAGACTCTAGAGCTAGGTCTTAAGTCACCAAGCTGACATGAAAGAAGGCAGTTTTATTTCTCTCTCTCTCTCTCTCTCTTTTTTTTTTTTTTTTAAGTAATGGGTTCTATCATTAAAGATTAAAAATATCTCTGGAATAAGCAATAAATATAGTCTCTCTTCAAGTTAAGTGATACTGTGAATAAACAAGGTAATACATTAGGAGAACAGCTCATTAGGCCTTCCTGATTTTACTTTATATCTGACCCTATTTTCCACAGTTCTTCAAGACTCCCCTACAGACTACACTTTACCCCACAGCCAGCCTTTCTATGGCCTCTCCTACTTTCTGGGGAAACTTTCCTGCCCTCCCTCCTTTTATCCAAATTGGATTCATTCTCTAATCCCACTTCTTAGTAAGTCACCCTCAGATTCTCCAGATAAGATGCATTGCTCTTTTTGTTCCTTTCCTGGTATTTAATCATATGTAGTTTTGTATTATTCTATAACATAACACATAACTTATGTGTTCCTTTATTCCCTCTTCCTAGACTGGAATTCCTTTTCTATCCTATCATAAACATGTACAGAACATACCTAAGGTTGGCCATCTAGTTTTACCAAATAATTCCAGTTAGGCATCAACTATCTGATATTGTCAGGAAACAAGGTTTTTCAGTATACTGAATATCAAGAGATAGTATTTTGTTTAACATTTGGTTGGCTAGTTGAATATCACTGAAATAAAAGCAAATATTTATTAAACATTTTTTTAAATATGTAGGATTATATTAAATGCTGAAAATACCGTAATGAACAAAAGCAGATAACATGATAGTGTTTAGATACAGATCTGTTGAAAACATTTCTAACCCTAATACAATGGTTTTGAACCAACACTCTGATGATGGCAGATATATTTGACATGCATTCCCTTCCATGACTCCTCCTTCATTTCTAACTATAACTTCATTTCTTTCATTAAAGAAAACCTATCATAATGCAAACAAGAATGACATTATTATTGGGATTATGTAGAATAATCTCAGTTATCTTTAATGGAAATAGTTGGAGAATTCTGAAACTTGCAATATTAATATTAACAAATTACTAGTAAAGCACCCATACCTAATTGAGACAAATAGGTGTATCTGTAAAATGTGGTCAAAAACCACTAATCTAAATGAAGTGGACCACTATCTCCCAGTACCTATTGAAATTAAATTTCTCCCAGGAAATCATTAATCAAATGAATTCCTCTAGAACAGCTTCTAAGTTCATCCATTTTACTTTATTTTATTTTTTATTTTATTTTTTTTAAAGATTTTATTTATTGAGAGGGAGAGAGCAAGCAGGAGGAGGGGCAGAGGGGGAGGGAGAGAGAGAAATCTTAAGAAGGCTCTACACCGAGCACAGAGCCCAATCTGGGGCTCAATCTCATCATCCTGAGATCATGACCTGAGCTGAAATTAAGAGCTGGATGCTCAACTGACTGAGCCACCCAGTCACCCCAATGCCATTTTAAATCTTACATTTTTTTTTTCAAATTCTATACTTATAGGAAGACTTCTTAGTCTAAGCTCACTATTTTATAATCTTACAATAAAATCTGAACCCCCACAGTACTTAAGTATAAACATTTACTTGAAATCACTCTTAATGCTTAAAGGCTGACATCATTGATTCATTCATTAATTTATTTAGTGCTTGCCATGTTCCTTAAAATTGTTCCTTAATTGCTTTATGATGGCATGTTTTTGTCTTCACTTTAACAATTTTGATTTATTCTAAGATTCCCATATCAATTAATGCAGTGTTTATAATATGTGTTGAAGAATTACTACTATGTTATACAAATGCTCAAGTTTTTTTTTCCTCTTAAGTATGGACATGTCATTTTGTTTAATGTATAATATTTTCCTGGGTCATCTCTCAATCATTTCATCTTTATTTTTGTTGAGACAGGTTCACTAAAGAAAATCAGAAACCCATGAAGGGTTTTCATTAGGTCCGTATCAGCCATGAGGCTAGAGAAGTAAGCTCGACTCAGAGAGTGGGAACTCTAAGGATTTATAGAGGTGAACCTCCTTTGAGGGACCCAAGGCACTATGCAACTTTGTGGACAGCTGCCTTGGGGAAGCAATTCACTAGATACCTTAGGCAAAGGAACTTCATGGGGAGACAGAGTCAATCACAGCCTGATATGCACCAGAGGACTTTTGAAATATTAGACCCAGTGAACTACAAGGAGACTTTGAGCTCAAATTCAGCAAAGCCACAGGAATAATGGGAAGAAGAGATGGAATCCAATCTTACTCTCTCCTTACCCAACTGCTTTTTCTTTTGTTTTGGTAATTTTCACTTTCATTCATTTCCATAGCTTAATTTTAGTCTTTAGCTGCCTTTTATTTGGAGGAGATGATTATTATATAAACTATAGAAATTGTAATTCTTGATTCTACATAAAAGTGAATTAGTTTATAAAATACTTCCATAAATATCATTCATTCATCCAACAAACTTGTATTGAGCATCAAATTCAATGCCAAACCACTGGGATGTGAACAAGATACGGTCCTAACCTTCAAAGAACTTATAGTTAAAAGAAGAAGGCAAAATCCTAAACAAGTGAGCAGCACTAAGCTTAAGATGCTATGATAGAAAGTGGTAATAGGATACAGAAAGGGGACCGGGGTAGGAAGGTAATGGGTGATGCTGGGTTACAGAAAGTTTTTGTTTGCCTACATGGTTTTTTTTTAAATTGAGATGACATTTTAACACAAATAAAAAGAAAAGATATCCAGAGTCTCTTAATAAAATAGAAGGTCTGAAAAGCTGGACTCTGATATCTACAAGATCACAATCAACTCCAGTGTCATAAAGTAACCTTCTGTAAACATGGCAGTGATTTCTACATTGCAAATCATTCTAACACAGTGTATGCGTGGTATTGCTACATAACCCAGCTAGCCTCAGCCAACCCCTGAGCTAGAGGAGAGGAAGATAGGCATGGCAACGTTGTATACCATGCAAAGAAATGTGGGATTTACTGTGAAGGCAACAAGTATAACTAGAGAGATTTAAGTAGGAGAGTGTTATAATTTGATCTGCATCTTAGTGTCTGTGTGGAGGATAGATTGGAAGGGGTCGAGCCACAAGGTGAGAAAATCTGAGGATATTAAAATTTTCTACTCAAGAGATGACAGAAGCCTTAACTAAAGAAATAGTAGTGAAGATGGAGAGGGAGATGGACGGAATGTGGTTATTTAATGGAATTGGACAGTGATAGGGGAAGAGAGAAATGGAAGAATAAATCCAAGATTTCAAATTCAGCATCTTGGCATATGGGGTATTGCTCATTAATATGTGGATAGTTGCAACATTCTACATATTCTTCTGCAATGTGCCCTTACTGCTCCCTCATTAAGAGGTGGAGTCAAATTCCTCTGCCCTTGAATCTGCCAGCCTTAGTGTCTTATCTGTAACCAACAGAATACAAAGGAAGTGATGCTGTATGACTGCAGAGGCTAGGTGGTAAACAGACATACTAATTCCACTTAGTTCTCTTGTTAACACTTACTCTCTAGTCCCTCCACCTGGGAATGCTCCCTCTTAGAAACCAGCCAACGTACTGTGAAGGATGAAGGATACACATGAAGGATATGTGTAAGCACTCTGGTCATGAGCCCCAAATGTCCTTCTTCAAGTCCTTCTTACCACAGTGCCTGACATATGAGTTAACAGGCCTCCAGAGCATTCTAGTCCCTAGATGCTCAAGTCATCCCAGCTGTTTTGAGTCTTCAGAGCTGATGACATCAGATTCAAAGAAACCACTCCTGTTCTGCTTTGTCTACACTCCCGATGCTACGTCTTGGGACATTTTCTTTCAGAACCCCAGATGTATGCAGTGAGAAGCCCAAGCCATATGGAGAGGTCATGTATTGACTCCAGTCGGGTGCCTCAGTGAAGAGCAGCCTTTGAATCGCTACAGCCATCCCATGAGACACTGAGTGAAGCAGCCTCCAGATAACTCCAGCCTCTAACCATGAGTCACCTCCAACTAGTGTGTTCCAACTGAGACCCCAGACATCTTGGAGCAGAGACAAACTATCCTCACTGTATGCTGTCTGAATTCTTGACCTATAAATCTGGGTGTAAGTTGATAGTTGTTTACAGCACTTAAGTTTGGAACAGGGATATATAGTCAAAACTCTGTAATCGTTGGTGACTTCTAAATTCATTATTATTTTTCTTTTTACAGCTGACCATTAAAAATGTGTCTTTATAAC
Organism: Enhydra lutris kenyoni; assembly: GCF_002288905.1. Lineage (NCBI taxonomy): Eukaryota > Metazoa > Chordata > Mammalia > Carnivora > Mustelidae > Enhydra > Enhydra lutris. The sequence continues at coordinate 77,657,684 of NW_019154085.1, read as the reverse complement.
TCAGAAGTGAAGTCTGTCTTAATAAAGATACACATATAAATATATGAGTGACTGTCAAATAAGACTTTTTCATGTAGGTCTTAATTTTCATGTTTAAGATGATTTTTGCATGGAAGTCAATAAATTAATCCAAGCAGTAGGTAGAATGCAGAGAGAAGGAAATCAAGAATTTTGAGAATCCCAAAAGTTAAAGAGAAAAAAGACAGAGTGGAAACGAACAAAAATTAGAGAGATAAGAAGATCAGGGAAGAATTATAACATGGAAAACAAAGTTGAAAACAGTTTATTTAGGAACATCGTAAAAAATAACTGTAGAGAATGTAATTCTGATTGTTCAAAGATATCTGTTGAATTTTAGTAAGTAGGATGAGGGAGAAAGTGGGAGACACATAAGTGAAAACAAAAATTGAAACTACTTTAAAAAGAAACTTGGCAATTAAAGAAAAAGTCTCTTTCAAATGCAGGACCTTGCAGTAGACAGCAAGAGCAAGAATGGGACTATAAAACAGCTGAACAAGTCTCAAGTAAGTCCTGTTCTATAAGGAGGTGGCCGATAGAGAAGTTGAACATACAGAAGAGAAAGGGGAGAATTTGTAAAAAGAAATGCAAATATAATTTTTTTAAGTTGAAGAGAATAAAATGTAGGCAGTTTATTTCAGATATTCTTCAGATTACACATCTCTTTTCTGTGTTGGAAATACTACTCCAGATTCCTAAATAGGCCAGTTTTCTTTCTAGGAGGTCATGGGTACACTTCTCAACTAAGGAAATGAATGAACAAATAGTCCATTATAAAATTATTTACATTTTATCAATTTTTGATGATACAGTGAGATAAAATGTTGTTATTAACAGTATTGTGTTGGATTTGAATTTGGAATAACTTCTAAAATTTCACTCCTGATTGTTGGTATGGCTTTCAACAATTAAATTTTTTTCATGGTATATTGTTAACTATAGTTAAGTAAAAAAAACTTTTTTTTTCTTAAGTAGTATGTGTAATCCAATTCCATTACATATTTATATGAACATATACACATAAACACCACACACATGTAGGCATGCATAAAATACATATTGACATATACATATACACATATTTATATTTTTGTGTGTGATGTTTGGAATAAATTGTTATGTTACTAGGGATTTTCTCTGGACGATGGGATTATAGATCTATCTTTGCTCTTTATTGCTTTCCTATTTTATATAATGGGCAGGTTTTAATTTGGTAATAAAAATTAGCTGTCATAATAACAAAGATAATTTTTAAAATAATACTTTCTTTAAAATGTCTTAATTTTCATGATTAAGAATATTTTACACTCTTAAATCAGAGAAATTAAAATAGCTTTTTCAAAAAAACACATTTTGTCTTTTAATTAATGATGGACTGCTTTGGATGAAATCATTATTTCTGTAAGCATATTGAATTTGCCTCACCTATTAAATAAAAAGAACACTGTTCTTAATACTCATATTTAACTTACCCAAAGGACACAAAAATACTGATACAAAGGGGTACATGTACCACAACGTTTATAGCAGCATTATCAACAATAGCCAAATTATGGGAAGAGCCCAAATGCCCATTGACTGATGAGTGGATAAAGAAGACACGGCACACACACGTGCACACACACACACACACAGGAATATTACTTAGCCATTAAAAAGGATGAAGTCTTGCCATTTGCAACAATGTGGATGGAGCTAGAGTGTATTATGCTAAATGAAATAAGTCAGTCAGAGAAACAAATACCATATGATTTCACTCACATGTGAATTTAAGAAACAAAACAGATGAACATAGGGGAAGGGGAAAAAAAAGAGAGAAGCAAACCATAGAGGCTCCTATCTAGAGAGAACTAAATGAGGGAGAAGTGAGGGAGAGGGGCTAAATGGATGATGGGTATTAAGGAGGGCACTTGTGATGAACACTGGGTACTATATGTAAGTGATGAATCACTGAATTCTACTCTAAATTCTACGAAACAGATACTACATTGTATGTTAGCTACAATTTAAATAAAAACTTAAAACACTTTTTATACACTTACTGGAATATGCAATATAATGCATATGAGCTACAAAAAAATAGGGAAAACATCAGAAGAAATTTATTTTCCTATAATTTTCTTGAGGAACACTATTATTTTTTTGTTTAGCTTAGTTTGTTCTTTCTTTAAGCTGTAGGTAACAAATAGAACATATCCTTACTTTTATTATTGCATAAGACAGAGTGAATGAATCAATGAGAGAAAGAATTAACCAAAAAATGTAGCTCCTTAAACTTTAAGGAACTTCAAGTCTTCTACTGCAAAGGAATGTTCAAAATGTAAATGGTATTGGGGCCCCTGGGTGGCTCAGTGGGTTAAAGCCTCTGCCTTCAGCTCAGGTCATGATCTCAGGGTCCTGGGATCAAGCCCTGCATCAGGCTCTCTGCTCAGCAGGAAGCCTGCTTCCCTCTCTATCGCTGCCTGCCTCTCTGCCTACTTGTGATCTCTGTCAAATAAATAAAATCTTAAAAAAAAATGTAAATGGTATTACATACTACAAAAATGTGATCAGGCAAGGGGTCAAATAGATTCAGGTAATCCTTAATCAGTCAGAGAAGTTTGAAGGAACAGTTTTCTCAAAGTTCTGACAGTCTTACTTTTTAGGATGTCTTTCAAAAGAGAGACTTGAATGGACAACACATTCTGAAGAAAAGAAAATAGGCAACAAATAACTCCCCAGCTAATATACTGTCTTCAGCTTAGTTCTTTAAAACATGCTGTCACATGCCCGCTAGAGAGCAATCAACATCAATAACTGCAGATTTTAGATTCATAATTTTTCAAAGCAGGATTTTGTGAGTCACTAAGTGCCTTATAACTTCATATGACTGATGCCAGGCACAGTCTTGATTGTCATCAAAATTTTAGTCGACTCTTAAATCTTTTCATTCATTTTACAGGTATCAGGAAAAATATGCTTTTTACTATCTTTTTCGAGAGATTGTTTTGAAATAATTGAGGGAGACAGGAAAAGACTGCACTCCTAAGATGGTGACACACTTTACTTTAAAATGTGTATAACCTTTCAGGGTGCCTGGGTGGTGCAGTCAGTTGAGCGTCCAGCTCTTGGTTTCAGCTCAGGTCATGATCCCAGAAGTTGCGAGATCAAGCCCCATGTCTGGCTTAGAGCAGAGTCTGCTTAGGATTCTCCCTCCCTCTTCCTCTGCCCCTCCCCCACCCACGCTCACTCTCTGTCTCTTTCTCTAAAATAAATAAATCTTTAAAAAAAAAAAAAGAGGGGCACCTGGGTGGCTCAGTGGGTTGAAGCCTTTGCCTTCAGCTCAGGTCATGATCTCAGGGTCCTGGGATCGAGCCCCACATCGGGCTCCCTGCTCAGCAGGGAGCCTGCTTCCTCCTCTCTCTCTCTGCCTGCCTTTCTACTTGTGATCTCTGTATGTCAAATAAATAAATAAAATCTTAAAAAAAAAAAAAAAAGAGGGTATGTAATCTTTTAAAGGGTACCCAGGTATAGTTAGTGAATGATCAGGTAGATCCCAGGCAGCTGGGATATAAAAGATATATATATAAATATATATCTTTTATATATGTATGTGTGTGTGTGTGTGTGTGTGTGTGTGTGTGTGTGTGTGTGTATCATTAAGGAAAGAAAACTGGAACCAGTTTTCTTTCCTTAATGATTTTTTTTAAACCTAAAACTCACTTTATACATTGTATATATAAACCTTGTGTTAGAAATACTTAAGGTGGCATAATTGACTGACTGAAGTTTCATCTCTTATCCCTATATCTTCCTGTCTTGGGTAAAATGCTAATACTTAGGAGATTGCTGAAAAGGCAGATACAGGGGAAATAAGGCTGGAGGCATATGTCTGCATAAGCCACAAATTAATTCATCAATCTCCAGAAACAGAAAGCCGATGCAAATAGTAATGGAATTGACAGGCTTCTTAATTTTTTTTTTTAAAGAAAATAAGATGTAAATTAAGTATACATGTGATTTCAAAGTTTCAAATACTATAGATGTCAGTGAGTCCATGGTATTATATGAATGAATACTATGTTCATGTTGAGTATGTTTTCACTTTTAAAAAATATATTTGTTTAGGGGCGCCTGGGTGGTTCAATGGGTTAAGCCTCTGCCTTTGGCTCAGGTCATGGTCTCAGGGTCCTAGGATTGAGCCCCGTATTCAGCTCTCTACTCAGCAGGGAGCCTACTTCCCCCTCTCTCTCTGCCTGCCTGTCTGGCTACTTGTGATCTCTCTCTCTCTCTACCAAATAAATAAATAAAATCATATATACACACACACACATATATATATATGATATATATATCATATATATATATATATAAACATATATATATATATATATATATATATATGTTTAGAACATCTCCGTTGTTTTCTGTGCTCTCAGTTTCAAAGAAAGATCAACTTCAGCAAAATCCCTTTTCTTCTGAATTATACCTCAAGAAATGATTAAGTTGATACTTTAACACTTATCATTTTGCCTTTTTAAATTCTCAGTATAAAACTTGATAAACACTCCCTTCTGTTTTACTTTTTCTGCACCTATATTCCTACTACCTAATTATTACTTACACATTTAGTACTTTGTATATGATCTCTTTGTTCTAACTTCCATTTAAACAAAAATAAGTTCTTTTTAAGACGATTATAACTTCTGGCTTCATATTGTTGCAATTTAGCGATCTTCTGATTCTACGTGGGCTCCAAAAAGGAACTTGATAGCCATTCTTGAGTGTTTGCCTCTGTTTCCACATGCAATATAGGCTTATTCACATCCACAAATAATCTTAACTAATGGAACATTAAAAAAATAGAATAATTTACTGATTAGGATGAGTCACTTCCAGGAAAAGCAAACCTCTTAGTAAGAACACGAAAGCTATATTAAATATCTGAGGGCGTTTACCATTGTTTCTTGGTCATGTTGGCCTGTAATGACTGGAAACAGTTGGCCTGTAAATTAGAATTGCTTATTGATCATATTTATTTCATAGCAACCTGTTATGGGGATGATCAGTGCTATCCCATTATCTCTGTTTTTGAGAATTTAAAATATTATAAACCTTTCTTTATGATTCATAACCACTTAGTTTTAAGAGCATATGATTCATTATACTGTTTGTGTCATATATGCATAATGATTTTGGAAGCAAAGAAATCATTCTTGATTCAGAAAGAACATGAAATTTCTAGCAGGTTATAATGTGCTGAGCCTTATTTTTCAGTGCAAATAATGAGTCATGGAGCAAAATGGATGATAAGAGTAGGTAATTAAGGGCGCCTGAGTGGCTCAGTGGGTTAAGCCGCTGCCTTCAGCTCAGGTCATGATCTCAGGGTCCTGGGATCAAGTCCCACATCGGGCTCTCTGCTCAGCAGGGAGCCTGCTTCCCTCTCTCTCTCTCTGCCTGCCTCTCCATCTACTTGTGATCTCTCTCTGTCAAATAAATAAATAAAATCTTTAAAAAAAAAAAAAGAGTAGGTAATTAAGAAAGTACAATAAGGAAGTCAACTTAGATCATCATCTGGCCCTGTAGAGGAAAAAAAAAAAGATGAAACAATCTTATTTTCCAGACACATCTCGGGCCACGCACCCTACAACTACCACTGAACAACTTCTTCTTCTTCTTTTTTTTTTTTTTTTTAAAGATTTTATTTATTTATTTGACAGAAAGAGGAAAGAGTGTGCACAAGTAGGCAGAGCAGCAGGTAGAAGGAGAGGGAGAAGCAGGCTCTCCACTGAGCAGGGAGCCCCATGTGGGGTGGCTCGTCCTAGAACCTTGGAATCATGACCTGAGCCTAAGGCACCCGCTTAACCGACTGAGCCACCCAGGTACCCCTACCACTGAACTTCTTATTCTATCTTGAATAACCCAAACCCTTATATAATGCTGCACCCTTTGTACACGTGGATACTTTGTTCAGAACATCATTCTACCCCATGGGGACCTGGGTGGCTTAGTAGGTTAAGCTTCTGACTCTTGATTTTGGATCAGGTCATGAGCTCAGGGTTGTGAGATCCAGACTGGTGTCAGGATCTGTGCTGAGCATGGAGCCTGTTTAAGATTCTTTCTTTCCCCTCTGGCTACCTCTTCCCACACTCCCTCTCCCCACCTCTAGAAAAAAAAAAAAAAAAAAAAGAATATCCTTCTATACCACATCTCTTACTTGACAAATACCTCTTCCTATAGGACCGTGTTCAAATGCCCCCTCTTCTGAAATGTCTTCCTAGAATCCTCTGGGCTTTCACAAGGCTTGGATCATACACTGTTTTCTGCTTTATTAAAATCAATTATACTAATAATTAATGTAATAGATAAATAACATTCATTGTCAGCATAAACCCCCAAACAAACAAGAGGCTTGTCATGTCCCTTTCCCTAGTCTTCACACAACCTCGAATGGTGAAAGGATCTTTCATTTTTAATTTCAGGGTTTTTTTTCTTTATATTTTGTTTATTTCATATTCTTGGTTTATTTGCCCACATTGGTCCTATAACCCACTTCTTCATCTTGGATTCATTCTCTGTTTTGCTAAACTGTGTTCTTCAGTAATTTTTTTAACAAATAATTCATAGGGGGGCGCCTGGGTGGCTCAGTGGGTTAAGCCTCTGCCTTTGGCTCAGGTCATGATCTTGGGGTCCTGGGATCCAGCCCTGCATCGGGCTTTCTGCTCAGCAGGGAGCCTGCTTCCCCCTCTCTCTCTGACTGCCTCTCTGCCTACTTGTGCTCTCTGTCTCTCTGTTTCTCTCTGCCAAATAAATAAATAAAATCTTTAAAAAAAAACACAATTGGTTTAAAAAGAAACAAATAATTCATAGGTGGTAAACTAAGTCTTTGCATATCTAAAAATGCAAATCTTTATTTTGCCCTCCCCCATGAGTGGGTTTGACTGGGTAAAGAACTGCAGGTTAATGTTTTCTCTTTCAGAACTTTGATATTTCTCTGTTGTCAACTTGTATCCAGTATTGCTGATTTTAATTAGAAGAAAACTCTTTCTTAGGCAATCTGATTTTTTCTCTTGAGAAATGTTAAGGATTTTATCTTTATGTTTCTCATTCTGAAACTACATTAGGGTGTGTCAAAATGTGGGTAGAGGGTTTTTTTTTTTAAACATTTTTTTAAATTTATTTTCAGCATAACAGTATTCATTGTTTTTGTACCACACCCAGTGCTCCATGCAGTCCGTGCCCTCTCTAATACCCACCACCTGGTTCCCCCAACCTCCCACCCCCGCACCTCTTCAAACCCTTCAGATTGTTTTTCAGAGTCCATAGTCTCTCATTGTTCACCTCCCCTTCCAATTTCCCCCAGCTCCCTTCTCCTAACTTCCCATGTCCTCCATGCTATTTGTTATGCTCCACAAATAAGTGAAACCATATGATAATTGACTCTCTCTGCTTGACTTATTTCACTCAGCATAATCTCTTCCAGTCCCGTCCATGTTGCTACAAAAGTTGGGTATTCATCCTTTCTGATGGAGGCATAATACTCCATAGTGTATATGGACCACATCTTCCTTATCCATTCGTCCGTTGAAGGGCATCTTGGTTCTTTCCACAGTTTGGGTAGAGGTTTTTTATTCATGCTACTCAGAAACTTTTTGGATCCTTTTAGAATTTTGAATGACTCACTTGTATGGTTAAGTTTCTTCAATTAGTTTGTAGTTTGGGGTTGCTATTTATATTTGTGGTGGACTATCTTTATCATAATAGGATTAATGGAATGTATTTTATCAGATCAAATGAGAATCTTTTTTGCAGTAAATAACATTAAATTCTGAATATAGAAGACTGACTTGTATGCTTGGAAGGAGGGTCAGGCTGGGAAAATTTGCAAGGTGTACAAATAACTTTTACGTAGGATGTGAGGGCTCCTCAGCCCTTATCTGGCGCACTGCCCTGGGAGTGTCCTGTGTCAGAGCTCCCATTTCAGAGTGTCCCATTCCCAATTTTTCCTGTGGACAAACGGAATAAGTGATTCTTCCTTCCTCATCTTTGCTGTGGATTTGGAAGTTCCACCTTACCTCAGGCTCTACTTTCCTTCATCTCTGACCCCAACCTTAACAAGAAGTACTCTCCTAAGGAGGTATAGCTCATTTTGCATATGAAACAGTCCTCTAGGCTTTATCCTGAGGCAAACACTGCTGCTGCCAACTGCTTTTGGAAGGTGGGGAGGCGGCAGCCAGCTGGCACAGACTATCCAAATAAAGTCTTTAATTAATTGCCCTAATTGCCCTCAGGGGCCCCTCCCTCTCTGATTTGTTCAATCTGAGCAAGATATTTCCCCTAGATTCTTCAGGAAATGCTGAAATAGTGTAGAGCCTTCTCCAGCTATAGCCTTTATATTTTAGTTCTCTTTAATGGTTTCTCCAGCTGGATTATCCTACGTGCTCTTTCCCATCAAAAAATTCCTCAAAATTTCTGGTGTGCTGACTTTCCTTTTTTACTTAGGGTGTATTATGGATGTATTATCTAGTAAAATATTTTCTGTAATTTCTATGTATTTTGGTTGAGTTTCTGCAATTCCAACAGGCACAAAAGGTGGCTAGAACATGTTTTGGTTCATAACTTTCATGAATGTACTACATTGTACGCTGGAGTAATTGTTCTCTGTTCACACACATCTCCTCTCCTGGAAAATGACTCCTGAATGGCAGCATGGTCTTCCCCAGTGCCTAGTCCAGGTGTCTGTAAGTGGAGAGACTGCATGAACGAGAACACAGAAATAGAAAAACACCAGGGCTTATGGAAGAGATAATTCTGATTTTTCTCTTAATGGAAAACAATAGAAACTGGTAAGAGGGGTGGAAGGGAGAGGGGTATATCTGGAGAAAACAAACCTCTAGAATATTGGAAAATTACTTTTTATTTGGCGTTTAGATTGTTCTTAATCCTTTTCTGAGCCTCAGCTCTCCCATTTGGGAAAAAGAGCATAGCTATAAGATAGCCAAAATTATTTTCCTATTTAATCACTGTGTGATTCTATGAATTAGATATTAGAACACAGTAGACTTTACCAGACCACTGTTCTTCTCCCAACATCCTTCAGATAGAAACCATATCATTTGCACTCATCCTAAAATGAGCAGGACCAGGATTCAGTAAAATAATGAAGAACTTACTCTTCTCTCTGAATTGTGAGCAGCTCTCTTTTCCTTTCAGACACTTCTCCACTATTATCCTTAATTTTCCCTCTTTCAACCACCATTTCCCAATGATTTACTTCGTGGCTGATTCTACAAATCTGTGATAGGACATAAGCTGATGAGGACAGTGTTAGCTGGTGAGGGCTGACAGCAGATGCTTTATAGAGTTATATACAATTTTTTGAGGTAGCATTTAATTAAATGCATTAATTTTTATTTTTTAAGATTTTTTTTCATTTGTAAGGAGAAAAATTAACATATAAATCATGTGGTTGAACCAATTTGCCATCAAAGATAAAGATATAGATAAACATACAAAGATAAAGATACACACACACGCACACATATGTGTGTGTATATATATATATATTTTTTTTAAAGATTTTATTTATTTATTTGACAGACAGAGATCACAAGTAGGCAGAGAGGCAGGCAGAGAGAGAGAGAGGAGGAAGCAGGCTCCCTGCAGAGCAGAGAGCCCGATGTGGGGCTCGATCCCAGGACCCTAGGATCATGACCTGAGCCGAAGGCGGAGGCTTTAACCCACTGAGCTACGCAGGCACTCCGTGTATATATATATATTTAGATCATTGGAGCCTCCTGCAATGGCCCCTGATTCTATGGCATGATTACCTAAATTAAAAACATAATTAATTGCCTATTGCAGAAGTTCTAAGATGCTTGAAAAGATAAAGTCATACTAGTAAAATGATAAACAGTGACACTGATATATGAGCACAGGCGTACTCCCGAGTACCTTCTCAAATTCTAGTCCAGGATCAGCCAGCCACCTCTCTCTTGCCTCACTATCAAGTTTCGGTCTGTAGCAAATCGTAACTTTTTTTTAAGATATTTTATTTATGTATTTATTATTTCTAGAGAAAGAGAGTGCATGAGCAGGGGAAATAGTAAAGGGAGTGGGGAGAGAGAGAATCTCTCAGACTCTACACTGTGCACAGAGCCTAACATGGGTCTCCATCCCACAACCCTGAGATCATGACCTAAGCCAAAACCAAGAGTCAGAAGCACAACTGACTGTGCCACCCAAGTGCCCCAACTTTTTTTTTTAATAGTCTTACACTTCTTCACTGAAAATGTATTTTTCCCCCATTTCAAGCTAAATGACTTGTTTCTGATTCTTTATATCTACACGGATGTCAAAATATTTCCACATACTTCTGCCAGGATTCTTCAGTCTTAAATTGGAGCTAGAAAGTTCTAGGGTGAAGAGTAGTCAGCAAAAAATATTTTTTTGTAAAAGATATGTGTTCAGTAGTTGATAGCATTAAAATTTCCTCTGTATAAAACAAATTCAAACAGACATAATCCTTGTTTTCAGTAATGCACAATGTAAGAGAAATCTTGTTAATTCATACCTAAATGCTTAAAAATAAAAAAAATCAGTTGAATAAATAAATATTTAGCTCCCATTTTATGTGTCAGGAGAGAAATTATTCACCAATGTCAGCACTTCTCAAAATGAGGTTGCTATATTCAAGAAAAGCGTCTACAAAAATTTTAATTGTGAGTTTTCAGTTTAATCACACTAAAAAACAATCCACACACCCAGAGTGGTTAGAAGTTACAGAGTGAGATGACTGAGTAATGCTGATGATGCAAAGGGCTCCTGGGTGGCTCTGTCAGTTAAGCATCTGCCTTCGGCTCAGGTCATGATCCCAGGGTCCTGGGATCGAGCCCTCTCTCGGGGTCCCTGCTCAGCTTGGAGTCTGCTTCTCCCTCTACCCTTCCTCCCTGCTCATGATCATTCTTTCTCTTCAAATAAATAAATTACTAAAATTAAAAAATGCTGAAGATACAGAGCAACTGGAATTCTCATGCAGTGCTATTGAGAGTTAAAACGGCACAATGGCAGTCTCTACTAAGGCTTAATATATGCACAGTCTATGCAGTCAACTCTGCTCTCAGGTATTTATCCACATGCCTACCAGAAATGCAAACATTTGGGCCTCAAAATACACTCCCAGGAAATTTATATTAGCGTCACTTATATTAGCCCCAAATTGGAATGTAACAGGGCAGATGTTAAATCCAGATAAGAATCATGAAATTGAGATGTTTCAAATAACCACATAGCACTATTATTAAATTCATGAATTACTATGCTTATTGTACAACTTTATCACACAAGTTAGTCACACAAGAAACTTAGAAGTGGGAATTAACGAATCACTTGAAGTGGATATGGGAAGGAGGCATCACAGTGCCAGCAGCGAGGCACAGTTGTAGTCCTGTGACAGGCATTGGCCTGGATTGCAGTCAGGTTGCCTTCTGGGCTGTCAGAGCCTCCAGTAGTCTGGCTGGAGCTACATCTCCACACATATAGCATGGGTGGTCTTTGAGCTACTAATAGACAGCTCCTTCTTTTAGGGGGTCTGCGTAGCTGGGTGTAATGGTTATACCTGAGTCCATGGGGTCCCGCCGGTCTTTCTGCAGATGTTGGCAAACTAGTGTAGCTTATCTGTAGGGGCACTTTAAGTCCTATGGCGGGTGTCGACAAACAACTACTACAGAAGTTCACATTGGCCACTGGGATTTCCTTTTGTCTTACTCTTAGTTTATTCTTTATCTTCTATGAGTGGGAGTTTACATACAAAGTATGTGACATGGAAAGAACCTAAGTGCCCAGCAACAATAGAATAAATTGTGAAACAGCCATACAATGGAATACTCCAAAGCAATGAAAAAGAATGAACTACCTCAAATGTTGCAACATAGATCAATCTCATAATAAGTTGAATAAAAAAGCCAGACACAGAAGAGTATATACAGTAAGATTCATTTATAAAAGGGTTTTTAAAAAGCAAGCAAAACAAACTATAATCAGAGGACTGGTTACTTTTTCAAAGGGCTTATTGATTGGGAGAAGGTACAAGGAAGACTTCTGGGGTGCCTTTATTATTCCATATCTTGACCTGGAATTGAAATTACCTCTAGGACAGTGGTGCCTGGGTGGCTCAGTGGGTTGAGCCTCTGCCTTCGGCTCAGGTCATGATCTCAGGGTCCTGGGATCAAGTCCCGCATCGGGCTCTCTGCTCGGCGGAGAGGCTGCTTCCCCTCTCTCTCTGCCTGTCTTTCTGCCTACTTCTGATCTTTCTCTCTGTCAAATAAATAAAAATCTTTAAAAAAAAGAGAAAGAAAAAGAAATTACCTCTAGGACAAAGCTCCAAATGCCCACAATCTGGATGCATAGACATTGTTCACCCACAGTGCTCCCTCTCAAGTCTATGTTATAGCAGATATAGTAGGTGCTCTACCATATCCTTTTGGATCTTTCTTGTAAGTCTTGGGCTTCCTTATGAGTCCCTCAGCTTCTGTATGTTGCGCTTTTGACAGTACGCAGCTGTAATCTTCAGAAGACTGCTCTTGGGTTACTAGGGCCCCTTTGGCCATACCTGCAAACAGCTGGAGGTGCCATGGAGCTTGTTTCTCCCACAGGGTAGGTTGTGGTCAATGACTGGTGAGGAATAGTGAAAGCCCCATTCCTTTCCCTCAAGACAAGACAAGCTCTAAAATGTAATGTCCTCTGCATAGATCCATGTAGGATCAAGCTGGGGCTAGGACTTGACCTAAAGCGGTTCCCTTTCTTAACTTCTTTCCCTTCCCTGTCTGGCTTCCCCTATGCCTCTGTTGGCTTTTCCTGGAAATATTGCCTTAACAGATCTCATGCTTACAACTTCTTTTGTCAAAGTCGACCTCTGATAATCAGACCCAAAGTGGCCATATTGGAAATCCAGTATCAAATGGATGTAGCTTTCTTTCCCCTACTACCCTTCACAATACTTATCACTACTCTTCTTATTGCCTAGAATTTATATCTCAGAAAGTTCCTTTTAAGGATTATGGTCTTGAAAGGCATCCATTTATTGAATGGAGACACAATCTGGGAGGCATGTTTATGAAACATCAATCAATGACTTGCATTTTTAAAAAATATTTTATTTATTGACAGAAAGAGAGACACAGCAAGAGAGGGAACACAAGAAGGGGAAGTGGGAGAGGGAGAAGCAGGCTGCCTGTCAAGGCAGGGGGCCCGATGCGGGGCTGGATCCCAGGACCCTTGGATCATGACCTGAGCAGAGGGCAGACACTTAACGACTAAGCCACTCGGGCACCCCAGTGACTTGCATTTTAGAAAAATGCAGTAAGATTAGCAAAGCAGTCATCTGACAAGTCCCTCAGCCACCAGGAGATCCACCAGAGGCTATGATAAAGGAGGAAAGGAGCAATGTTCAGGAAAGGTCCAAAGCACAAGCCTTGCCTGGAAAGGGGAACTGAATAGGGCATGAGGGACATATTCCTTAGGTCAGATTTTGATCACCTGGCCACAGGAAGAAAAGAAAGAAAAACTCAAAGCAGAAACAATTTTGAGCAGAAGATGATCCAATTTCATGAGTTTTTTGTCAGACTAATCCTGAACTGATTGATGTTTGTTAATTCTATGTGTAACCAATGGAATGAATGCATGTTATGATTAAATAAGCCAGAGGGATTTATACTATTTTTATGTGGTTGAGAATAGGGAAATTACTACCAGCCCCACATGAAACCCAGATGACTTATGAATTTACTGAGATTTCAGGAGCTTGCTTAGTAAGAGTTTAGTACAGTTATCCAGTGGGTGAGCACATTAATACTACTTATTCCTATCAAAATAGCTGATCAAATATTTTTTGCCCAAAATTCAGGTTTAACAATATGAATAGCTGGTGGTATGAACTTTAGAATTAATTACAGAGTAAGTCAGTAAATATAAAATTATGTAACATTTCAGATAGAAATTTCAGAAATCATGGATTTTAAATCTGTATTTCCCAATTTCAGTGTACTTGTATCTAAAATAATCTTAAATTGACCTTTTTAGACAGCTTATGCAAAAAAAAAAAAAAAAAGGTCATAAATACAGCATGATTGCCTATATTGGAGTAAATGGTAGTCAAAATTACCAAAAGAAACTGACACAAAATGAGGTGAATAAAACCAAAAAAAGTATATAACATAAAAATGTGCATACACAAAAGGCTATAGTGAAGCACACCAACAATTCAGTAGTGTTTATTTCTGTATGCTAAAATGATTAAGGATCATTTTATTACCCTCATCAGGAAAAGTGTTATTTATGAAAAAGATAATCCATAAAATCCTCCCTCCAATTCAAAGTTCCCTCAAACAATGGTTTAGTGAATGAATGTCATCTGAGTATGGGCTTGTTATATGAAAGTACATTATTATAAAGGCTTGTGTGAACTAAATAGAGAGATTCACTTTGATTTCTTTGAATTACTAAACATTGCCTAGGAAACATTCTAAAATAAGGGAGTGTTGCCGACCAAAATAGAACTGTTGGTAGTGGTGAGATTAAACAATCAGACTTTTCCCTAACGTTTATTTCCTTGATGGACTGTAAGGTAAGGGATAAACACATTCAGACATGCCCACATGACCTTTACCTGGTGGAAAAGAAACTATATTTGTGCAGGGCTCCCTTAAGTAATTGCTCGATGACTCCCTTGCAGGTTATAAATGTCAACTAACTTGAAGGTATGGTGAAGGAGAAAGAAAAATGGAACAAATTTCAGAGAAAAGGCATAGCTGATGAGAACAGGATTCTTATCAAGGGAGTTTTTAAATATCAAGTTTCCATCACATTGAAAGGGATCAGCTGTGAATCTGTGGGATGGTTTATTTCATACTTGGCATTTCCTGTGAGTCACACCTTTCATCTGAGCATCTTATTAGACTATTTTATAAACACAAAACCTCAACAACATCTGCATTATTTTCTTTGTTTTATAAATGGATAATAAGTCATCAAAGAGCTTGTGAAGTTGACAAAGGTCACCTAGAATGAGATTGATTCCCTATCAACAGCTCTCTCCATGATGGCCTCTAATAGGATTTAAGAACTCCACAGCTTCTACACTAACACATTCTGTAACATGAAACCAATGTCTTTAATTTTTCAGAAGTAATTTTTTTAAGGAGACATTGCTAGGAAAAAACTTCTCTCTATATACATATACACAGATAAATATCATGTATCTGTAGATACAGGTACAAAGATATACATAGAAAGGATTCAAAACCAGTAAAGCAGTAGTAAACTGATAACAGGCAGAGGAATTAGAGCCTGGCTCCTGACCATGGATGTCTGCTTTTGTTTACATAGCTGAAAAAAGAATGAGGAAGTCTATAGGCAATAGGCAATAAATAGAAAGGTGGAATGTTCAGGACTTTTTTTCCTTTTTTTTTGCTAACTCCTTTGTCAGTTGTGATCTGATGTTTCTTAACCCTTTTTAGAGATTCTCAAACTTTTTGGTTCATGGTTCCCTGAGGTCTCAGTAAATTTTTCACCCTCTTTCTAGGCCAAAAGAAAAACCCAATACTATACCACTCAACACCAAGAAACCACAAATAACCCAATTAAAAAATGGGCAGAGGACATGAACAGACATATCTCCAAAGAAGACATACAAATGGCCAACAGACACATGAAAAGATGCTCAACATTACTTATCATCAGGGAAATGCAAATCAAAGCCACAATGAGATACCACCTCATACCTGTCAGAATGGCTAAAATAAAAAACACAAGAAATAACAAGTGGTGGGGAGGATGTGGAGAAAAAGGAACTGTCATGCATTGTTGGTGGGAGTGCAAACTGGTGAATGCCACTGGTGTGGAAAAAAGTATGGAGGGTCCTCAAAAAATTAAAAATATTTTTTTTTTATTTTTAAAACTACTATATGACCCAGTAATTGCAGTACTAGGTACTTACCCAAAGAATATGAAAACACTAACTCAAAAGGGCATATACATCTCTTTGTTTATTGCAGCATGTTTTATAGCCAATTTATGGAAGTAGCTTGAGTGTCTATCAACAGAAGAGTGGATAGAGAAGATGTGTCATATATACAGAGAACATTATTCAGCCATAAAAAAGAATGAAATCTTGACATTTGCAACTGTAAGGTTTTATAGGCGAGATAAACACGACACTAGGCGAAGTGGGTGCAAGGCAAGATTTATTAAAGGCACTCTCCCGCAAAGTTTCAGGGCTCAGGAGAAGGGGAGCCAGGAAAGTTGTGCCGGGAGGAGGTGGGCATCCTCGGGCGAGGTTCCTCAACTCCGGAAAGGGGAGTGGGGAAAGTCACACTGGGAGGGAGTTGGCGGGGGTCTTTTATCTGTTTCCTGCATAGGTTACCTGTGGAGAAGGTGACCTGGGCATACATCTTTTTGGCTGGAGAGTCAAGGGTGAAGGAAAGGGGGGGGGAGGAGGCTGGAAGACGGCCGGACCCTGAGGTCATTTCTATTGTTCCTCCTGCACTCCTGGAGCCTGCCAACCTAACAACAACAACATGGATGGATCTAGAGAGTATAATGCTAAGGGAAATAAGTCAGTCAGAGAAAGACAGATACCATATGATTCTATGCCTATGACGAGTTCAAGAAACGAACAAATCAAAAATAAAGAGACAAACCAAAAGATAGACTCTTAACTATAGAGAATTATGGTTACCAGGGGAGAAGTGGGAGGAGGAGGTAAGTGAAATAGGTGATGAGGATTAAGAGTTTATCTTGACAAGCACTGAGTAATGTAGAGAATTGTTGAATTGCTATATCGTAAACCTGAAACAAACAACAAACACTGCATGTTAACTATACTGGAATTAAAATAATAATAAAAAAAGAAATACTTAACACTTCCATGTATTAAGTAGTTACATTGGAACACCTTAATAATAGTAGTTGGTGTGATGGCACTATGCTTTCCCCTGACAATTTAAACTCTAACGGGATTCCTGCAAGTTCTTTGTGAAGGGCCTCTGAGCATTTGGGCTCAGTTTGGGACCCAAGGCTCTAGATCATCTCTGAACCAGGTGGAATGAACAGTAGAGCTGGCATTGGAGGAATTTGAAAGCAGGCGAAAAGGACTCTATGGAGTTATCTTTCTTTCATTGTAGGATCTCCAGAAGATTACCTGGTTCTAATAAAAATGTGTATTGCTGCCCTTTAAGCCTAATTATTGTTGTGCTCTCCTGAATAAAGAGAATAAAGAGACCACTCTCCTACACAGTACATACAAGCAGCCTATTGCTGTATCAGGTTTAGCTATCTCTTCCTCAGACAAATCCTCGAAAATTACAAACACTCTAAGCTGTCTGTTCTACTCAACGTTTTACTTTTGCATTTTCTGTGACTCATTCTCCAATCCACATAACCTCAATAACTATACAAATAAAACCAGCTTCTGCATCTGAATCACACAAGAAGAAATAAACAGATTTTTTTTTTTTGTAAATACTAAAACTTTGTTTGGTTCAGCCAAATTTAAAATATAAGCATAGTGAAATTTGTTTTCTGGGACCCTGAAGGGACATCCCAAAGAATTAGGTAGTACTCTGACCCTGCAATGAACTTGGATAACAAATCTGTGCACTTCCCAGTTTGGATGAGAGATGCTGGATGCAGTAAGGTGCGCTGGACAGAGGGAATGGTGGTTTTAAATGAATCTGCAGACGAGAAGGCATAGAATAGGATGTTTGAATTATAGGCTTGTATTGGCAATGAAATTGTTTCTCACACAGGCACCTCCATGAAGCATGTATTTGGGAGAAGAGTGGCAGCGATTTATTTAACAGTGACTGATTGGTGATTCTCCTAAGCCACACCAAGAACAGCAGTGAGTTTCTAATTAGACTCCAGTGAGGACAAAATACTCTGTTCAGAGTTAAATACAATTCCTAAAAAAGCAAACAAACAAACGAACAAACAAACAAAAAAAACCCCAAACTATAGATAGATGCTTGCCAAGTGCCAGGCACCGTCTCAATTTATCAGAAGATCCAGCCGTGTGGTAGATGAGATGGGAAGGGACAATTTGTGCCCTCCCAGGGTCAGGCCTGGTGGTTCAGAACTGCAGGAGTTTCCACAGTACAACTCAGAGGAAATAGGAGAAGGTGTCAAGAAGTTCACTTTCCTCCCTGACCTGTTTACTTTTTTTTAAATGCGAGGGTTGGACTTAGTGATCCTGAAGCCCTCTGGTTCTGATTCTAGCACCATATGAAGTTCACTTCAAAGTCAAGGAAAGAGTTGCAGCAACATAAATAGACGTCAAGGTATAAACACCGTGTTATCCAAAGGGAAAATAAAGATGACAGACTACATGTTTTAAAATAAACTTACTGTGGTTTTTAATTCTCAATTCCAACATTGAGTGTTATGAGTATTGATTTCCTAAGAAAAGAAAGCCTACAATTGCTACCTTCCTTAAGTACCTTTCTATTCATTTTAAATAGAGCCATTAAAAGTTTTCAGGCCCAATATATATAACTTTCAGTTTAAATGTCCTTTTTAACCTCACCAAAAGGACCTTTCTTATATAGTGAAAACAAAACATTTACTTTTGTATGCATAAAACACACACACACACACACACACACACACACACACACACACACAATGGAATAGTATGCAGTCATCAAAAAATGAAATCTTGCCATTTGTAACGATGTGGATGGGACTAGAGGGTATTATGCTGAAGCAAAATAAGTCAATCAGAGAAAGACAATTATCATATGATCTTACTGATATATGGAATTTGAGGAACACTGATATATGGAATTTGAGGAACATTATGGAATCATGGGGGAAGCAAGGAAAAAAGCAAATGGGATGAATCCAGAGAGGGAGACAAACCATAAGAGACTCTTAATCTCAGGAAACAAATAGGGTTGCTGGAGGGGTGGGAGGAATATGGTGGCTGGGTGATGGACATTGGGGAGGGTATGTGCTATGAGTGCTATGAATTGTGTAAGACTGATGATTCACAGATCTGTACCCCTGAAACAATAATACCTTATATGTTAATCTAAACAAATTTAAAAAGTAAATGAATGCCACTTCAAAGTTCCTAGAGAAGGAAGATAATTGGCCTCATCTGGACCAGGTGTCTATACCTGATCCAGTCATCTTTGTCCAACAAACAGGTTATCAGAGCCTCTCACTGAAGGCAGGGAAATTCCCAAAGAAAGGAGGTAATAGGCTGGGTAGACACTCCTGGACAGTGTCAGAAATATATATGTTGCCTGGCACAAGGTCTAGCAAAAGTGAATACTTTGCATGTTTTTCTTCCCTTTTAAGACATTTTTCTCTTCTGAGGAATTAAGATGTACTGGACATTGTGGTTAGTTTTCTAACATTACTGTCCATCTTCCTTGGTTACTATCCAAATTTTCATTCAGATATCTTCACCTCTCCTGGGCATCTCACGCTAGCAGTGGGATGAGTGACTGAAGCCCAAACAGTGAACACAGTCCCTCTCCCTATTCACAGTTATTTGTTCCAGAATGACTGATCTCAGACTGACAAAATCAAAGGACAGGTTTTCTGATGGTTTCTAGAAGAAAGGTGTCCTCTCTCTTCTAAGAACTCTCTTGAAAACAATCCCCTCTGTCTCCATAGATGTGCCTAGAGAAGCACATTCCCATGGAAGTTGTAACAACCATCTTGTGGCAAGGAAGTAGAACAAGGCTTAAGTAGAAGCTGAACCTGAAAAAATTAAAAAAAAAAAAAAGAAGAAGAAGAAGAAGAAGCTGAACCTGTATGATACAGAGGGGAGAGAAAAGGAAACTGAATCTTGAAGACATGATTGAGCAACTGACAAACCAACTCTAAAGCCAACTTATATGTCAACTGCCAGTTACATGAGCCAAAAATCCTATCATTTTAACCAGTTGGGATTGGATTCCAGAAAGACCTAATTTGTATATTCACCCAAAATTCTAACATGAGGACAAAAATGTCAGTAAGTGTATTTGCAATAAAGTCTGGGGACATTGTAAATGGACTTAAGAAAAAAAAAAAAAAAGAATCAAGAATTAAAATTAAATCTCTCCAAACAGAGGATAAAAGAAATCTTAAAACTTTTCAATGAATATAGCAGATCTATACAAAACTTAGGGAGAGGAATAGGAAGATGCTTGAATTGAATCATAAGAAACTGACTGATTTTGTAATAAAAGGTGATATTTCCAGGTAATCTCATGGGATTCCCCAATGGGTTGTCCTCTAACTCTGCCAATGAAGAGTTAGATCTAAATCTCTCAAGAAATTGAAGAGGTTATCAAGAAATATGTAATACCTGGCAATACAATAAATCTGAAAAATAAAAAGTCTACTCTACATGGAAACTGTATACATTAATAATATTGCTAGGGGGAGTACACTTTCTACCACCACTGTAAGTTCATCTAAAGGAGCCCTGCACACCAGAACCCAGGACCAAGAGGAGACAGGGAGACCTCAGCCAACCCTGTGTCACACTCCAAGGTAAGACATGGAAAATGTCAGGCAGCAGTCCTGAGACCACTGTGGGACCCATGCCTCTACTACCCATAAGAACTCTATACCAGCGGTGCCTGGGTGGCTCAGTGGGTTAGAGCCTCTGCCTTCGGCTCAGGTCATGGTTTTGGGGTCCTGGGATTGAGCCCTGTGTCGGGCTCTCTGCTGGGTGGGGAGCCTGCTTCCCCCTCTCTCTCTGCCTGCTTGTGATCTCTGACAAATAAATAAAATCTTTAAAAAAAAAAAAAGAACTCTATACCAGAAACCCTGACAGAGAAGAGAATTTTGTCATAGGAATTCTAGCAATACCAAGGGATCAAGAAAGGTGAAATAGCTTAGCGAAGAGTACTGCTTTTTTTTTTTTTTTAACCATTGTTGTTACCTAGTTCTCAATTATTTTTTTATGCATGGGCAAGAAATCTTATATTTGTGCAATGAAATAATATTTTGGAATACTTCACAATGCTTTTCTTTTTGGCATTTCCTTATATTTATTGTTGTTGCTTAATCTTACCCCTATTCAACTGAAACTATTCATTACTTCTGAGAGGATTAAGATTGTTAACATTGAAAAGGAAAAAGAGTCAGTAATCAGAGTTTGGCTTTTGGCTTCCAGAATTAGGTTCCTAAAATCAGTTTCAGTAAAGGCCATTTTGAATTTGGGTTTGAATTTCAAGAGCCAGGCAAGAGATTGAGAAAGATGAAAACTTTTTGGTTTTTGTATGTTTTTTATTTGTTTTTAAACTCCACAATCTTTCCTTTAAATGTCAAGAAATAAATTCTGGAAAGTTGAGAAAAGAATTTTTACTAAAAACTTTCAAATATGAGAAATAGAAGAGATCTTAGAAAGGCAGTTTTCTATCCCAAAAAAGGAAACAAAACAATAATAAAACCTTCCTTAGGTGTGGTATCTTGGACTGCTTGGGTGCTGCTCTAACAAAATATTACAGCCTGGGTAGCTAAACAACAGACATTTATTTCTCACAGTTCTGAGGCTGGGAAGTCCAAGGTCAAGGTGCTAGCCTATCCAGTTCCTTGTGAAGATCCTCCCCCTGGCTTGTAGATTGTCCTCTTTTCTCTGTGACCTCACTGGCAAAAACAGCAAGCATGTGGTTGTCTCCTTTTATAAAGGCACTGATCATATTGGATCCTGACTCTATTCTTATGGCCTCCTTTAACCTTAATTATTTCCGTACTCCATATGCAGCCAGTCTGCGGGTTAGGACTTCAACATATAAATTTGGGGGGACGCAATTCAGTCCAAAGCATGTGGAAAGGATCCTCAGAGTGAGTAAAGCATGTAAAGTGAATCATGATGAGTTTCCAGAGTCCCCTGCCCTCCCTCCTCCCAAGAGGAAGGTGGGTTAGACAATACACTAACTGGCAGAAAAGTCTCAAATAGCTCAGTTCTATGAGCAAAAGGAACTTTCATTTGTTTGGGGCCTGGAATTCTAATTGGAGGCAGCCTCAAAGAATGTTCTATGCCAAATCGCCATGGGTGTCATAAAGTAAATGGTAATCAGGAATATTTAGACTGAGAAGACCTATGATAACACTCTGTGTGCAGCATCTTCATCTCCATCTGTGGATGTTTCCACATGTTAAAGTTAGAGTTGCTATAACCCTTAGCAGAAGGCTGTAAGGAATCCCCTAAACCAGACATTGAGTAGGAATAGAAAATATTCTATAGGAATATTTCACTGGATATATGAAATATGAAAATTTCAATGGATCTGAAATACTAACAAAGCTGAAATAGGCTTTAACCAACAATGAAAGTTGGTCTCCTTCCTGCAGACACAGTGGCTGCTACCATTTGTTGGCATTCTACTATTCCAGTATACTATACTATATTTAAGTAAGAAAATACTTATTTTTGTTGGCATAGTGACGTTATTCTGGATTTTTTTTTTTAATTGATGCATCCTTATCCCAAAGCACAACTGCTCACAGAGCTTACCCTCCTACTACAGACAACTACAAAACTGCACAAAGTGGATGAAACGGCTGTTTTTATACATTGAATAACTGTGCTTTCTGAGCGAAGGGAACTAACCAAAATGAGCCCTATATTTGCTCCAGCAATTTCTGGATTGCAGTACAGGGAGGATAAACCCAAACAGAAGCTGGCAGTTAGAATGAGTTCAGAAGACAGAGCTTAGAGATGAGGGAGGATGAAACAGCTAGAATTTGCAAGGAGGATTACCAAAGAAGAAGAAGCTATGCAAAGAATGAGCCCTAGAAATCTGCATCACAGTCTTTGATGGGTGAGGTGAAATTCAGTATTGCCAGCCAAAAAAAACAACTGCTGGAAGATCATTACTAGGAAGCTGTAAACTAAACTATCCTCAGAACTTACCTAAGCCTGGGAATCATTTGAGTTCGCATCAGTCTGAGTGGAGAAATGTCAAATACGTGGCATTTCATGAGAGAAACCAGAAGGTACATGGGTAGTAGTGGCTTTAAAGACTACCATAGGACTCTATGAAAAACTTAAAGGCAAGCTTTGAACGAATCAAGCTGATCTGTGAGAAGCTTACCCTGCCAGAGCAATGTCTGATACTTTGCAAAGGAAGACCACAAAATCCAGCTCTCCATGGCATAAAGTGACAGGATCTAAAATTACTAGTCATGCGAGAAAGCAGGGAAATGTGCCCCATAATCAAGAGATAAATCAGTTAATATAAACAGTTCCAAAATAACAGACATGATGGAATTAGCAGACAAGGACTTTAAAACAGTTATTATAAATATGCTCAAAAAGTCAAAGAAAAACTGAAAAATGATGAGACAAGAAATGGGAGATATAAAAAGAACCAAGTGGAACTTCTAGACATGAAAATATATAATATTGCAGTTGAAAATTTCATTGAATGATATAACAGATTAGATACTACAGAAAAAAAAACCCATGAACTTGAAGACATAGCAATTGAATAGCCATTGAAATACCCAAAATGAAGCATAGAGGGAATCTATGGGGTGGTGGGTTTTGGAGTGGGGTGGGGGTGGGTTGGTAGTATGGTGGTTGTGGGAAGAACAGAACCACAGTGACCTGAAGAACAATACCAAAATTTTAACATACACATAGTTGCCATCCCAGAAGGAAAGGAGTGCTAGGAGGACAGAAAAAGAAGAAGAAAAAAAAAAAGAAGAAGAAGAAAAAAAATAAGAAATTTCCATTTAATGAAAATATAAACCCAGAGATCCAAGAATTTCATCAAGAAACTCAAACCACCCAAGGCAAACCATAATCAGATTGCTGAAAACTCATATTAAAGGGAATAATCTTAAAAGCAGCCAGTATTGAGGAATAAGGGTTGGAATTGGTATAATTTATTTGTTGAGATATTCCCAGAGAATCTGGGAATCTTTAAAATTTTACATTAAAAATGGTGCCCTCATTTAGAAAGCATCTTCTTATACCACCACAAACCTCAGTTTGAAATTATACCTCATATTACCTTAAATAAAAGTCAAAAAAACTTTTCCAATACCTGTAACAATATGCAGAAGCAACCTTGTCATCTAACTACACCAGTATTTGAGGGCATTTTTTTCTTTAATTGTAATTAAAAATTGAATGATATTATTTCTAATGGTTAATAAAGCTTTCAGCATTTTATGAATCTTTGATTTAATATTCTTATTCTTTTTACATTTGTATCTATTAATTTAATAAGTGAGAAAATTTTTGACATTTATATTTTCATTTTAAAAATGGTATTTATTTATTTATAATTAGAGTAGAGTTGACACACAATGCTACATTACTTTCAGGTGTGCAATATTGTGATTCCACAAGTTTATACTTTATGCTTTGCCCACCACAAATGTGGCTACCATCTGTCACCAAAGTTATTACAGTATCATTGACTATATTCTTTTGCATTTTAAATTTGTGATTTGTAATTTTTCCATGAAGTTTGTATTTAAATTTATAAGCATTTGGTCTCATTAACTATTTTGACTTCTGAACACACTTTCAAAATTAAAAAAAAAATCATAGACACTAGTTTTTAATTTTATGAAAAATAAATGCCAACAAAGTTGTACCATAATTTCACTCTCTCATTAGACTCACAACTCAGGAGAAATTGTTCTGCATTTCTCATTTTGAGAGAAAATATAATTAATTGTATCAGCACAGTAAAAAGAAAATTTCCAAAGGAAGAAGAGGAAAAAATTATTTAAGGGTATGTAGATTTGTCTTGACTTACTATTTCCATTAGAGTAACTTACAACTGTAAAAAAGTAAATGTTAACTTATGGAAAAACTGATAGCATGAATTATTTTTGTCCACTAGCATTGCAAATGAATTTGTCATGTAGATATATAAATGGTTTCTATATGGTAGAAATAAAACACAGGTTTTAAAATTCAGTTTAACAATTTTATTCCATATTCTTTTTTTTCAATTATAGTATTTCCACCTCCAGTACATTTTCCAGCTAGCTTTATTATCCCTCTAGTTCCGTCAGTAATGTACTAAATCAGTCTTTGACACAACTAATTTTATGTTTGTAGAAGAGCTATGTTTTTAATTTTTTTGAAAACTATATTTTGATGAGTATCAAACGCGAAGAGATGGTGAGCAAGCTTAATTTTCTAAAATATTTATTTATTTATTTGAGAGAGTGAGCACTGGGTGGGGTGGTGGGTGCAGAGGGAGAGGAAGAGAAAGAATTTTGAGCAGACTCCCCACTGAGCATGTAGCCCATCAAGCACGCTGGACTTGATCCCAGGACCCTGAGATCATGACCTGAACTGAAATCAAGAGTTGGTAACTTAGCTGATGGATCTTCTCAGGTGTTCCTGAGCCAGCTCAGTTTTAGAGGAGAAAAATCTGCATTTATGTACATTTAAGTCACAGTAAATGAATTAAAAATTCAACTTTAAAAAAAATTTATTTATTTGAAAGAGAGTGGGAGAGAGCTCACACACAGAGGGAGAGGGAGAATTAGACTCCTTGCTGAGCAGGGAGCCTGATGCAGGTTTCCATCCCAGCTGGGATCATGACCCAAGCCAAAGGCAGACACTTAACTGACTGAGCCACCCAGACACCAATTAAAAACTCATTATTTGCTAATACATATCAGATAAAGGGCTAATACCCAAAATCTATAAGGAACTTTACAAACTCAATACCCAAAGAACAAATAATCCAATAATGGGCAGAAACAGTCATTTCTCCAAAGAAGACATCCAAATGGCCAACAGACAATGAAAAAGTGCTCAACATCCCTCGGCATCAGGGAAATACAAATCAAAACCACAGTGGGATACTACCCCTCACCAGTCAGAATGACTAAAATTAACCAGTCAGGAAACGGCAGGTGTTGGCAAGGATGCGGAGAAAGGGGAACCCTCCTATATGGTTGGTGGAAATGCAAGCTGGTGCAGCCCACTCTGGAAAACAGTATGGAGGTTCATCAAAAAGTTGCAAATAGAGCTACCCTATGACCCAGTAATTACACTCCTGGGTATTTAACTCTGGAGATACAAATGTAGTGATCTGAAGGGGCACGTGCACCCAAATGTTTATAGCAGCAGTGTCCACAATAGCCAAACTATGGAAAGAGCCTAAATATCCATCAACAGATGAATGGATAAAGAAGAAGTGGTATACACACACACACACACAAACACACACACACACACACACACACACAATGGAATACTATGCAGCCATCAAAACCTTGAAACCTTGCCATTTGCAATGACATGGATGAAACTAGATGCTAGGCAAAGTAAGTCAACCAGAGAAAGACAATTATATGATCTCTTTGATATGAGGAATTTGAGAGGCAGGGTGGGGGTTCCTGTGGGGAAGGGAGGGAAAAATGGAACAAGGTAGGGACCGGGGAGGGAGACAAACCATAAAAGACTCTTAATCTCAGGAAACAAACTGAAGGTTGCTGGAGTGGAGGGGAGTAGGAGGGATAGGGTGGCTCGGTGATGGACATTGGAGAGGGTATATGCTATGGTGAGTGCTGTGAATTGTGTAAGACTGATGATTCACAGATCTGTACTCCTGAAACAAATAATACATTATATGTTAATAAAAAAATAAATAAAAACTCATCTTTTTTTTTAAAGATTTTATTTATTTATTTGTCAGAGAGAGAGAGAGGGAGAGAGAGCGAGCACAGGCAGACAGAATGGCAGGCAGAGGCAGAGGGAGAAGCAGGCTCCCTGATGAGCAAGGAGCCCGATGTTGGACTCGATCCCAGGACGCCGGGATCATGACCTGAGCCGAAGGCAGCTGCCCAACCAACTGAGCCACCCAGGCGTCCCTAAAAACTCATCTTATTTGGAAATTTCTATTTTCAAGAGATCAGAGCCCTCTTCCACACTGTCCCTTAAGCTTATCTCCAAAGAACATCTCCACACTGGGTACAGTCTCACTAGCTGATCCCAAAACAAGTACAGAGATCTTTATCAATTCATATGTCTCTGGTGTTCACTTTAGGAAAACAGATGGATATATACAACAACAACAATGAAAATATGGGAATATTACAAATTTAAGACACCCCCCACACACACACACAAATTCTTTTGGACATTATCTTTTGTCTGGAGTTCCTAACTTCCTTCTGACCTAGTAATAGAAAGTTCTATTAGATTATTTACCTTTATATGAACATTGAAGTTCACAAAGTTGCTGAAAATAATCTTAAAGGATATGTGGGCTTCTTATTAGGAAGTCCTTCTACAAAAGCCTCTGTTCTGTCTAAATCATCAGAGATGAAGAACAGTGATGTCTGGCCTGAGAATACCCAGCCTGTACCATACCCATTTCCCCAGGGAACCTACTATGGAAGGGTTGTAGTTGCTGTCTTGTGTTGGTGGTGGGTTTTCTCCAAACCAGTCAAAAGATGAGCCAAAGTGGAATCCTCTTACCGGCAGAATCCATGACCGCCGGCTCTCCTTCTTTAGTGTTGGAGAATCAGCCCTGCATCACAACCCTGAAGCCAGGGATTACTAATTTTGACTACTCTCCTCTAATTGCAGTGAGAAGAATACTAAGGAAATATGCATAAATCAATAGGAAAACATCATTCTGTCAGAGTAAATCAGGAATAAAGATCTGACAGACAATGACTCTGTTAAACTGTAAAAAAAAAAAAAAACTGGACTAATCAAATAACAACTAAAAAGTGAAATTCCACCATTATTTAACATTCGGTCTTAAATTAATAACTTGATTAAGTTGGGTTTCTTTCTTTGTAAGTAAATGACTTTGGATCCAGAAAAAGTGACTAGTTGTTCAAACAGTAGAAAGCCATTTGTATAGAACTTACATGGAAATGCCAACTCACTGGGCCAAATTCTGTGTGTGTCTCTCTGAAGCTGGGCAAACACAAATGAGGGAAGCTCATTCACATTTTTTAGGTTTTCATAAACAAGGATGACAGAGAAAAGGATGAGCTGCTGATGCTTTTCCATTTCATCTTGTGAACATTTCATTCTGGAAATTATCATCAGGGCTAAGGTCTTTGAGTTTACCATAATTAGATTGCTTTACAAGGAATGCAGCTCAGCTGGTACTTAGCTACTGTTGACACTGCAAATGCGTGCTGCACAGGGAAGGACATACTTCACAGAGGGTCTGAGACAATTCCAAATATGTACCTGCTGCGATACTGGCTTCCAGGGCCATAATGCCAAATGCAAAGGGAAGTATTTCAGATATGTTTAAACTTGAATTCACCTCCTTAAACCTAACAATTGAAATGAATAAAAAGAATGAAATAATATTTTCTCACTATTTAAACAGGATTCTGCCAATATTTACTATTTCTACTGACCACATTTGAGATGATATTTGCTTCCTACTTTATTTCCCATAATCCATGAACTGCTTCTCATAGAGGCAGTTGACAATGGATTTATGGCTAAAGATGTTTGAGAACATTTTCAGTCACACCAGATTTAATAAGACAAATATCACCTCCACAATCACCAAGAAGAGCATTGTGGTTAAAAAAAAAAGAGAGAGAGAGATAACTTTGTCCTGACTTTTGACAAAAGCAGCATGTCATCTGCTCTGAAACATTAAGTAGAGTGCTGCCCAATATACTTTAAGAAAGACAGCGAAAAGGCAGAAAATAGATAAAAGGGAAACTTTTGAAGGAATGTAGATGGTGGGTAGCAGGTGAAAGGAAGCTACATTCTGAGACAATTCTAGTGTTTTTCAACCTTAAACTCTGTGTAACAGTTTATTTGAAGCCTCTAAAACTTTACTAAATTAATAGAAGAGGGGCGCCTGGGTGGCTCAGTGGGTTAAGGCCTCTGCCTTTGGCTCAGGTCATGATCCCCGTGTTCTGAGATCGAGCCCCGAATTGGGCTCTCTGCTCAGCAGGAAGCCTGCTTCCCCCTCTCTCTCTGCCTACCTCTCTGCCTACTTGTGATCTCCATCTGTCAAATAAATAAATAAAATCTTCAAAAAAAAAAAATACAAGAGGGACATTTTGTTCTTTAGATTCTACTAGTATTAGAGATTATGTCTTTTGAAATATGAAAATTAAGACACCTTAAAGAAAATAATACATCATCCAAGCAAGACAATGAATAATCTGATGTAGCACAAAGATGGTATGAATTGAAAAGGTCTGCTCCCTGCCTCTAAAAGTTTGGGGATCAAAAGCCTTCTTTATTTTATATTGTTTTCAGTGGAAAGTGATACAATTCTTTAAAAATCCTTGTGGGTTTCTTAAGTATTCACTCATAACCAATTTCATTAAACAAAAGCCAAGTTCACAAAGCTCCTCAAGATAAAGTTGTATAATTAGGCCTTTTTGAGACTGCTATGGGAGAACACCATTAAGAATCTTAGAAGCCCTATTATTTAACTGAAATGATGTGGCCAGGAAGACATTAAAATCTTGAAAAGAGGGGCAGATTGGTGGCTCAGTCTTTTAAGTGTCTGCCTTCCTCTCAGGGCTCAGGTCATAATCTCAGGGTCCTGGGATCAAGCCCTTCCTAGGGCTCTCTGCTTAGAGGGGAATCTGCTTCTCCCTCTCCCTCTGCTCTGCTCGTGCTCTCTCTCTCAAATGAATAAATAAAACCTTAAAAAAAAATCCTTAAAAGACCTTTCCTCTGTTGAAATGTTCTATGAGTAACTGTGTTAAATCCTTCTGAGATACTAACAAAGAACTTATAGACTTATACTGGATTTGATCTTTTCCAGAAGCCATTGTTTCAACTTGTTTTTATAGAATCTGGATATGAGAAACAATTTTATTTCAAATCCGGCAAGTTCTTGCTTTTTTATATTTAATAATTTATTCTTTAGCTCATCTCTTCTCACATTTTGTCATAGGCAATGAAAAAAAAATCAAATGGCATTTTGAATATCTGCCTGGAAATCCCCTAGCTAGATCTTTGAGTTTATTAATGGCACACATTTCTTCTTTGCCACATTATCACAAATGACTATGTTGGCAAACTCTTTGATCACCTAACAAGGGTTCCCTTTCCCTCAGCCTCCAATAATCTTTTCCTCTGTTTCCTTTAAGGTTTTGCTTCAAGACCTGTTAAGCTTCCACTAACACTCTACTTGAGACCCTTTAGATTTCAGTAACAGCCTCCTCTAGAGCAATTCAACGTCTTCCCAGAGTACAATTCCAAAGTCAGTGCCACATTTTAGGTTTTTATTATAGCTGCATCCCATTTCCAGGCTCCAAAAGTTGTAGCAGTTACCTGTTGATGCATAAACTGTCCCTAAAACTTAGTGACTTAAAGCAACATCTATTATTTATTTTGTTCTTGCATCTACAATTTGAATAAGCTTTAGCAAGGACCATTTCTCTGAACTCTGTATGGCATTATCTGGGGTGGCATGACTGGCAACTGGAGAATCTACTGTCAAGGTAACTCATTCATGTGGTTGGCAATTTGGTGCTGTCTGTTGGCTGGGACGTCAGCCAAGAGCAAAGGCTGCAGTTTCTGTTCTTTACACTGGCCTCCTCCTAGATGTTTTGGCCTTCCTAACATCATGGTAGCTGGGTCTCAAGATCAAGCATCCTGAGAGAACCAAATGTCAGTTCATGGCATTTTTTTATGTCCTAACCTTGAAAGTCAGGTCACTTCTACTACACTCTATTATTTAAAGCAGTCTTAAAGTTTCAGCCAGTTATGAAGAGAAGGGATATAGACTCCAGCTCTTGATGGGGAAGTGGCAAAATTTTAGAAGAGAATGTGAAACCGAATGATATTGTTGGACCTATCTTTAGAAAATATAATCTGATATACCAAGTAAAAAGTGATTGCATAAAGAATTAATATGGGGGGGTGGTAATGTATCTTATCACTGACACCAGAATTATGGAGAAGAATTAAACATTTTATAATATAGCTCCTGTTTCTCTGAAAGTACACAGTATCTGTTGAGATGGATTATAGATCTAACCCAGTTTGGGAATCTTTTTATGTTCATCTAAATCAGACATATCCCTGTAAAATATTACTATCCTAAAATATTATTTTCCATATGTCAATAAAAATAACTTAATTTCATGGTAACAATTTAAAATGACCAATATTTTCCACCCAGTTGAGTTCCATTTAGTAAGTATGTATTGAACAACTACATGCCAAACACTGTTCTAGGTATACTATGGTGAATAAGGCATGTTCCTGTAATACTGTAGTTTGAAAAACATACACTAAATAGTTAACTACACCATAGTAAGAAATAATAATGGTCTGTACTATATCTCCATGAAAATTAATGAAATTGGATCCCTACCTCACATATATAAAAATTAAAACTCAAAATCCATAAAAATCTAAATGTAAGAATTTGAAGTATAAAACTCCTGAAAGACAACAGTAAATTTCCATGACCATTAGGCGATGATTTTTTTCAAATTAAGAACTTTTGTGCCTCAAGGACATCATCAAAAAAGTGAAAAAACAGGACACAGAGTAGGAGGAAAATTTTGCAAATCATATATAAATCATATATCTGACAAAGGACTCAGCTAGAATATGAAGAGAACTCTTACAACTCAATAATAGAAAGAAAAATGACTCAATTTTTTAAATGCCTAAAGGATCTGAATAGACATTTCTCCAAAGAAGATATATAAATGGTTAATAAGCACCTGAAAAGATGCTCAGTATCATTCAGAAAAATGCCCACCAAAACCACATTGAGATACTACCTATGCAAGATAAATAAAAATATATGTCCATACAAAAACTTGCACATGAAAGTACTTAACAGCATAATTTGTAATAGACAAAGTGAAAACAGCCCAATGTCCTTCAAATGATGAATGAATAAAATGTGGTACATTCATATAATGGAATATTATTCAGCAGTAAAAAGGAGTGAAGTACTGATACATGCTACAACGTGGATGAACGTTGAAAATATTGTTGTGAAAGAAGTCACATAAGCTTACATATTATATTATTCCATTTATATGAGATGCCCAGGATAAGCAAATCTTTGTTTTGTTTTGTTTTGTTTTGTTTTGTTGAGAGAGAGAGGTAGCAAAGGGGCACAGGGAGAGAGAGAATCTTAAGCAGGCTCCATGCCCAGCATGGAACCTGATGCAGGGATGGATCTCACAACCCTGAGATCATGACCTGAGCTGAAATCAAGAGTTGGACACTTAACTGACTGAACAACCCAGGCACCCGTAGAATAAGCAAATCTATAGAGAAAGAAAGTAAATTGTAGTTGCCTAGGATGGGGGTGGGTTGAGGAAGAATGGAGAGTGACTGCTAATAGGTACTGAGTGTTTTGGAGGTGATAAAAATGTTCTAAAATTAACTCTAATGATGGTTGCAAACTTTGTGGATATATTAAAAACTATGAAATTTACACATTAAATAGGAGAACTGTGTGGTATATGAATTATATTTCAGTAAAGATGATACACACACACACACAAACATAAAGGTATGTACTCCATAGAGTGGAGGCATAGACAAAATAATGTCTGCTTGGTAGATCACAGAGTTTCTTGGAGGGAGAAATGCTTAAAATGTTTGACATTGGAGAAGGAAAGAACTTGACACAGAACAAAAACATGCAAATACAGGGAAGGTTGGAGCAGTACAGTTGAAAATGGCTGAAGCACATCTGTATATTATGGGATTTCAAGAAAGACGCTTGAAGTTGCAAAAAGGGATGTATTTGGACTTGAACTCAAAAAGAGCTGGGCATCATTGAAAGTCTTTGAGCAATAAGGGCAAAGAGGTGATGGAATCATATTTGCATTTAGAACAGTCTAACAGTATGGAGGAATATGGACGGCAGATGAACTACTAGGCAGAAAGGCCTAGGTGGCAATTAGTGCCATAATTACAAAAGGGCCTAAGAAGCAAGAGGGCCTGAACTAATGAATTAGCAGTGGAGGTGACTGGATATGAAGGAGTTAGATGCTCAGGACTTGTGAAGAAGCAAGGTACCTGGCAAACAAAGACAATTAATATTTGGTAAGTAGAACTGGAACTTGGTGGGCCTTTTACCTAGATATTTCAACAAGGACAAAACATAAAAAATACTCTGAGATGGCTAATGCTTCAAAGGTCATAATCTTCACATATAATATTTTCCTGAAGGAAAAGAAATAACATATGGCACAATCTATAAACGTATTTTTATGTGCTTAGAACCTATAAATGTGGGTTCCAGTGTATAAAACCACTTATACATTTCTTCCCAAGAAACAGCCAGATATGTATTTTATTTTATTTTTTTAAATGACATTTTTTAAAGATTTTATTTATTTATTTGACAGAGATCACAAGTAGGCAGAGAGGCAGGCGGAAAGAGAGGGGAAAGCAGGCTCCCTGCTGAGCAGAGAGCCCAATGCGGGGCTCGATCCCAGGACCCTGGGATCATGACCTGAGCCGAAGGCAGAGGCTTAACCCACTGAGCCACCCAGATGCCCCCAGATATGAATTTTAATAACTACATAACCAGTGACTTATAAATACTGTGAAGTTCTTTTATAGTTATTTTTGTAGATCATCATTGTTAAATTAGAAGTCCCATAATCTTTGAGAAGTAATTATGGTGTTTTGTCCCCAGCAACCATAAAAATAGTTTGGTGAGAAAGAAGCAAGCACCTGCTGCATATGCTATGTTTTGCTGGTATTGTACCAGAATCTTCTGGAGGTGTCTAAATGTTCCTTGTTTAAAGAAGAAACCAGGAAGTTGGCAGTGGCTGTAACTTCTCAAAAGTGCCTCTTGTTGGTCATGAAATACTGATTTGCACACTTCCTGATCTTTAGTCTCTAAGATATACAAATCATGGTGAAGTAACTGTTCCTCCCTTAGCAATCCTTATGACCCAGAGCTATAAATTCTCCCGTCTAGACAGAAGATGCCAACTCTTCCATTGCAGTGACTTTAAAAATTGTCAGAATTATTTGCAGTTTCTACCAGTTGAATATTTATTAAACTTTAAATTGTATGCCCTTCAGAATCTATCAACTTGAAAATCTCTTAGCTATTACATATCAATTAAAATTACAATATTCTGAAGAACAGAACTTCTCAAAAGTAAATCATCATAATGTACTCTCTTTGGGTATAATACATCTTATTTGTAATAGTCCTACATTAATAATTGGCTTAATTTGTTAGTTTTTCTTAACTTTTTAAAACCCATACTCCACCCTTTCAGAAGACTTTAGAAGGTTGTGTTTTTTGAAGCTTGTATTTCAAAGGAATATTGTTCCAAATACAAAATTACAAAACAATAAAAACAACATGCCCAGGCTTATGTGCCTGAAAGCACACATATACACACACCCAGACACAACATATATTCTGTAATTAATTGCTCTTGCCCAGTGAGAATTGCTATGCTCAGCGGGTTTTTAAAATCTTATCTCAGTTGTTCACTGATTCATTTTAAAAAATGAAGAACAGAAAAGAAACAGGATTATGCTAAGAGAACGATGTTGTCAAGGGCATTCATAAGAAAACAATAA
Source organism: Enhydra lutris kenyoni (assembly GCF_002288905.1). Classification (NCBI taxonomy): domain Eukaryota; kingdom Metazoa; phylum Chordata; class Mammalia; order Carnivora; family Mustelidae; genus Enhydra; species Enhydra lutris. The sequence goes on along the minus strand of NW_019154085.1, from coordinate 77,623,162 downwards.
AGGGCTACAAATAGCCAAAACTAAGGATTTCAATTTTCCAAAGCCCCAAATCCTTTAAATAAATGATACAGAGTAAAGCATCTCACCATTGGCAATTATCCTAATTGGTCATTTATTGCAGTGCCAACTAAGTGTATTAAAAATAAGATAAAAGATAAACTTGTGACAAATGTATCCAGCACTGAGATTTTCCTGAATTAAATAAAACTTAGGCATGATAAGTCACACAATGTTTGTAGTGGTTTATTTAACATAAAGTTGGAATAACTTCAGCTGTATTTTCACTCAGTTGACTAAGATAATCAATACAGTATTTCATCTTGATATCTCAATACATTGCTATGTTTTTACTTTCTCTTCTATTATTATCATTACTACCTCTAACAGTTACTATTTTTTGAGCTCTTACCATTTGCTAGGCAGTATGCTAAATGCCGTTATGTTATTATACCTTATTAATCTCCCCTAATAAACCAAAGTAATAAAATAAGGCCATATAAAAATCAGTTTTGTCACTAGTGCCTTGTCCTCAACAGTTATTCACTAGATGTGTGTGTTAATGAATTTAATTGTGATAAGATTTCAGAAAATATAATAAAAATGTGAATGTTCCACACCTGTCATTAAATGCTGGTCTGTGTCCAAGAGTAAAAGAGAACCAGCTTGTGCCTATACACACTAATTTGTGTTCATGCTAAAGATTCAGCCATGGTCAATTTGGTGTTTTGGCAGACAGCAAGAGAGCTTGCCAGCATCAGAGAACAGGGGATAGGAAGGACAGCAAAGTGTCTATATTAAATACATCTCACCCATGGGCAAGCCCCTTGGAGATGGTAATGAAGCACAAGCGATCAACGATATACTCCTAGGGGATTCATGTGAGAAGGCTGGGTTATAAGCAGCTGCTTTGTTGCCAGTGGAGTAAGCAATGATAGAGCAAGAGAGGCTCTTGCCCCTCTTCTGTGTGGCATGGTATCATCACAGCTTTGGCCAGTTAAGGACCCCAGTAGAAGAGCAGGGGAGCACTGTAGCCTCCAATAAAGAGAAAAGATCACTTGGCATTGATAGATAAGGACTATTGTGAAGATGCATGAATAACTTTTGAGGACTTTCCAAGTAAACACTCCTCTAGGAAGAGGATATTATTCTTTTTTTTAAAAAAAAAAAAGATTTTTATTTATTTATTTGAGAGAGAGAGAGCATGAGAGGGCAGAAGGTCAGAGGGAGAAGCAGACTCTCCATGGGGCTGGGAACCCGATGCGGGACTTGATCCTGGAACTCCGGGATCATGACCTGAACCGAAGGCAGTTGCTTAACCAACTGAACCACCTAGGTGCCCCGGAAGAGGATATTCTTGAGCAGTTATGAGGTGGTGATGGGAAAAGATAAAAGAAAAAAAAAGTCTATCATCATTAATACAATCCCATTTGTCCTCATAGACTGAGGAGGCCTGAGTAATACATATAACTAATGTCATACAATATATCATATCATATAATAATTGCTTAGCAATACCCTAATCATATCATATAATAATTGCTTAGCAAGGGATTTTTTTTTTTAACCTCAGGACTGTTGAAATAATAAAAGGAATTACTTGAGGTGTACCAAACAAACCATGAATTATCTGTGGATGAATATACTAAACAACTCAGAAACATGAATAACATATTACAATGTGTTTGACACAGGTATAATTGTTTTTATTCACTAATCCCTTCCCAAAAGGAATGGTAAATTTTTCCAAACACCACTGAATGGAACAAATTCCACACTCTAGAGCTGATTTACTCTTTCCACAGCATCTCCAGAGCTAGTTCATTCCATTTTGGGTCTCATCCCGGCTCTTGAGTGGTTGACTACAGAAGCACTCAGACTGTCTGCATTTTCTCAATCTCCAGTCAACACATAAAGACTTATCACCTGCTGTCATTAATAGCAAAATAGCTCTTTGCTTAGCTATTTTTGTTGCCAACCGGCCTTTTTTTTTTTTTTTTAAGATTTTATTTATTTATTTGACAGACAGAGATCACAAGTAAGCAGAGTCAGGCAGAGAGAGAGGAGGAAGCAGGCTCCCCGCTGTGCAGAGAGCCTGATGCAGGGCTCTATCCCAGGACCCTAAGACCATGACCCGAGGGGAAGGCAGAGGCTTTAACCCACTGAGCCACCCAGGTGCCCCGCCAACAGGCCTATCTTGACAAGTTGTACATTTGCACATGGCCTTAGGTAGTTCCCCTCATAGTTTCCTCCTGATGTGCTGTGCTTATCTTGTTCTCAGTTTTGAACTTCGGGCTGTAATGGAAAGTTTCCTGAAGGGAGCTTCTAAAATGACAACTCCTTGGAGATAAAAAGTCCTTTTCCTGCTTACCAAATTTCTCCTTTTAAAGGATCTGGTATGGGGCGCCTGGGTGGCTCAGTGGGTTAAGCCTCTGCCTTCGGCTCAAGTCATGATCTCAGGGTCCTGGGATAGAGCCCCACATCAGGCTCTCTGCTCAGCAGGGAGTCTGCTTCCTCTTCTCTCTGCCTGCCTCTCTGCCTACTTGTGATCTCTCTCTGTCAAATAAATAAATAAAATCTTTAAAAAAAAATAAAGCATCTGGCATACAGGCAGTTAAGACCTAGTAATCTAAATCCTTGCTACTAAAAGTACAGCTCAAAGACTAGCAGCATTAATCTCACCTTGGGAGCTTCTAGAAACACAAAAATTTGGACTCTAGAAATAGGACCAAGGCCTTCTTAATCAGAACCTTCACATCTACGACATCTGTGGTGACTTGATTTCTATGCATATTAAAGTTTGCAAAGCATTGTTCTAAGTAGTATTCCATGAGCAAAAATTTGTGCCCCACTCTCTGCTCAGCAGGGAGCCTGCTTCTCCCTCTCCTACTCTCCGTGCTTGTGTTCTCTCTTGCTGTCTGTCAAATAAATAAATAAAATTTAAAAAAAAAATTTTTTTGCCCCAAAGAACAAAATGTCTTTTGTATTGTTTTGAACACAGTCTGTTCACCGTTCACAAAGTAGGATAATCAGGGATCTTTTGTCAATCCTTGGTTCTTCTTCTTGAAAGAACATGATGATGAAAAATTCAGGACTGGATCTATAAATTCATGTTCTCTCTTCCATGTAAAGTTTAATTTGCCAGACCTCCTTACCTGTCACCCTGTATCTACCCATCATGAACGACTACCACCACCGCCACAAACCTTACTGAGCGGTGCCAAGCACTGTGCTAAGTGCATTTACATTTGTTAACAACTCTGTAAAAGAGGCACTAGACTCACCATCCCAGTTCTATGTAGTAGAGATTTGAAGCCGGCTTGAGTCTTAACCACTAGAAAGGTATGCCTCCTTGCCAAGTCAGTGATGGCTTAAATCTCATATATACTAAGCCCTCTTGCTTAAAACATTTTGTTACTTTTTCTAGTGATGTAGTAACTTGTTTTCTGAGGAAGTGCCTATAAAAACACAATGTTTAACCATTTTTATTTAATAAAAACAGTCAAACACTCCTTATGACTAGCTGTAAGCTTAATTACACTGGGAAAAAAAATAGGTGTTTTACTAATATGTGCATTTGTTTTGAAGAGAGAGTAGCATTTACATTCCTATTATCAGATGAAGCAAAATATAGGACATTTAACACTATTTTAAAAGACAGAAAATCATAAAGAGGTTTACTTTGTAAAGTGTATTAACACTGTCAAATTGCTTTCTTAGGAAAACTAAGATTTATGCACATTAGAATTTAGAACAGAAAATAATTTAACATAAAACATTAATCTCTGGTTTAAAACATTATCTTTGTTGATGCTATACCTACCATTTGTCCAAGTTGAGTACACTTGTCATTTGATACTATTTTTATCGATTCCATAAAAGTATATTTATGACATGGGGATTGATTCAAGGAACATTTTTATAAATCTAAATCAATATGGGCATCAAAACAAAAGAATGTTAAATTTCTAAAACCACAAGAGCATACAAATATTTATAACGTGCATGCTTTCTCTAGTTGTATGGTCCTCATGTAAGTAGTATAGTTAAAGTTAACTTCTCAAGTTTCCTATAATTTTTTTCTCCTTAGCCTACAGATTAACTATTTTCCCTAAAATATTTCATCACTACTTCAAATATTTTTATTTCTAAAATAAAGCATCATTATTTTCTCAGTTCCAGTTCTAAGTCATTCTGAAGTCTATTTTTCATAATGCATTCATTACCTTTTGTTGTCATTCCACATTACCTACATTTCCTTAATATGCTTTTCTATCCATTTGAAGAACCCATTCGATCTTTTTAAAATGGACAAAAAACAATCTAATTCCTAAATGTACTGATTCCTTCAAAGGTCTGAATAATATAGTCTATTACTTGTCTTTAGAATGTGCTCTTACTCATTCTTTGTATATCCATCTTCATAAACTCAGAGCTTTGTTAAGGGTGGGTATCCAGCAAACTTTTTTTTTTTTTAATTTTGAGAGCAAGAGCATACATGAGAGCACATTAGTCAGGGGAGGGGCAGAAGGACAGGAAGAGGGAGAAGCAGACCTCCCCACTGAGCACAAAGCCCAACAGACTGCAAGGCGATCCCAGGACCCCGAGGTCATGACCTGAGCCAAAGTCAAGTGCTTAAACCCCTGCCACCCATGCGCCCCTCCAGCAAACTTTTATTAAGTCAGTCAACCCTCTAAGTAAGCTACTATTGTTCACAAGATTTAGTCTCCTTTGGGGTATCCGAAAGGATTCTTGTGAGGCAATGGATAGTACTATTTGTTTGATATGTTTCTTTGAGTACATACATTTCTAATTTATTGTGAAGCACATTTGACATTCTGTAAGTAAATCATTGTTCAGTGAGAAGGAACATGGGTTGTGAAAATGAGAATAAAGTGAATAAAGGGCTATATATAACAGTAATAAACAAATTTTAAAAACATTAATTAGATATGACAACTTTCTCTATTTAGAATGCAGCCAGGATAAGTGCTAATTAAATGATTCAACATTTATAAAAGATTCTAATAATAACCATTCTATAACTTAGTACAATTTAGATCCTCAGCTTTAATTATAAGATAGAATATTTCTTCTTCCCACTTCTTGGAAGCTATCAATTCTTCCTTCCCAGGAGAGGAAAACAGAAAAAAGGAGAACTTATGTTTGGTTTTGTATTATTCTTCCACAAGCACCACACTCCCATGTGGACAAGTGAGGAGCATGGGCAGTCACTATCTCCTCAGGAATCCCCCAAACAGACTTTTTCTTTACATTATTTTATCTGTACTTTACTGCATCTTTATTGCCCTCTAAAGAAGTTGAAGTGTATTGTAAACCTAAAACTGCCCTAAAAACATTGTTTTTTTTCAGAAAGTCAAAGATGGCCAGCTGAGCAAACAGTCTTAACTGATGTAATGCATATTTTAAATGTTACTGAAATTCAGTTGAACTTTCATAGAGGAACAATATGTACTCAAGTCTGAGGACCTGCCCAGTTTTGTCCATGGTATATCATTCACGGTGACTCCCAAATTCCAAACCACCATTTTGAAATTCTTTTTCTTCTATGCCTTCTTTCTTCAGGCTTTTAGCACATGTGCAAGCTACAGACGGCTTGGTTTTTTTTTTTTTTTTTCTTTTAACAAGCAGTCTCACCTAGAGACCATTTTTTTTTTAAGATTTTATTTATTTATTTGACAGAGAGATCACAAATAGGCAGAGAGGCAGGCAGATAGAGAGGGGGAAGCAGGCTCCCCGCCGAGCAGAAAGCCCGATGCAGGGCTCGATCCCAGGACCCTGAGATCATGACTCGAGCCAAAGGCAGAAACCCAATCCACTGAGCCACGCAGGCACCCCAACAGCTTGGTTTCTTAAAAACAGTTCTTCATCATGCACATAGGAACTCAAACTCAATTTATACATTCTGAATAACCTTTACTAACATTCTTGATTATTTGAACCCATCCTTTCCACTTCCCATTTTTTAAGACTTTTAAGACTCTCTCAAATTCTTTTTATGATTCTTCTTTATATTTTTTTCATTTGGCACTTGTAAACTTACCCATATAAAAAAAGATACCTTGCTCTTTCTCACATTCATTTCTACATAGCAGGAGCTAGCATGGTGGCTTTTAAACACAAAGGTTTAAAACGGAGAGAAGGATGAAACTCTAATAGTGAAGGTTCACTAAATTTTATTTCATGTATATACTATAGAAATGATCTGTCCATTAGCTTAGTGTACTACCACAACTCTTTTATCTCTAATTTTGACCATCAAACTCGGTATCTTGTATTGTCAGAAATGAACTGTAAGTGGCTAAAAAGCTGAACAGTTAAAATCATCGATGCCTCTATTATGTTTAATATGGGGTACCTGGTTTATATGTATCATTACTATTATTAGAATCAACTAAGTTGAATACTTTGACCAGAGAATAAAATAATACTTTAATGTCTGTTCTTTGAGTTTAATAGTACATTTTAAATGAAAGTTTTATTTGGCTTCAGCTGATAATCATTAGGACCACAAAACTAGATGAGACCAAGAGCAATATAAGCTCTTTCTCCAGGGTGGTCTGGTCTTAACTGTATTTTTCAAAGCATCATAGAAGCCTCTTCAGAAAAAGAAAATATCAGCCTATTAGGTTATAGCCAGTTCTTTTGGACCTTATTTGTTACTCATCAAATCTAATCCAAATTGTTCACATTGTTGTTGAAGAAAAGAAACTATTAAAAAGATGTTAGGCAAAATAAATACTTTATTGTTTTATTTTTAGAAATCAGCCTTTGTGTGATAATTCAAACATTTATAAATGTTTTAGATATTCTTTCAAAGAATATTGTTAACATCTCAACCACTTTTGATTAAAATTTCACACAAAGAAATATAATAAGAGTTGAAAATTATAAATGCTAAAGGAATAATTCTAATAAATTTGGTTGTTACTTTACATATTTATTTAATACATACAAAACCAAATAGGAAACCACCTTCCTTTTTATTTTTTTCCCCAAAAAAAACAGTTCTCACTGGTTAAAACTAAATTAAAACCATCTATTATGAGGAGAACAAATCTAAAATACCTCCATTTTGAAAAACAAAACCAGCTTATTCATTTCAATCCATTCAAGTCAGAAGTCCCATTATTTTGGCAATACTCTACTACTTAGTCTAGAAGAAGAAGAAACATCTCCTTATAATATAAGAAGTCTGGACAATGCAAAAAGTATAGTGTTTAATATAATGCATGTTTCCAAAAGAAAAATACTACATAAGCTATAATAAAATTACATTTATCTTGGTAAAGTAACAATGCTTACAGTGTAAGAACATTAAGTAGTTGTAGGTAACCTCATACAATTCTATCCTACTGCTATTAGTAACCTCCTCAAGAATTAAGAGCAAATTTTACAACAGAAAAATTTTTCTCCCTGGAAGTGACACTAATTAACAGCAGTGGAGGGAAAATCATTGGTTGCTTCAAGCTCTCAAAAAAATGAATCAGTTATTGCACAGTAAATACCTCATAGAGGTCAGTGTTTTAAGAAGCCAGTCTGAAGAAATATGTTATTTATAAGTTGTTTAAGTCTGGAAGTTTTCAAGTTTTAAAATTAATTCTACATAGGGAATCAATTGGAAAATATTGACATACAAATAAATATTAGGCTTTTCAAATGGCTACAGTTTTGGTAGTTTAGAAAAGAAATAGTCAGCAAAGTGCCTATGTTTCTATGTACGTTTTTAAAAAAGATATGCATAGAAGAAATAAACATTGTACACTGTATACAGTAGCCCAGTCCAGCAGCAAGTATCTTCTGAAGCACAAATAACATCTCTACCAGTGTATATCATTGATAACTCCAACATCTCACAGCCAAAAGGATCCATGCCAACCTTAAAAAGAGAAATTAGCATTAAACATCATTCAAATATTTGTGTTAAAAGTTCTTTAAAAGGAGGATGAGACTCTTCTCTAAATACACACGCACGCACACACACACACACACAAATGTGCATTATGTGTGTGTATATATAAATAACATCCTTCTTTATAAATTATGCCATGATTAGATATGGACCTATGGAATACTTTATTTTTTAAAGATTTTCTTTATTTGAGAAGAGGGGAGAGAGAGAGAGAGAGCAAGTGAGAACACAAGAGTGGGGGGAGGGAGAAGCAAACCCCCTGATGGGCAGGGAGCCAGAAGCAGGGCTTGATCCCAGGAGGCCAGGATCATCACCTGAGCCAAAGGCAGACACTTAATTGACTTGAGCCACCCAGGTGCCCTGGGATACTTTTCTTTAAAATACAAAAAGATAATAATTTGTGATTACTTCTCAATCTTGGTCCAAAAGTTATACATCTGAAAAACCATTATAACCAATGGTATCAAAATAATGCTTAATTTTGCAAGTTCTGATTTCTTCAATTCCAGTATTTATTTACTATGATGAAATTTCAGGAAAATAACACACTATCAATAATCACCTGGAGGTAAATATTATGAGATTTGACCTACTTACACTTCCAATGGGGCTGTGTGAGTTTTTCACACTGCAGGATCACCTATTATATGTATTCTAAAAATTAAAAATGAGCCAGAGAAACAGTCCTGGGGACTAAGAAAGCATTAAACACTAAGTAGTTATTTATATTTAGCAAAGCAAAAAATTTCAGAAAAGTTTACCTATTAATTCCATTTAATGACTATCTTGCTTAGAATTAGATGCTTTACTTGAAGATACTGCTGCCAAAAGTCCACTTACAATTTCCCGTCTGATTTCGCCAACAATAGACTCTTTAATCTAAAATGGAAAAAGAGAAAAATAAGAATTTAACAATATGACTATAATCTACTTTTCCTGTTTTCAGAAAAACAAAAACAACATTTAATTCCTACAATCAACTAAGCCATAGAGAAACACTCATGTAAACCTTCATGAAATATAGAGAGGTAGTGAGGAATCATGTCCATCTATCCTCAAACCTAGATTAGTGTGTGATCTGGCATAACTCAGATAATTCTATTATAAAATAATACCACAATTCTTATGTTGAGAACATTAAAAATGTTATTTATAGATTAAAAAACTCCATTTGCTTCATGACACAAAGGAACCCAGAAGAATTAATTAAATGTTAGATTCAGTTTTATGTTTTTTTATTAATGTCTAATTTCGTATGGTCATCAACAGTATACTTAGTGTTGTCATTGTTAAGAAATCTCATTAGTGTCAAACTAATATGTTGGTATATTGCCTGTTTACACCAACTGAAAACAAAGTATCTAAAGAAGTTATATATTGTTCGAAGCTAACATACACATTTTAAGTGGAAAGAAAAAATGATAATTTAGTACAATTTATTTTAGAACATGAAAAACATCCTCTAAACCACCACAAACTCTAAAGAAATAAATTTTTCTTTAGTTGTATGGTAGAAGTTTGTCACCTGTCTGAAAATTTTGCTTCAGATAAGGATATACAGTCTTATTTTATTGTTGGAAAAGGCAAACAGACGTAGGGGCAACAATAATTCCATCAAGATTTTCTCTTCCAGATGCCCAGACACTATGCATGCCTATCCATGCCTTTTTCTCTCTAATCATACAACATCACCTCCAAATAGCTCTTTGTGAAGGCTTTAAATGTGGATTTCCTGAAATAAACTGATAATGTCTTCCCAAATTAGAACTTGAGACACTTCAACCAGCTTTTAAAAATTCTACATTTCCACAGTTTCCTGTCAGCCTGATCTATTTCCTAAAATGTTCCTAAGTACATCCTGAACACATCTCAATTGAAGTCTTTCCAAAAATGGCTTTGTATTAATCTGTCACGCAAAACCGTACAAAATACATAGATTTATACAGAAGTATTCACAGAAACAAATGCTCCTTAGCTACCAACCATCTGTTTTGGAATAATTTAAATCAATACAAACTTCTCCTTTTCTCTTCTACCAATATTTCTAAACTTTAAACATCAGGAAAAGTGTTTGGCTTTCATAGTACTTCACACTTATTTTTAAATGAATATGTGTTGGATACAAATATTATGAAAAACCAGAACCTCTTAGCCACAATGTATTATAATATAAGCACAAATACAATATGTTGAATCAGAACTTTTGCAAACCTGTATTTACAGAAGACAAGAAGTAGTCTTCCCAGTCCTGTTATTGCATGCAGTATGGCAATTTTAGTAACTTTCATCATTCTTTATCATTCAAAAAATAAAACAGAGGCCAAAAAGTATTCTCTACAAACCAAAAATGTGTGCCAACACTTTTTGAGGGTACAGACATTACTGGAAGCATAAAAAAAAGTCTGGCCAAGGAGGATGTTGTAATGTAGAAGGGCACAAAATGAATATTGTTTCATAAAATATTAAGAGGAAATATAATGTATTAACTCACTAAAACATAAGAACAGAGAATGAGAGATCTGTATAGGCTACAAGAGGAAAAAATAAAAACTTCTCAGAGAATGACAGACCTTAAAATAGTAGGTCATGAAAAAAAATGGCAACTTCAGGTCACACTGTGGAGAGAAAACTGCAGCAAGAGCACCTCGGAGGAGAGGGGAACAAGGAGTGTCACTAACAGATGGTTCCCACCAGGGAGCAGGAGCTTGGACTAGGAAGGGTGAGGTCAAAGGGGAGTGTTGTGCTGTGAGCTAGTTCAGGGAGACAACTGGCTCTCATTTATCAATGTACCCTGGCATAAAGTAAGTGCTCAATAAATGTCTGAACACATTGCGTTTATGAGAAAGAGAAAAGCAATACAGAGTGAAGGCAGGAGGAGGGAGAGAGACACAATATCTGAGACAGAAGGTAGAAAAATAAAGGATTATAGACAGACTAGCACTGAAAACAATAAAATGCCTTTAATAATTAAATGAAGGAATACATGTATGGACAAATAAATTAGCTCCCAAGTCTCACAGGCTACAGGATTAGGAGTGAGAAAACTCTATTGGGATGGATGGGAAAACTGCCCTTACGAGCACAATTTCCAAAACGTGGTATAGCTGAACACAGACTTGAGTGAGATTAAGAAAAGAATGCTCATGGGCAAGAGAAGCAGATCGTTGCAAGTGTGAAGTGTGGTGTGACAGGCATAGCCTGGGTGATGACTTTGTGGCAGCCATTAGATCAAGTGACGACTGATCGAAACTGTAGTAAGAACACAAACAAGCTGCGTATTTACCAAAATACATGTTTAATGCATGTCAGATGGCCTGTAATAAAGATACTAAAAGGCATGAACCAAGCCTAGGAAATTCATCAAACCAAAAAGTACTCTCTAAAGAGAAAAGCAATCTATGTTTATTCTTTGATGTTTAATTTTGTTGATTTGCTTCTATGGCACATGCTCACTTACTAGATTTTTTTTAAGGTTTTTTTTTTAACTTTTTAAATAATTGTAAACAGTTTCAGGCCACTGATTACATACATTGCAGACCACCTGGGCAAATTTTAAGAGTGTAATTTTTTCCCACTGAAACATATACAATCTGTGCAAAAGTGTGTTACCTTCAATATGACAAAAGCTTTGTTATTGAATGAGTATATTAAACATTTCTCTGAAAGAGAAAACACTTCTTTGAAAAAGAGGCTCTTTCTCCTTCAGAAGAACTCTATTGTATTAACACATTATAATGAGAGCATACTTTTTCAAAACTTCACATATGGTGAAATGGTGAAAACAAAAACCTGACAGACATCATTGTTTTCATGCATCCAAGAGTGCAGTAAAAAACATCCCTGAACGTGTCTGCCAAACATACTTAATCTTTACCTGCAAAACATTCAAATGGCTTAAATCCTGCCATCCTGAGGAGTAGCTTTTGTTAATGGGTGTCAGGGGCACAGAATTTACTAGAAAGGCAGAGTCTAATTTAATTTTCTTGGTAGCTGATACTAGCTTTAACAAGCTACTCAGTACCATGGGTATTTAAAACAAAAAGATTATGGATTTGAAATGAATGGCATTAAGACTAATATGAATTTAATACATTTTGTCAACAAAGTTTAACAGAACACCCTTATAACTGAGCTAAGATATTATCAACACATTTTGTTAAATTATAAATGGCATTGGACTAACTTATCTAATAGTGTATACTTTCTAAGTTCTTCAAAATAGTTCTTCAAAAAAAATTTATTTTCTTAAGTACATCAAAATTCCTTTTAACACCTTGTGTTATTTATATAATTTTGCTTGTTAAGTCCTTATCTGTAAATGGCAAAAGGGTAAATGTTAAGCCCAACTTCCTCCAAACTATGCCAAATGTTGAATTAGGGAATTTCTAATGAACAGGTTTAGTTACAAATTCTGAAAATTTCCTCGGACATTTGCCCTGCATGTCAGTTTAAATGTCTTCAAAATTATAAAATCTTTCTTATTTTATGGGAGGTTCTTTTTTTTTTTTTTTTTAATTTTATTTATTTATTTGACAGACAGAGATTACAAGTAGGCAGAGAGGCAGGCAGAGAGAGAAAGAGGGAAGCTCTCTGAGCAGAGAGCCTGATGCAGGGCTCAAACCCAGGACCCTGAGATCATGACCTGAGCCAAAAGGCAGAGGCTTAACCTACTGAGCCACCCAGGCACCCCTTTATGGGAGGTTCTACCCAAATGATCAAATACTTCTCTAGGACCAAGAAACAACTGTCTTTTCTATATGTTATGTTCTATCAGCCAAAGAATCAAAATGTTTTGGTCCTTTTTGGAGTTTTACTCCTCAGAAATTACTCACAACACACATCAGGCGACTTATTAACAACTTTAAAAATGAGGACTCAACTGTGCATTAGGGAATATTTATGCCAAACAAGCGAAATTAAGTCAAGTTTTCAAGGAAAGCTTTCAAACTAAAGCAAGCTAAAGGGAACAAAAATATCACATTTCTAGGGGAAGAAAATGTACCTTAAAACTTACTTCTTCATATAAAACTTACCTCTTGATATATATATAGTGTGGAGAAAAATAATTACTTAATTTCATACAATTACTCTCTGAAATGAAACATATAAATAAAAATGGATTCTAAACATTTGCACCTAACTGAGCAAGATGGATTACAGAGCCTGCTACACATTAGCCAGCTCCATATAATCAATTTAGAAAAAATACATTTGTAGAACAAATAAATTTACAGAATTTAAGACCTTTTAAACTTTGAGCTGGTAATTCAAGTCATGAAAAGAAATTATAAACATACAGTCTCTTCTGCTATAATGCTGCTTTTGAAAATGTAAATTTGTCTCAACATGATTCAAATATTAGGAAACAACTTGAGTATAATATAAATTTCACGTCTGCTTATGTGTAGTTTCATCTGTAAGAAATATTGGGTGAATGCAGATAACTGCATTCAGCTGAACGTAGGAACACAGTACACGAAATACACATACATTAAATATCTACCAGCTACCTCAGTTCAATGTGTCATGAGCCACACCTACTCACATCTGATATTAAAACTTTCTGCTGGATTTCATCTTACTCTCCTCTGCTACCTTGCAATACCTCACAAGCTGCAACTCTTCCAAAGCCCAGTTCCACAAGCAAATTTCAGGTATTTTTCAAGGTCAAATACCATATTTATTGCAGTATTTATGTATTTCTTAACCATTTAACATGTATAAAATTGTGTTATTTTGTTAGGTTTCTATCCTCTTTTAAATATGTCACTTAAAAGTTTAGGTTATGCTTCTAATCCTATTTTCCCCATAAGCTCTGCGGTTTTAACTGCACCAATGTGCAAAGCACAACAATTTTTAGGAGTGCATATATATCATACCATAGTAAAACTGACTGTATTTATTTTTACTGTACTTCTCAAGCTACTATTATGCAGCTATGAATAATGGTACCTCATACACATGAACTAATCTCGACTCAGAGGATCAATGGCCCATTTGAGAAAAGATTCTGGTCTGCTGCCACCATTCTTGACCTATAACCACTACAAATTTGTTCATATGTTACTCACAAATTAATTTTAAAAATACCTTAGGTTCAATTGCTTAGATTCAATTTATTAGAAATATGCAAATTAAAAATAGGGAGCCACTGACCCTAATTTCTCTGGCCCATTTTGCCCTTTTCCATTTCTAAATGCTTGAATACATTATACTACACGTTTTTCTGTGTAATTTTATTATTTCCTGAATTAGTCTTATTTACATTTCTACTAGTCTTTTAAGCTTAAGGATTTCATGTATTATATGTATTTTTTTATCCGTTACAGAGCAACATACTCAAAAAGACTCTTAAGAAGTTTTTTTGGTTTTTTGGTTTTTTTTTAATGTATAGGGTTATCCCCCTTTTTGACCAATGGAAAGATTCTTTCTCATCATGTGCTTTAGTATCACTGGGAAAGAACTATGGATAAATATGGTTCTTCCTCAGTTACTTTTAAGAAAACAGATTGAAAAAAATATATTCAACATGTGCAAGTTTTATCCTGTGTACTCTATTACATTTTGTACCCGGACATACTGTGATTTGGGAAGAAAAGGAAAAAATTAAAAGCCATCAAAAATTTTGATCTGTGCTCTATTTTCATATGATATATATATGTCATATATATATTATTCCTTCTTATTGCCTGATCCTAGTGTCCAAAACAGCTATTTTACTAATTTTCTCAATTAGCTTTTGACCTGTGACTACTAGTCTTCCTAATTTTTGCACTCCTTTTGGTAACCTAGAACTATGGTTAAATGCTTCAGGTTTACACATTGCTATTACCCAGGGTAAGTCTTCTTTTCTTTCTGTATTTCTATCCTTGAACAATTCATGTACCTTCCATGTATCTCTACCACCCATTAAGCCAAATGGATCAAATTCTTTATACTTATTATTTCACACTGGAGTATAAAATTTGCAGAAATGCCATTAGAAATATATCTTAATAGATATGAGCTAGATCAATGGGAAAGTTCTCTGAAAATTTAATTTAAAAGCTCTCTGAAAATTACTGAACAGTGAATCAAAGGAATATCTTATAAATAACGTCCAAATAAAACCTCCTCCAACACATACTGCCAAATAAATTAAGCATAGATTTTACTCACCTCCCGTATGACTTGCTGCAACTCATCTTGCTCCACATTTTTATGCATTTCCCCAGCAGCTGGCATTAATGGGATTTTTCCATTGCCTTCTTCCACTTCAGATTTAGGTCCTACAGCTTCCAAGGCTTCTTCGGCAGCTCCAACTTCCTCAGAACTTTCCACATCTGGTGGTGTCTGCACAGAGCCTGTTCTAGAAGGAGCAGTGGGTGTTAGGGCCACTGATGCTCGGAATACTTTCTTGCTTGGTACCAGATGGGTCTTAGGTTTGCCCACTGAGTCACCAGAAGGTACTCCACTTCTTCTATTAGCATGAGACGGACCAGAACATACAGAAGATGACTCTGATGTTGCTTGGGAGAAAACGGATTCTGAGCTTTCTCCAGGAGGAATTTCAAATCCCACTTCACCAAGTCCCATGCCCAATTCAGACTTCAGATAGGATTGTTCCCGCATCAGTTCAGTAACCTGGAAGTCAGAAAAATTGTAATTCTTCTCTCTTTAAATTAAGACTGATAGTTAGAAGAAGATTAAAATTCTAGTTGTGATTACTGCTAAAAATCACTTAGCTTATAAAGACATGATTCTAATTCATCTAGTAACTACTTAATTTTATTTGCAAAAACATAGGAAAATGTAAATTCGTGATGAGACAAAGCCATAAAATACATAACTAGACTATATGGTTGGATGAAATTTTACTTGTTAATTAATGCATGGGTTTCCAAATTTCTTGTTAAGGAATAGTAACTAGTGAAAATCAAAATAGCTAATCATAATGCTTTGGCATCCAGATGAATCAGTTTCTTTAAAACATAACAAAAATCAGACTTTTGTTCAAAAAGTAGTCATCCTACAACTCCAACTACCTGAAGGACCTGGAAACACTATGAAAGCATATTTTCTCTGTAGCATAAATTAAATACTTTTTATAATCCATTACCTCCTTTACACCATAAAGATAAATCACCGTTGTAAATAACTGGCTTTCTAATGGACTAAGATGGCAAAAGAGTTTCAGAAGTGCCAAACTCACTTCCAATCAATTTAGTTATCATCAAATTCTGTATTTAAAAACAAAAACATTTCATCTACACTGGGAAAATAGTGTGTTTATGAAATGTTATTATCATTCCCTTCCCCAGTGATCTGAAAGGAGAGAGGCTTACTGGTTCCATTACATTCAATGGAGAAGGGCATGACAAGTTATCAGCGCTTCTACTGCCACACATTCCCTGGAAAAATAAGAACAATATATATGTATGTATGTATAAATTATTTCTTCAAAATGTAAATGTTTCGCAAAAAATGAACAAATTATTGCCCTGAAACATTCTTTTATGTCATGAAGGTCACTCTCAACTGTCTTGGGATCCTATAAAATGTGTTAATTCTGACTGAATTAACACATTCATAGATGTTCTGATTCTCTGCTGTCACCAATATGCATTTCTAAAAATAATGGATTGAAACCGTTTATGGAAAAAGATATTCACCAATGATAAGTGATAATCTTATTCTATGCTACACATATATATGTGTAATACACATTCTTATTCTACTGATTCTACTCCATACAGTGCACATATATGTGTGTACAGAGTTATCTATTATTAACAAAATCAAGTATGTGGTTCAAGTAACAGCAAAGTTCATTATTTCAACATTTCAAAACAATGTATTTCACGACTGCAAAGATTACAGCAATAATAATCAACTGCCGAAATTTAAATTTCACTCAAAGAAACACTGTAAGTTTGAAAAGTGATACAAAACAAAGAGAAAGTATTTATTCTTTTGGCTGTATACATGTTTTCTGCCTTTAAAAAAGATCTCATTTGATTCCTTAAAAAATTAAAGACTTGCAAAGAATCCAAAATAAAGGAAAAACTTAAAACAAATAGTTATTTATTCAAAGGCAAGAAGGGGAAAAAAGACTGAGTGAAATAGATATTTATGTTCTTGGCAGTTAGTTACAGGCAGGGATTAAAATCTAAATTAGTCACATTTAAAACTCCAAAAAATTATGTATTGCTCCTTAATCTTTATTAAAAGATGATTAACATTTTTCAGTATATTTCTAAATATATTAAATATTTAAGAAAAGAATCACAACTTGCACATTCAACTGATCTGTGGGAAAGTTTCCTTAAACATTGTGCTTGCCTCAATGCCACTAAAATAAGTGTTTTAAAATTAAGGCATTGGTCCTAAATTATGCGGAACATGATACATAAGTCCTAAGTGAAACCCGCAGACAAGCCCCAAGGCACCATACCATAAGGGCTGAGGAGCGGAAGGGAGAAGGCATGCGCACGGCGCGGAACTGCTCCTCGAGGGCCAGCAGGCGCTCCTCCAGCTGCAGTTCCAGGTCCTGAAGTTCCATGCGGACCGAATTTCTCAAACTCTGAAGCTGATCAACTTCATACCTATCAGTGTGATGACAGGCACAAGGTTGAAAAGAGCAGTTTGGACATTCACATTCACCACTCTCTCACAAACCATTAGAAAGTACTGAGATAGGGAGTTGGGGGAGATTGGAAGGGGAGGTGAACAATGAGAGACTATGGACTCTGAAAAACAATCTAAAGGGTTTGAAGAGGTGGGGGGGGTGGGAGGTTGGGGGAACCAGGTGGTGGGTATTAGAGAGGGCACGGATTGCATGGAGCACTGGGTGTGGTACAAAAACAATGAATACTGTTATGCTGAAAATAAATTTAAAAAAAATGATTTAAAAAAAAAAAAAGGAAGTATTGAGATGGCCAGTTCTAAAAATTGGCGTGACAGCAACTGCCACAGGTGTGACCAGTAGGACAAATGGTCTTTCTTCCTCTACCCTGTATCTCAAATATTCCAAACTAAAAACACATTACAACCTCTGTCTTCCTTAATATACTGAAAGCAATTTAATTGGTAAAACACTATGCCTAATTTTATTTACAGTGATTCACAAAATAAAAGGTACATAGCACCAGACATAAAACCAAGCAAAAAAAAAAAAAAAGGTGAAAATTCTTCTTTGGAATGAAAAATATTTTGAGTTAGATTAAGGCAAAATGAACTTTTACCTTTCCTCCTCAGTCATATGATGATAAACCATAGTTTGCTGACGCAGCATTGCCAACTCTAAATCCATCATTTGTGTTCTAAATAAATTCAGACTCCGCCTCATTACCTGGAGCTCCTGAAAAGTATTCTAAAATACAACATGACAAAATTATACTTCTAAATCATATAAATTACTTTGTACCACAAAGATCTAAATAAGAACTCACTTCATATAGAGGTAGAACAGATGATTTCTGAGTACTATATGGAGCAGCAACAAGATCAGGTCCTCTCGTCATAGGGTTCTATAAAAAAGTGAAAGTAGGATTACAAATCAATGTTAAAGTGGTTATTTCCAAATAATCTAAGGTGTTAAAAAGGTGATTTGGGGCCTACATATTTTTGATTTGATATGGGGCCTACATCTCTTTGAGGGAAAAAAAAAAAAAAAAAAAGCAGCAACAACTACCACCACCAAAAAATGCCACTTCATTTTGTAAGCAGGAACCTAATCAGTCCCCAGTGCCACCTGATTACTCCTATCTGATTACTCCTATTTGGAACAAAGAACAGGCAAAGAAACATGTATCATTTAAATCTATTTAAATCTATGTCTTACAGGACTTCCCTCTTGCCTTGAGGAAATAGAAAACAAAAACAAAACTCAAAAATGTAGAAGTGATAGCAAATTCTGAGATTACAGGGAATTACTGAGTTGGCTGGAGAGAGTAGTAAGCAGTCATCACACTTATTCTTAGACATTTAGGCATCTACTATATCTCACTATTTTAGAGAGTGAAGAAAAAAGACAAAAGGAAGACAAAAGGCATTCCCAGCCTCCAAGTGTTCTCACAGTGTAAGAAGAAAAAAAAAAAAAAGAAGTGAGAAAAAACTTACAATGTTGGGGTGGGGGAAAGGAGTGCTATGACAGAACAAACAGAAATCTAGATTGGGTGAGTAAATGATCCCAGCACCGGTTGACACCTGAGCTGAGCCTTAACAGTAAACAGCACTTGGTTGTGCAACGAAAGGTAAGGGCGGGGCATTCTAGGTTCAAAACCAAAAACAAAAATAAAAACAGTGGTATTTGTAAAAACAGACACCTTGGAATGCACACCTATTTGGAAGCCTGCATGCAGTCCAACACTGCTGGCCGGCACACACACACAAAGCATTAGACTGGAGAGATAAGCAGAGACCAAAGCCTCTGTCTCCTGGGGGGAGTGAGGGGTGGTAAGAAGATTAGCTGAGTTTCTGATAGGACATCCAAGAGGAGATGACCACATGCAGAGCAGAGTAACAAGCTGCTCTAGAAAGGTGCTCCATTAGGGTGTAGGCCGACAGAGCCCTGTTTCACATAATTAACAGCTTAAAGGTTGGCTCTCTCACTCACAGATAAAACTAAGATTTATAAGGAGGAAGAATACCCACATTCTAGTTAGACCGGAAATCATTAGGAGACAGTTGTCATGAGGATAAAATCTATATTAAAAGAAGGTGTACTTGGGGCACCTGTGTGGCTCAATGAGTTAAATGTCAGGCTCTTGGTTTCAGCTTAGGTCATGATCTCAGGGGCCTGAGATCAAGCCCCACATTGGGCTCCATACTCCAGAGTCAGCTTGAGATTCTTTCCTCCTCCTTCCTCCTCCCTCCCCTTCTGCCACCCTCCTCATGCACTCTCTCTCTCTCTCTCTCTCTCTCTGAAAAATAAGTAAATAAAATGTTTAAAAGAAGGTATCTTTACTACATAACTTAAGAAGCTGCAACTTAAGGTGCCTGGGTGGCTCAATCAGTTAAGTGTCTGCCTTCCGCTCAGGTCGTGATCCTAAGGTCCTGGGATCAAGCCCCTCATCAGGCTCCCTGCTCAATAGGGAGCCTGCTTCTCCTTCTCCCTCGGGCCCTTACCTCCACTCATGCTCTTTCTCTCTGAAGTAAATAAAAATCTTAGAGAAAAAAAATTGCGACTTTTGGAGAGCTTGGGTGGCTCAGTCGGTTAAGAGTTTGACTTTTGATTTCGGCTCAGATTGTGATCTCACGGTCATAAGATCGAGCCCTGCATCAGGCTCTGTGCTATGTGGAGCCTGCCTATTATTATCTCTCCACTTCTTCTGCCCTCTCTTCCCTCCCTAAAATAAAATTAAATAAATAAATATATACGCCTCTCCCTCTTTTTTTTTTTTTTAAGATTTTATTTATTCATTTGACAGAGAGAAAGAGATCACAAGTAGGCAGAGAGGCAGGCAGTAAGAGAGAGGGAAGCAGGCTCCCCGCTGAGCAGAGAGCCCGATGTGGGGCTCGATCCCAGGACTCTGAGATCATGACCCGAGCCGAAGGCAGAGGCTTTAACCCATTGAGCCACTAGGGCGCCCCTCCTCTCCCTCTCTTAAAAAAAAAAAAGTTTCAACTTTCATTTTTACTTTCCTAGTGTTTTCCTATTTTGTCATCGTAAGAGATCTATTACATATATTTTAAGCCTGACTCCTAGCTAAACACTGGGATCATTATATTACATTGTCATTTCCATTTCTTCAACTGTCTAAACACAAGTAGCTTGGAGAGAAATTTAGAAAGGAAATGTGAAATGCAAACCTAAAGACAATTTAGTTATTTTCAAAGCTTTTTTGGGGAATTATTTCCAGCCTACTTAACATATCTGAGAGTAATAATTTTAAAAATGACAAGACACAAAGACTATTTTTATTCAAATTCACACTTTACCTGATTTTTTCTTTTCTGGGGTAGTTCCAGTCTCTGAAACCAGTGGAAGCAGACTCATTCTGTGCCAGGAGACCCAGCACCAGAAGTCAGGAGATGGAGGGAAAAGTTTAGTCAGAGAGCTATGAGCAGAACCAGGAGAACGCACTGCGACACAGAAGCCGAGGGGAGGGAAGCTTAGAAAGGAAAGAAGTGGTAAACACAGTCAAATGGCAGAGAAAAGATGAGAAAGTATTTGAGAGTGAAGATTTTTTAATAATAGGGACAACCTGACTAAGAAAAAGACCACGGAGAAGAGGCTAAAGAAGGGAGGCTACCCAATGAGCAAAATCTCTTCCCTAGAAGGGAGATTATGAACAGAGAAATCAACCTTGTTCAGGACTAATTACAGCTTCTCCCTTGATACAGAAGGGCAGAGTATAGGAGGAGGGCAGGTACACGTAAGTTTGGGCATATAAGAAAATGAAGCTAAAGTGGATCTTGCCTCACGGGACCTAGCTTCTCAGTGAATTAAGAGGTGCTCAAATCAATGAAAGAAAAAAATAGATATTTTCTTCTCATACCTGTGAAAGATTCTGCAATGAGTTTCTAATATCATGCAATACTCTTCGCAACTGCATCTCGATGGCAGAAGGAGGATTCACGGAGCACGCTCGGTAAGGGTAGGCAGCATGTCTATGTGAGTTAGGACACCCAAAAGGGGCACTGAAGGCACTACAGGTGGTGCCTGTTATGTTGGGAACACTGTGAGTGCTCAGAGTTCTCATGTGTTCACACAGGGGCCTGTCCTGCCACTCAGAGTGGACAGAGTGAAGAGAACAGGTGGACTGAGATACAGGTGCTGGAGCATACAGTGAACAGGTAGGAGTCCTTCGATGATGGCATTCCGCTGACCGGTTCACCTCGCTCTGAGGGGCTTCTTCTTTCTTCACGGATGATGGAGAGATGAAAATAGTGGATTTAACTGAAGACGGACCATCATGTTCAATCACCTCTTTCCCTAATTCCTGTTCCTCTTCAGGTGTGTACTTATAGGTGAAGGAAGGTGGACTGCATCTGGTTTCCTTTCCTGGGGACAACCGGACATTGACAGAGGATACAACTCTTACTGGGCTCAATAAGGTGGTTGGTAAAGACTGAGACCTTCTTAAAGGATAGCCAGCTTTTGCATATAAGTACCTCTGTTTCAAGAGATCTTTTGATTTTATCAAGCTACGTCCTACTCTTTGGTGAGACAGACTGCAAACCTTCATTTGAGCTCTTTGCAAAGCTGTATTAACTCTGTCCACAGAAGATGGAGGCCCAGTTGTGTTTTCAGAGCTCTTCTCACTGCATCTAGCTTCAATAGAAGCCAGTGATTTCAGAATATGGTGTGTGGTATAGTGAGCAAATTCGTATTCACTGCTTTTATCCACATCACTTTCAGCACTTGCTTCCCTCAGCAGGTCCACTGGCTGTGCTGGAAACCAATCCTCTCTCATTTCACTAATTTCAGTAATGTGACCTCCTGCGCTGCACATGGATTGTGTGTTTCCTACATTCTCCACAGTCTCACTTTGGGGGAAGTCCTGGCTATCTGACCTTTTCTTCTCAGCAGCTATTGCTGCCTTCTCTCTTCCCTTTTGAAGAGGGATGAGCGACTCCTCCTCTGATTCATTAAAATAAGGCTGGTCTTGCGCTGTTGGTGTGACAAGGTCTTCACCAAATGATGTGACTGTTGTCTCACTGTCACAGCTATCAGCGCTACTCCCCATGGCTTGCAAAGACTCGGGAACCTGTGAAAGGAAAACAGGTAGGAAGATGGATAATTCGAATAGGAAGTATCATTAACAAAAACACCAAACTGATGTGATGCTTCTGTATTTTCACGATCTCCCACCTCAGTTAGGTACTACTAAAAACTGTTTTTCACTGACTCTAATTGGCAACCCCTCCACTTTCCCACAAAGATTATTCCAGAATTTTACTATTTTCCTTAGCTCCCCTTTTCAAGCACCCATTTCCTTTTCTTCCAAGATATGACACTGAATCACTGAGATGGACAAATGTTTCTTAATTTTCTTCCCCAACACCTACAAAAGTTCCCATACCTCTCCCCACCATTCCTTCCTTTCTGTTCTGAAAGAAAACTATCCTTTTTTTCAAAGTTAATCCTCCAGTCTGTGCATCCAATCACATCCTCTCCAGGACTTGTATCACTTCACAATTTCATCCCAGATTTTTCGGCATCAGACTGTCCTATTAGAGCTCTCTCCCTTGGCCAGACAACTTCCCTGAGTCATTCTCATATGAGAAAGACACAAAGACCTACCATCTTTATTTGAAAAAGGAGTCAACATTCGTATCTCCTCTTATCATTGATTTTATCTCCATTCATGCTTCTCCTCATTTACTCCCTCAGAACCACTCACTCAACCACTCACTTTCCAAAAAGCCAAATTCTTATCTTGCTCATGTCCACAGATTCCCTTTAAAGAAAAGGCTCTTCAACTTCCAGTTCTTCTGCTCACTGGATTATTCTTTCTGAGTCTCTTTCTCCTGTCCATATATCCCAGTACTAGGTTCCTAGAGTCTCTTTTGGGTCACGTTTTTCTCCTACTCCACCTTTCTTTAAAATTTGGTTATAGATATTTTAAACACTTTCAAGATACTTCTATACCTTCGCATACAAGGTTTCCATATACTATACACAAATTATAAAGTCTTTAAGGATAAAGATGTGCCTATTGTGTGAGTTATCTAATACACTCTAGCATCAAAGTCATATAATATTCAGCAAGCTATGTAACATAGTTACTGTTATTAAATAAAACAATTATGGAAAACAGAAGAAAAATACCAAACAGAATAATGATCAAAATAACCTCTGTTTACTGAAAGCCCAAAAATAAAGGAGAAGCTCTCTTTATTTCTAAATGTTCAGTCAGAGAGAGATGTATAATTAGTGAAAACTAAAACTTGTAGTCAAATGCTTGGATAACATCCACATCCTGGCATTTTTTATTCTGTCATTTGAAAAATAAAGATTAGACAGATGAGGTTTTAAAATATATAATTACTGAAAAATCACACAAATATAAAGTTAATCACAGTGCCTACTACAATAGAAATTTTTACCTGAAGATGATTAAGGGAGAGGCAGTCTGTCGAATCTTCAGCAAAACCACTGCTATCAGAGTGCTGACTTGCAGTACGTAATAGATGATCTACCGAAAGAAATGTAGTTAGGCAAAACTGCTAAATATGACTGCTAAATCTGACAAGAAAATATTACAGATATATGATTCCTAACAGGTACATATATTAGTTCCTTCTTAGAAAAATATGCATCCTTATACAAGATATGGCTTCAAAGCACAAGAGGTTAACTCCAATTCATCCCAAAACAGAATCAGATCTATCAAAAATTCTCAGCATTTAGTTGCTAATTAAGTTCTAGTGTTAATGTATTTTGATAAATCCAATTAATGTCTTATCTTTGGAGGACAACTGGCTGAAATGAAGAATCATGTTAAAAAATAGAAATCCCAAAGTAAACCATTTCCATTAGTAGATATGTAAAGTATTTAGCAGATGAAATTAGAAGTTTAAATGTAGTGTGTAGAATGTTCGGTTATTTTCCTAATAAGAAAATGAGACTATAACTAAGGTGCCAATAAATTAAATAATTTGCATGCCAGAGTACTTAAATGTTTCTGATACTTCAAATGATGCAAACATTTTAAAGTCATGATAATCAATGATTTCCTAACAATTGCATGAAATTCAAATACATTCAACTAGTACATAATACTGTTAATTTTATTTAAAAAACCGTCAGGTTTTTGGCCTGAAAACTCAAATTCCTGGTTAGGATAACCTAAAAAAACTTTATAAAGTAAAAAGGCCAACCAGGCACAGCAAGAATGATCACATGCCCATCCACACTGTAAGTAGAGGAGGACTTTACAGCTATTACATTTCCTAGGAAAGAAGCTTCACGAGAAGGTCAAGTTCTGTAAACCTTCAAAAGCACCAAGCTAAATAAAGTGTTTACCAAATCCACATTCAAGATTTGAATGATAGAACCCGATAATACGTTTGAATAAAATCCAAAATCAATTAAAATTCACTGGACTTTGAAAAATATCCCACTGTAGCCTCAGGTCCAATGTAGAGCATCACAGAATAGCATAATTTTTTCTCATTATAATTCAGAATAATTCTGTAGTATTGTTTTTAAGTTGACAAAACTGCATAATGAGATATAAGAAACTAATCCATACCTTAGATAAGTCTAGGTAAACTGGAACAATTGTGAAATGGAACTGGAATAGGCTGTTACCATGGGTACTAATTATGCATTATATCAACTGAGAGAATGATTAACATCTTACATCAGAGCAGTTATCACCATAATTACATGTTTGCATGTCTTTTTTTTTTTTTAGACTATGAATCTTTTTTTAGACTATGAAGACAGAAACCTCATTTACTCTATTTTGTATCCTAATACCTAGAACAATTGAACAATAAAAATGTTTGCTGAATAATCAATGATAACTTTCCCCTTAAAGCAACAATAAAATTAAACAGTGGCTTAAATGATTTAGAAGTGAAACTGGCTATCTGATTGGGCAAAGGGCAACTGCTGGAGGGCCTGGGGAAGCCGGAGTGACCAACACCACTCAAGGTTCTCTCTGCTGAGATCTGCTTTATCTGTAGCAGTGTACAGTCTGTGTTGAATTCGCCTCTGTGGTTAGCCTTCAGTTCACACACACTAGGTCAGATTGTAGACTATTCGGGCTTCAGAGCAGGTGTTGGGCAGTGGAAAGAACAAGAAGGCCTGGGTTCAAGTTCCTACTTTATCACAATAAGCAGTAACTTCTCTCCTCCACAAAACAGAATAATTCTTCTATCTCTCACAGGGTTACTTGAGGAACTAAATAGGGTATACGTGAAACTATTCTGTAAACTGTAAATCGCAATCTATGTTCTTTAGTCCACATTTCACAAAAAAACACAGATCTCCACAGAAAAAGGTGGAATTAAAAATGGTCAGACTCGGGCACCTGGGTGGCTCAGTGGGTTAAAGCCTCTGCCTTTGGCTCAGGTCATGATCCCAGGGTCCTGGAATTGAGCCCCGCATCGGGCTCTCTGCTCGGCGGGGAGCCTGCTTCCCTTCCTCTCTCTCTGCCTGCCTCTCTGCCTACTTGTGATCTCTGTCTGTCAAATAAATAAAATCTTAAAAAAAAAAAAAAAAAAGTCAGACCTCTGTGATAGCTGAAAAGATTAAATATTATTTCTAATTAAAAACCAGGACGTTAAAGCAAAACATTAAAGTGAGAACAAAACCAAACCTAGAATTTGTATTTATCTAATATCATAAAGACACAAACAGAACACTTATATACTCTATATAGGATTAAAGAAAATTTGTACATCCTGAATAAGGAAAATGTTTGATTGCTCTCAATATAGCTTACTGAATGTCAGTTGTGACAAAAGTTGAGTCACTAAACCTCTCTAGGCTTCAGAATTTTTTTTTTTAAGAAACAGAACAGGGGTAGGGGGGTGGGATGCAGTACAGAGGGAGAGGGAGAGAGAATCTTAAGCAGGCTCCATACCCAGCTTAGAGTTCAATATGGGGCTCAATCTCACCACCCTGAGATCATGACCTGAGCTGAAATCAAGAGTCAGATGCTAAACTGACGGAGCCACCCAGGCACCCATAGGCTTCAGTACTAAATCCCAGGACTGAGTATGAGATTAAGATTACTGTAACTTCAAAAGTCCTAGGACTAAAGTGCAAAGTATTTTTATGCATGTAATATATTCATTTTTATTAAGCTTGTGAAATGCATACTTTATTAGTGATTCTAATTCTGTAATTATAACCTAAGATACTTTCATTATCACATTATCAAAATTTGATAGGCTATATTCAAAAATGATGAAAACACTATATTGCTCCCTCTCCCTCTCATGCATGTACAAAACCACTGTACTCTTGATTTATAAAAATGTGATTCATAAAAATGTCAACATTTTTACTTGTACCACCAGAAATAAGAGATCTCTTCTTATTGGTTAGAGGGAGAAACTCAGATGTGAATGAATACAAACCATGTTCTGTCTTTTCTACCACAAGGACCTTGATCTTGAAAGATCCTAAAGTACTTACACATACTGTTTTTAATCCCCTTTTTTGATGCAGGGCAAGCTATTTTTTCCAACATATTCCATGTCAACCTAACTAAAGGAAAAATTTCTTGATGGCTCTGAACCATGCCTTATAGCTCAGAAACACATGCATATATTTCTGGACTTAAAAGGGGGAGGAAAATTAAACAGGAAAAGTTCTTTTTGTGTCTGACCAGAACTACAGTGACCTATCTTGTTTCTTAGTACCACAATGCAATACAACAAAAACTATATGCAAATTGTCTCTTACGAAGTCATTTTAGAGATCAGAAGAGAATAAACATGCAATTTCCTATTCTAGGAACATACATATGAATCCTAGTTTAAAAAAAACCAGGGTGGTTCAGCATGTGTAAGCTTTAAAAATAAACAGTCCTACCTTCAGTGGTCACTTTAACTTCCTTACTTCTCTCTCCTTTTCTCTAAATCTCAAATGCTTTGTGACTTTAAACATCAGACATGTTTTTCTTATTGCAAATTAAAAGTGAAAGAAATGGATTCAAAGGTTTTGGTCAATAATTAATAATTCAAGAGAAGAACAGTATCTAGCGCCACTCACCTTTGATCCATAGTTTGAATTTAACTTAACTAGCTTTAACCAGTACTGAGACATTGGTATTTTTTGCTAGAGGCATATTCATGTATATACTTAGGAGACTATGTTTAAATAATGAAAAGCAGAGGTGGATAATACAAGTGTGTATTCTGGGGTACCTGGATGGCTCAGTCAGTTAAGCATCCGACTACTGATTTCGGTTCAGATCACGATCTCAGGGTTGAGATCAGGCCTGCCTCGGATTCCGCACCAGGCATGGAGCCTGCTGAAGATTCTCTCTCTCTCTCTCTCTCCTTCTGCCCCTCCCCACCTCACTTGCACAGGCATGCCCCCAAAAATAAATAAATAAAATCCTTAAAATAAAAAATACAAATATGTATTTCAATCATAACCATGTAAAAAGCAGGCCTCTATCTGTTGCTCTATCACTTCCCATCCAGCCCATATACAGAGCTAAAAAATAATTAAGAGTACAAAGAATGGCATTTCAGGATAGGCAAACTAAAATTATATGAACACAAAAGTCTTCAAGAGGGTACAAAAAAATTCTATAACCAAAGTATAATTGAGAATGCATTCCTGTGTTCTTAACCTTCATTTTACACTTACAGGTACTCAAACACTGATAGATAAACCCCTTTTCCAAATCAATTAATGACACTGGTCATGGGTTTGGGAACTAGTGGATATTAGTCTACTTACCTCTTTTTGACTTTGTGAGACCTAGCTGGTAAGCAGCTGGAATGTGAGGAGCTTCTCCCTCTGTACTTTGAACCTAAAGAACGGTTTTAAGTAGTTAAAACTTTAAAAAGCTATAGCAAAGAAAAATATTTCTTGATATTAAACAAATCAGCATAAATAAAGTAGGAACCAAAGCTTTATATTTAAAAAATGCAAAGCATCTTATCTCAAAATTGTGAGAATGCCCCATATCTTTATTTTATGACCTATTTTCCAGTTAACAATAGGACTAAAATTTGTAGCTAGCAATGAGAAGTGAATGCATGTATAAAAACTACTTCATTTTTAAAAAAAGCTGCTATTAAATGAAAAATAGACCCCTAAGAAAAAATTCTATAAATATTAAAATTCCAAATGTAAGGCCAATCCCAGGATAAATGTCAGGACTTTGCAGGAGATCACGACTGATACACAATTGAGGCAATTACAAGTCTTGCATCTTTAAAAAACAGTGTGTCATGCTCCCATTACAAAATTTTATAAAACCCCACAAATTTTGAGTGTCTCAAAAACCATACTTGTATAAAGACTGCTTTGTCCTAACATAAGAGGTCTTTAAAGATCTAACTTGGGAGCTGTAAATAGAAAACATGTTTCGTCACAGAACTAAAATGTTGAAAGATCTTAACCATAAATCCTCCCTGAAGCCTATATTCAGAGAAGTTATCAAACACAAAAAAGTTATTTTTTTATGATATTCCCCCCACACACACCTGCACAACTACATACTTCAGGAATTTTCAGATTCTTTATTCACCACACCCAACCCATTCCCCAAATACTCTAACTAACTCTATATTCAGATTAAACATTTGGGGAGGGAGAGACACTAATACCTAACACTGCTCAGTAATGATTAGTACTTAAAATAACAAACAGCATCCTAGAAAAGTAGGCAAACTAGCCAAACAGGGTTTTCAACCTTGAACAAATGAGAAAGCAAATTAGCAAACAGGTTTTAGGTAGAACCCTGGTAGTTTTGAGCTATGAATCCATCTATGAATAAGAAATATCCCACAGGAATGACAGTGGAATGACAAACATGAAAAAAATCTCAAAGGTTAAAGATATTATTACCTAATTTAAAAACTGCTCTGATTTGTGGTTCTTTGTTCTATACAGTTTTGCGAATCCAAGATTTATGAATCTTTGGAGAACTAAAACACACTGGTCATTTAAAATCACCACCTATAAATTATTATATAAAATAGTTTCTACCCTCTTTGTTATTACTGAAAAATTATATATATATTTTTCAAAGCAGCAGACATAAATTCAACAGGAAAACCATTGTTATGCGTGCAAGGAAACAAAATGCATTTTCTTTTTATATTCGACGAAAAGGCTATTATTAGTTTTCATTTAGGCCTACCATACTTCAAAGAGTTTTCTGTTAAAGTAAGAATCAAACAGACTAAAGAAGTATAACAGAAATCAAATGCCTCTTTAATTATACTCTAGGAATCTCTGTTTAGGCAGGGCATTATGACACCAAACTATACTCTCTAATTTTTAAATGCAGAATTATCATATATTCCACTCCTCAGATTTATAAAGTTAGTTACAAAATAACATGACTTTAATGAATATATATCTTCAATATACTATCTTTCAAGATACTACTCTATGGCAAAACAAAACAAAAATAAACTACAAAAACAAATTCTATAGTTAGTTCAAAGAAAAGGACCCTTAAAGAAAAGCTGAGAGGATCGTATTTTACTAATAAAATTACTAATGTCAGGATTCTTCTTCCCACTTAATAAAATCATTAATCACTTGTTGAAGACCGAAAATGAAACGACATGCTAGTGGTAACAGTTAAATTTCATAGCTTAGTATGTGTTATTACTGGTCACAGTTGTGCGAAGGAAAGCAGTCAAATCGGAGTCGGAGTACAGCACAGAAAATTATGAAGCAAATAAAACCTGGATTTATTTATGTGGCAGGATACTCAACAGTTTCAAATCCTCAATTCTCATCACTTGCTACAGATTGCCTTTCATTACATTAACTCTAGCTAAATATTGATAACTAAATTGAGTAATGTAAAACAGGTGTGCAACTACACAATTTTCTTTGCTCTCTGGGTAAGTTTGAAATTTTCCATAATAAAAATTAACAACAACAACAACAAAATTAACAACAACAAAATCCAAAACAAACAAACAAAAAAAACCCACCACCCTAAACCAAATGAAAAATCGCTTGGTCTCAGTGTTTTGAAATTTAAAACTGTATGAAAATAGCTTTAAAGTAACCCTATATTTGCATTATTTCATTTTTAAAAACGTTTTAACAAAACATTTATTAAAACTGTATCTTTGTGAATCAATGTCCTGCTACCACAGCAGTCACCTACTTTGGTTGGTTTTTTTTTTTTAACATGTCACATTTATCCTAATACACATTTTCCAGGCACAAAACTATTGTGCGGTGTTCTATAAAGCAGCAATACATGGAATGTTCTAACTCAAATAACCCCTCTTCTAAAGTTTAAAGAGATATGTATAGCAGTTTTTTAAAAAAAGAAAATCAAAACTGGAGTTTTAGAAATTCTAATTTTTAAGGACATCTCAAAAAATTCAAATGAAAGCATTATTCCTCTAAGGAAGTAGTATGGGGCTGTACACTAAATGACTTGAGTTCTTGTCCAGTGTCTTACATTGTCAGCCAGCCTGACCTTTACCAAGTGGTATGGTATAGTCAAATGTAGCAAGTTTATACAAAGATCTGAATTCAAGTCTTATTCGCTGCACTTGCTGGCCAAGTGGCTTCCCTAGTTTATTATTCTGCATTTGTTGTAAATTTTTATTTAAAAAAAAAAACCTTTCAGGTTTTACTTACAAGGTTTAGTTTCTACTATCAGGTAAATGCTTATATAACAAAAAAGTTAATTTAAGTCTTTTAGATAAATGTCAAATAAAATTTGGTGGTTAATTGGACTTCAAAAAAACAGACACAGGTACATGTATCGTGTTAGAGTTCATATCTTATTGCACTCTGTTCTATCTAAGACACAATGCTTGTCTTCAAAACAGTCAAATTTGAAAGGCTAAAGGAACAACTTAACTATCTGTCAAGTATCTGACTGATTTCAGATTATTTTAACTCAGGCCAATAAATAAAACAAAAAAGAATTCTAAAACTCAATGACTAAAGAATAAGGAGATATAGTAGATCAACAATCAGGAGAGAGACAGAATTAGAAACACTAAAACTTCAGTAGCTTAAAAAATTACACATACTTCAGGTAACAGTACCTCTATTTGAATATAAATTTGTAGAGTAAGACACAGAACAACCCATTTACAGAAATAAACAGCTAAAAGTTCTCTTTCTTCTAATATTTAAGTATGAGAAATTTTTCCTTGACACCTACAAGATGAACAATGGCTTACTGAGTAGGATCACTTTAGTTTAACTGTGGATCCTTCATACTACAAATCTATGGCTCGAGACTGTTACCATGATGTACTTAATAAAAATTAGCTATTTTGAGAGGAAACAAGAATGATCTAGGAAAGTCGTTAAGAATTAGAAAACTCGAGAGGAGGGTTTTACGACTTTTAGACACACTGAAAATTACAAATAGTTTACAAACATTTTTTTTTATAAGGCAAACTAAATTTTAATTGAAAATAGTCTCTGGCCTTTTATTTATTTTTTCTTAATGTGAGAAATAATCACTCTCACTCTCCAAGAACTGAGTCAGTCTTGTCATCTATTTAATTCCCCTTACGTTGAAGTATTTCCTGTCTTCACTCCTGGTGACTGTCAGAGCTTACCTTTGCCTCAGAAGGATTAGGCAGCGTCATGCACAGAGTCAGGTCTGCAACATTTTCTCCCACCTAGCTACCCAAAGCAGCTGGCATTCAGTTGATCTGTTTGAGAACTGGTTTACTGAGAGACAGAAAGGGAGTGTCCTCTAACTTACATTTATTTGCTGTTTTTACAGGAAGAAAGTTCCCAACAGGAATAAAACCTCAAGGGAAAGGAGTTTAAAAGAAAAACAGCAACAACCTACTTTGAATGGGATCTAAAAGTTTGCTTCAGTAAGATTGTTCTCTTCATTTGTCAGTATAATTCAAGTCACACTTGGGAGAAGAGGAAATTAAAGAAACACATTATTTCCTTTCTTTATCCATTGTTCTATAAGCTCTCTTTAAAGTTCCCAAAGGGATAAAAACACAGTTCTAGGAGGTTTTTATCCATATTTAAAATACATCTGAAGAACAAGGATTTGTTATCCTTAAAATTCCCCATATTTACAATGCAGTCATGGTTGATCATACCCATACATTCTTTTTTTGAAAACAAAAACCTTATATTATTCTTCAACCACCAACGCCTGTAATTTTGTATTTAAAAAAAAAAAAAAAGTTCACTTCCAAGTGACATTACCATCCTCATTAATTGCTTTTGCCAGCAGAGGGAGCAAAAACCCCCCCATAAAACCCCCACACATTAAACCATTAAATGTTAACCTGCCACCAAAGCAGATCTAGTACTTTACAAATGTTTTAAAGACCTTTGTGTATGCTAGCAATAATTTCAAAAATATGTAGCTTAAAATTCAGGAACTCTAGGAATTAAAAAGCAAGTTAAAAAGTGTCTTCTCATCAGGTCACCTGCATTAGATTTGCAAATATCTAACATAATTTGTTTAAATTTTCATACTCTGCTATTAAATTAAAACACAGAAACCCACTGACATATCTGTCATAGAAAAGGGTCCCTAATGAAAGGCAAGTAGTTACACTTTAATTATTAATGGTAGGACAAGTATGGACCAAAACAAAGTCAAAAGGAATCAAATAGTAAAACAGAACAAAAAGAGGTTTTTTATGAAGTAGTCATCTTATGAACTCATTATAATGAGAAATACATCAGAAATTAAATAGGAGAACTATAAAGGATATATGAAGAAATAAGGGGAAAAGAAGCTTACAAATAATGTAAACTATTTCAAAGGACTGCTCCTCTCCCTTTTCATTTCATTTTTTAATTAGAATTAAAATACTAAAAGATAAATTCAAAGACATCAAAAAAGATAAATAGCTATAACAACAATACAAATTTTGCAATAAATAAAAAATCTTCAACTAATGTGAGAGATACATACTCAACAAAAGGACATTTATGAGCAGAATCAATTATCCCATTTTTCAACTCCCTAAAATAATGGCATGTGATTCTAAAATTACTGGGAGTTACTACAATATAACTAATGCCATTCTGCAATAAATTTTTTTAAAAAAGCTGCCCGTTATGTAACTTTCAGCCATACTCTTCAGCAGTATATGTGTGCCTCAGTTTCATGTGTAATATAAGACCAGCACTGCCTACCTCACAGACTAAAGAGAAAAGCACTTCAAGGATCTGGTACAGTGCCTGCCACAACATAGGTCTTGATAAACTTCAGTTTCCTCTCTCAAACTACACAGTGCCAATTTTAAGTATTAGCTCTGGCCATTCAAAAGTAGTTTTAGTTGACCTCATCAAAATGAATCTCTATCTTGCCCAATCTGTAATTTATGTAAATGCAGTAATATCTCTAGGTAGGAAAAAAAAAAATAACCAAACATTGGTCTTCTAGGCTTGCAGAAATTATATTCAATGGTGTTTCAAACCTTCTTCCTTGAGGTTCCCTATCCTCCTGTTCAGAAACATACCATCTTTGGGTTCTTCCCAGTCCCATGCCAAAAACCTATCTTTCTCAAAGCCTTATTGACACTTATCCTTTCCACTAAGATACTTTGAGAAAAGCATGCCTAAAGGCACATAGAAATTTAGTAGGAAAAAAAGAACTCAAACTTTTATTTCAGAGGCTGTTTTTAACTATTATGCAATACTGATTTTAATTTAAATATACTCTCTCATGGCATCAAATGGAGAAAGGGGGTTAAAGTTCAGGTATTATCATGAATAACAGAGGATCTAGAGAAGCTGATGAACTGTCACATTACCCTGGCAATGCATAATCCTGTGACCAATTCTTGGTTATTGAACACAGAACTAAAACTTGAGAAGTCAAAATTAGGATGATTTTCTTCTTGTATAAATCTATTAGCTATCTTTGTTTCATAAACATATTTTTGGCATTTTTATTTCCTAACTCATTATTTGAAACAGGTCTCAGTAATATTTACCTACCTCTTCCATTTCAAAGGAGTCCTTTTGCTGTGCCATTATATTTCTTATGGATGGGATCGTAAGAGGTACACATGGCTCTTTCTCAGGTGTGGACAGATGGGCGCTTTTCACCTCGTTGCCATTTTCTGGCTCACTGTGCCTGGACATGTTGAAATTGTTACCTAAGTCAGATTCTACAATACCAGATTCCTCACCCAGTTTATTCGCATGACTTTGAATTTCTTCACTTTGTTCACCTTCAGTTTTTTGGTTAAAATTCCTATTCGCTTCATCACAAAGTCTATCAACATCAGCATTCTCCATAACAGCTGCTGAACTACCTGATACTTCTTCTCTAACTGTAGCCAACATAGAAGATGAGTCTTTCTTCTTTACAATTTTTTGAGACTTTTGATCATTTTTATTGCCACTTTCTTCCATCACTGAAACATTCGGGATCTTTCCTTTTTCGATTGCTGGGGAAGGACTACTACCTTCTCCTTTCTCTGTTTTATCAACACATAAATTTAGTTTTGATAGTGTTTTCATTAAACGATTTGCAGTGTTACTTCGGGTTAAAGGTGGAGGTGAGTCTGTCTCCTTGTTAGAAGTCACTGAAGACATACTCCCAATTCTCTGGAGGGGTGTCCCAGAGACTTGAGAATATAAAGAAGAAAACGCATTGGCCACAGTAGTAAGCACTTCAATTTGACGAAAACGACCTACAAAAAGGAAACAACATTAATTATATATATATATTTATCTGTTTAATATATGTATACATATATATGTATACATTACTAATATATATGTATACATATATATGTATACATTACTAATATGTATATGTATACATATATATGTATACATTACTAATATGTATATGTATACATATTACTACTTTCCAGAATGCCAATAATTGAACTTAGACCACAAAGATCTGGTTATAAAACCAGAACTTTTTTCCTTATCCAACATTTAAAAGTTCTCTACATTTACTGGGGAGAGGGAAGAAGATTTTTCACTGTAAGCACTAGAATTTATGTTTTAAGAATTTATGTTTTATGACTTAAAACCAAAAAGAAGAACAAAGTATGACAACTCTGAATAAAACAGAAAGGACCAGCTATTGATCAACAGCTATGATTCTATTTTTATGTCTTTGACTCCATTAAGACTCTTCCAAATGTACATAAGTATGCATTTTATACTTAATTGTTGGGAAGGGGGTAGGTAGGATTGGATTTATAAACCTCTTAAAGCTATCCCAAGGACCACCTAGGATCCCGTTTTTTGGAATTTCTATGCAACAGAGAAAAATAAGATATAATATAATAAAAATTGGCAAATTAGCCATGTTATTTTAGGTATATAGAAAAGCACCTAAATTTCACTGACTTTATTTAGTAGTAACAAGGCTCTCCCCTACTTCTTCCCTTTTTGAACATCAGCAATCTGGAGGTAAGTTTAAGATAAGTACAAGGTTCTACTGTCAGTTATAGTAACACTTAAGAATGAGAAGAGGAGAAAGTTAACTTCCATAAACAGAAAAATAAAAATTCAGAATAAGTAAAATAGCTATTGTGTTAATTTCAATAATTAAGTTTCCAGTGCTATTCCTAAAAATTAATAAGGTTTTAAAAAATAAGACCATCTCACTCTGGATGCTAATATTTAAAAACCTTACTTGTTAAAGCATAATTTGGGTTTTCTACTTCCATCCGTTGCATTTGAGCACTCAAAAATACTTTAATATCTATCCCTCTGGCAAATGATGATGAATTAAAAAATCTGGAAGGAATTTTAGAAGCAATATCTGGTTCATCTCGTCCAAATCCAAGATTATAAAGAATTTCTTCAGGATCTTCCTCATAAAGTTCCAACAATTCTGAAACACTACAAAAAAAAAAAAAAAAAAAAAAAAAAAAAAAGAAAAGAAACATCAAGATATAAAATAAGTTTATAGTCCACATCACATTATAAAAAAGAGCTTCTGCTCTTTACGCCATTATTTATTTCAGCATCTTTGTATACTGTGTACTAAATGTGATATACTTCTTAAAAAGAGTCCATTCTTTCAAATTGTTAGGACTGGAAAAAAGAGCTAGTTCCTGATCAGATACTCAGCAAGACTCCCAAAATGATTCCTCACCTTATTTTTTTTGTCATTTTAAAAGAGTCCCAGTAAAGCAGCTAAAACCATTAGAGGACAGCTGAGAGAGAATAAGGAATAAACAGACTAAGAAAGAAATGAAAAGGGAAAACACACTGGGAAGGTGGTAGCACAGGACATTCTGCAGAATTTGAGCTTTTCTGCTATCTTTGGCTGTCACTGAAGATGCAATACAGGTAACAAGCTGAACTCAGAAAGGGAGGGAGGGGCCTACATTCAAATTTTCTCTAACCACTTTCACTCAGGAAGTAGGAGGAGTAAGGAAGGTATGGAGAGAATGGGTTATTCAAAGGTAAGTTCTTGCTCTGATTCTATAGAGAATTAAACATTTCTTATCTCTTCTTCATAGCAGTGATAATCCACCTTAGGAGATTTACTGAGGAAAATGTTAGAGATGAAACTTGAACTGAAGAAAATTTCAATTTGTTTCAGAGAAAATGCTCCGATTCCAATACAATAATCTGCTTAACAATTTAAACTGGTCCCATAGGCCCATTTACTTGCCTATTTTAATATATAGTTTGAAGAACTTTGATTTAATATGTTGAAGATAAGTCTATGCTTAAATATCAAACTTTATATTAGAAAGGTTTATTGATTTTTTTTCGTTAGAGTGACTCAAGACCCTAAAAAAAATGGAGAATTTTGGAAAAAGTTATTCCACTATGGACTTCCTCTTTCAAGTTGTTGATAAGGCTCAAAATACTCATTATAACAAGAATTCCAGCAGCATTATAAACACATTTGCTGCTTTTTCTTTAATCTTAACTTTTTTTTTAAAAAAAAGCAATGAATGCAACATTTTGGATTCTTTTTTATTTCATACTATCAAGCCGAATGCAAGACTAAAAAAGTGGTAAGAATAGGTCATCTATAACACAATGCAACTAGTATAATTTCAGAATAAGTTACCTTGAAACTGTCCCACTACTTTTCCCAGATCCTGTGGAATTCATACTTCTTCCTTTCTGATGAAACTGTAGTCTTCTCTCTTTGGCCAAGATATTATTGCTATAAACAAAATTAGACTCTATAAAACCTTATTTTCATAAATGTTCATTTTTGAAAAGAGAACAAACAGCACAGCTACGTACCAGTTTTCAATCTGAGTATCCGTTTCATGGAGGTGGTTGGCTACAGGTAAAAGAATAGATGGAGAGCAGAATTGTTAGTAGGACAGTAACTGTGACATAGTCATCAAGAAAGAAGATTAGCCAAATATTACAGTTAAATGCCTACCATCCCACACTCTTGTCTTGGTTCATTAAATCTGAATCATTAAAAGTCTCACACAGATCAATACAAACAGAACCAGTAACTTCAGGAAATTGTTTTAATTTGTTAGCACTGTGTAAAACAACTCCCTTCACTAAATGTTTAAAATAAAAGACATATAGATAACCAATTAACTTTCTTTAATAGTTTGAAATAAATAAGATACACAGCATCTGTAATAAATGTGGTTCTAATTAATATATTTAAAAGCTGTTATTAAAGAAGACTTTAAGAGCAAAAACATGATTTAGCATTATTTAAGTGTGGCAACAGTATACATAAATTTCCACTGTGCTTTTTTTTTTTTTTTAAAGATTTTATTTATTTATTTGACAGAGAGACAGAGAGAGAGGGAACACAAGCAGGGGGAGTGGGAGAGGGAGAAGCAGGCTTCCCGCCAAGGAAGGAGCCCAATGTGGAACTCGATCCCAGGACCCTGGGATCATGACCTGAGCCAAAGGCAGCCACTTAACGACTGAGCCACCCAGGTGCCCCATCCACTACTTTTTAAAAGGCTAAAAATTCATCCCAGTTACAACCCAATTTTTTATGTATCTACTTTGAAAATTTCTATTCATTTCAAAATAAGTTTTCTTAAGAAGTTACTTTTTAGTTTTATCCTAGACTTAAACAGATAAGTATTGTTAATGTTAAGTTTAAAGTAAGTTAAACTGCCTGCATTTAACTTTTATAGACAAATACAAAGAATGGGAATAATTACAAACACATCTATTTCAGTATGCCAGATTTTTTTTACTTCTGATCTGCAAAGTCATGGTAATTTTTAATATTTCTTTGTACATCCACTCAGAAAGGTGCCTAACATATTGCATTCAATAAATATTTACTGAATGAATGAAAATAATCTTGATATAATTTTCAGTATTACAACATAATATTTCCATTCTTCTCTGGAAACTTCCTTTTAGGTTTTGGTGTCCAATAAACTCAATCAATATGGATGAACAGGCAGAACAGAAATAATTTTTAGGGCAGTGAAAATACACACATGATATAATGACAGATAACATGTCATTATACATTTGTCTAAACCACGGAACATACATGACCAAGAGTGAACCCCAGTGAGAACTATGGACTTCAGGTAATAATGATACCTCATTACAGGTTCATCAATTGTAACAAATGTACCACTCTGGTGGGAGAAGCTGATAATGGGGGAGGCCATGCATATATTTAGGCAGGAAGTACAGGAGAAATCTCTATACCTCCCCCTCAATTTTGTGAACTTAAACCTATTCTAAAAAAAAAAATAAAGTCTAAAAAAATTCCATATCGTGAAATTAAGTCAGATGTCAAAAGTGCTATTTACAAAAACACTGAAATGCATTTTAATAAGGGGCTGACAATATGCTTACTGCACTAATTGGTAAGCAGTAAGTTTAACCTCTTTACAGAGTTTATTCCTTGAAAGCACATTAACTAAAGTAATAAAACCTAATATATTCACATATTCTAGAGCTGAAGATTAGAAGTTTCTAAATAAGTAATCTACCATACAAACTGATTTAAAACAGCAAAAGATCAAGGATATTACATTCAATGGATAAATTCACTAGTCATCATTATAATTTAAGAGATTTACATTTTAAGTTTTTTATAATTTGAAAAGATTTAATAACATTTTTATTTTAATTATTTAATTTAAAAAGATTTAATAAAATCCTCAATTTTTTTTTATAAAAAGCACACATTCATAACCCAGCTACACAGGTACCAATAATCTTCCAATACCAGTAAAATAACAAAATAATAAAAGTGTTTAATTCTACATTGTGGAAAACTTTACTATGAATCTACTGGACTAAATAATAACATCAGTGAAAATTTAAACATGGCACAATGCACTTTTAAAATATTAATGCAGTCTGAAATAGACATCAGCATAATGATTTCTAATTAAATTCTAATAACTCTATTTTGTTTTTGTCCTTTAGTGCTCTAAAAATCTGGAAAAAGAGAAAGGGGAAAAGATAGGAAACACTTGAATACAAAGACAAAGACAGGCCACAGCTGTAAGTCTGACATAAGGCTACCTCATACTAAAAATAAGCTTCAATTTAGTCTTCTCATGTATAAATATTTAAGTTTCCTTCCTTCTGGTAGGGCAATTCTTCCCTCAGTTCTATGACCATTGTTTGCCCCCAAACAGTTCCTTTAACCAATTAAGTCCAAGGAAGACATGAACACTTCACAGTGGTTTTCAGGGCCATTTCTACAAGCATCCTACAAGCTCTGACTAGATTATTAACATATAAAGGCTCTGTAAAATGTGTCTGAGCCATTTTCAAGACCTTTAACTTTGGCTCTGAGGACTGTACACCTGAAAACACTCGTTTTTTTTTTTTGCTTTTTGTTTTATTATTTTTTTTAATTTTAAACCTGTATGAAAATACAGTACTTCCAAACAAATGTACCTTCAGCTCCCAAAGACAAATCATCTTCAAAACTGCCTCCATTTCTCACAAGTACACCTGAAAGAAACATTAGAAGACTCATCCTGGTGTTCTCTTCTTCTAGATCCCCACATGAAATCATAGTTTTAGCTAAAGCAAATTGACCAAGCAAAAAAATAAGATACAATAAAGTATTTCAAACCTGAATGTACTCATCATTCTGATTATATCATTTCAAAAATCAAGTATAAGCTTTACTCTATCCCAAACAAACCATGATTTGCAGCCACGTAAAGTTGTTAAAAGCCCCCATATAGGCTATTTTATACTTACTATGTCTTTGAAGATATTCATTTAGCTAACATCTTATCCAACAGTTTCATGGAAAATCAGATCCTGGAGCAATCATTTCTTTTACCTCCCTTAACAGTCAGGAACTCAAGCTAGACTTTTCTAATACTATAAATGTTTTTTACATGCCTTGCCACTACCTGCACATTCTTGTTGTACTTTGAACTTTAGAATTCTGTCTTGCACAGGTGGTAAAATTTCAGGTGTGGCAATTTCAGTTAATGTAAGCAAAGAAATGCTGCACTAAAGCTGACCCAGTTCACTTACTATTTTTCTTCTATTTCCATACCATATTTCTACATTTCACCAGTCTTCATAATATCTAACTAGACAAAAATATGAGTTTCACCACTGTGGAAATTCAGTAATTTGCTTAAACTATCCACTGTTTATGGTTTATAACAAAGTTTCTTTCTTTTGGCTTTTCTCTCAGAATGGCATAGTTATAAAGTGAACATTACTTTTATAATTTATATATGTATACATTCAATCAAAGGACAAATAAAATAGGGCTCTCATAAAGAGCATATTTAGAAAGGCAACTTTCTCTTACCCTTGAGTGTATTACTGCTTTGCTCATCCAGTGAGGCTCCCAAAGGGGTACTGAAACCACATAAACATATAAACCTTAGTCTTAAAAAGCTATCTGGAGAGTTGTCACTGCACAATTTTACACTTAAAGGATCATAGCCAAGCAAGCTTCTAATCACAGTTTAACTCTCCTCCCCAAACACAAAAGGAATGCAAGTGTATTACATAAGTAATATCCTACTAAGTAAGCAAACACCTATCCTCAAGTCAGTTCACCAGGAATGATTTAATCACAAATTTGATCTGCCAACAGTTAAGAGCAAGAACTATAATTACAAATGATATGAATTAGCATTTTCTTTACAAAAACAGAAAAAAAGAATGTCAGCAGGCATTAAGAAAATGTCTGCTCCCTTCAATCCTTTCCCTAGAAACAGGAAACAGAATTAAAAGAAAACAAATCTTTACTTTAATAAAATTTTAAAGTCAGAGTCTAGTTAGAAATAAGGCTCAACAGTTTTTTTAAAACATCATCTGTTAAACCTATCACCAGCATTTTAGAGCATTGCTCAGTGCGTCCCTTACTCCAACTATCTTTTTTGGTCTAAATGGAGAAGTTTAAGATTTTTTTTTTCTGTTTTTAAACTATGAAACATACATAAATTCATTTAACTCTAAAAACTAAAAAGTCGGCTTGAGAATCAACCTTAGAAGCAGCCATTGCTAAAATTCTTTCACATTCTTTCTGTTCAAACACAGATAACTTAGAAATCTTTTTCTAATGTGAAAATGAAAATATTTTTCATTTCTTTCTCAAAACTAAATTATATTAAGAAACTTGTTTTATTTTGAAAGTTCTGTTTTGTGATTTGAACCTTTCATCAGTAACAGTTTATACCTGTTAAAAATTCACAATCAGGTATGAGATCATAAAAATATCAGTCTCAAAAAATATTACTGAAATGACGATTTAATGTTAAAACTTTCTGCAAGCAAATATACAAGCAGTGGCAGTTCTTTGAAAATGAGTGCTTCTGAAATGTAAAAGAACCTGAACAGCTACCATAAAGACAATAAAAAATTTTGAGCTAAGTTTTTTCATATATTTTAATAAAACTGGAATTTATGCCTTTATAAAGTCCTTCTTGCCTGGGCTAGTTTCTTAGGACAAAACACTGTATTACTCCTTCTGCAGATTTCTCTACGGGTGGGTGCAGTAACAGAAAATGGCAAATAAAGAGAGTATAACTGCCATTCTCCTTCCGAAACAAGTTTCTCACTCTTAAAACTGCTCTCTTCCTAATTCTCTCAAAAACTATCCTTTCTTAGATGTTATTTCAAGCAATTTATTTCCACTTAGTCAAAAAAAATGATTATCAAAATAAAGATCCCCCTTTAAAGGAATGACAAATGGTATCTTTATTCAGGACATGGACAGCAATAAGAAAAAAAAAAGTAAGAATGTATCAAGGGGGAAAAGGTAGCTTTAGATCACTTATAATGTATAAAGTAGGTAGTTGCCTAACTCTGAAAAGGATCCTAAACTTATAGGGGAAAAAAAAAAAAAACCAAAAAAACTAGAGTTGCATATATCCTAGTAGTCAAATCGGTGATAATATAGCTACCATTACAAGACAATTTATTCTAGCTTTCCCAGGTACAAATGAATGCCCCTTTTTGTACAAAATAGGCGCAACTGTAAGGAATAAGAAGGAAATCTACACAGGAAACCTATGAGGGAAGGAGCAGCAAATTACAGAATCTGCCTACATAAAATTAGCAATAAAACTTTTGGAATTTTCAGAGATGGTTTGTCTGATGAATACCATTTGCCTCCTGCATTTATCTTACAAGATAAATGTACTGTCTACTTGATATGATCGCATATAATCTTAATTCCTATACATCATAAAATAAACACAATGTGATTTTTCTCTTGCTGTTAAACATTATTTTTGATTCATCTTTAGAGAGAAGGTCCATATACTTCTTCCTATCTCTAAGGGTCTAAGACACCCCCAATGAAGGTTAAGGAGTTTTGTACTGAAAAGTGCTTTTTAATTCATAAAATTACTCAAAAATCCAGGTAACTCATCAAAACAGGACATCAATGGAGTAGTGGCCAATATTTTATCTGTGTTTAGGGAAGAAAAATAAGTTGGCATATATAAAAATCACTTCTCCTTCCTCCAAAATACATTTCCCTACTCTGTAGGTACCTGAACAAAAGATTAAGAAAAGCCCAAAATAAGATGGCAAATATATGCAGAAACAAACACCTTAACTGAATTAAAAAGTAATATTCTTCATATGAGATTTTACAAATAAGAAATAAACTGGAAAAAATTTAAAATATAAAACAAGCCCTTTTTTACTGTAGTAAGATTTACTTGCAATATAATTCATCTCCTCTTGTACTTTATCAAAAATTTGTACCAGTTGCCAAAGCACGTAGCATGTAGTTAGATTTATGCCATTTGAATGCCTTCAAAGCTCTATTTCCCCTCGTGCATTCCAGTGCCATTTAACAAATGCACATCCAAGGAGTAAACTTCAAGAACAAAGCTAGCTGGTTTTATAGCTGTCCAAATAGAATTAAGAAACAAAAGTAAAATCAAAGCCCAGTTCGTGTTGTTAAGTAAATTAAATTCATCTAAAACACATTTGAAAGGGAAATAATTCCATGCCAGATATGCAGATGTCAAAACAAAGGCAAAATAAAATACTGTGTGAAATGTGAAAATCCTTTCGAATAAAAACAAGGCAAGAATAATAACACTGCATGATTATTTGTTTCAGGTCTCTGATCTCTGATGCTAACATCATGCACAGGGGCTGAAGTCCTAACAACTGTAAAGTCAACACTGTCACCAAATAATCAGCGGTCACAGCACTCCATTTCTAATCTTTTGGAGGAGGAAACTATCCGCCAGCTCACTTTCCGGCTTATAGCTCGCAACGGCCACGGGACCCACAGCAGCTGCGGCCCTAGTGACTCCGCTCGGGAGTGCCATCTCCGCGGATCTCCCTCTGGGACGCGAGCCGCGAAAGCGAACACTCACCGGCAGTCCTTGAGCCATATCGCAATCTTCTCGTTGGGCACGTTTCCTGCGGGGCAGAGTGAGGGGACAGCTCGTTACCAACCCCAGGGGTACTCCCACCGCGGGGTCAACCTGAACACTCCCATGTAGGAAAATCTACTGAGGGTAAATGCAGCCTAAGCAACATGTCTTAGTGTCCAGCTGAAGGGAAACGAGATGGCACCGGGGTGTCTGTGTTGACTCTGGAGACATCCCGCCAAGCGCACGCATTTTAAGTTCCAATGTGTCCCCTCTCCCCCGGGTTATCAAGCTCTGGAGGATCTTCCAGAACTCACAGCAGTCGCCCAGGGCGCACGAGACTTTCCCCCGCCCGCCAGCCTG
The DNA here is from genome assembly GCF_002288905.1 of Enhydra lutris kenyoni. Lineage (NCBI taxonomy): Eukaryota > Metazoa > Chordata > Mammalia > Carnivora > Mustelidae > Enhydra > Enhydra lutris. The sequence continues at coordinate 77,578,530 of NW_019154085.1, read as the reverse complement.
CACCTCCCGGAGTCCTCCGCCCGCCGGGGCTCGGCCGGGTGCACAGACCTCTTCCCGCCGCCGCCGGCAGCTTCGCGCCCGGGAGGTCCTCCTCGTCGTCCTCGTCCTCGTCCTGCGTCGTCGCTTCTGTGGACAGGTCCTCCGTTTCCGACGCCTGCCAGGAGCCGCGGCACTTGGCCCAGGCCTTCCTCCTGCGACTCGCCACTTGCCACTCCAGTTCCTCCTCCGCCTCCGCCGACGCGACCAGAGGCCGGTCCATGGCCGCACCGGGGGCTCCGCTGCCGGAGCCTGAGTGAGACACGGCGGCGGCGGGGACCCCCCCGCCCCTGCTGTCAGCGCCCAGCCGGGCTGGGGGCCCCGGGAAGCGGGAGCGGGCGCGGGAGGGGGCGGAGGAGGAGGAGAAGAAGGAGGAGGAGAAGGAGGAGGAGGGGACGGGAGGGAGGGAGGGAAGGAAAGGGAGGGAGGGGGCAGAGGGCCGGCGCTTCACATGTAGCCGGCCCGGCGCGGCGCGGGAGCGCGAGTGGCTCGAGCGAGCGCGGCTGAGAACGAGCGCCGGCCGGCCCGCCCGGGTCCCGCTCCCCGCCCCCAGGCCCCCGCCTTCCGCCTCCTCCCGACAAGCCAGGGGCCCGGTCTGCCGCGGCGCGTCTGCGCGCCCCTCCTTCGGCGGCGTCCCACGCCCCCTTCCGGCCGGGGGCGCGCGGGGCGGAGCGTGGCGCGGCGCGCGCGGAGTGGGGTGCCGGGTCCTTCTCGCCTTGGCCTGCGGAGTGGGCGAGATTTGTTTGCTTGTTTGTTTGTTAGCCATCTTTGTTTCCTGTCAACTTCTCTCGCAGAAAACCTGTGGGAAGGCCAAGCGCCGCTCTTCACCGCTTCAAAACAAGTGTCGGCTTAGGCTCGCGGACTTAACTCAAGCCCAAGGAGGTTGAAGATGAAAGAAACGCGCATAATTGGTATTTGTCAAAATGTCAAACTGGAGAAGACCAAACTTCGTGAAGTGCTACTTTCATGCTTAAGAAAGTTATTTATCGTGGTTTTGTTATGTATGAAAGTGAATTGAGAGTGTTTAATCTGAAATTCCACAGTGAAGTTGGACATAAAGATGAAGGAAAATGGAGCAAGGAATGGCTAGGAAAGTGTAGAAGTATTTGCTTGGATTTTGGTGTTTAAAGATGCTTCAAGAAACAAATGATGTTAAAGTTCAGAACTCTTTTAAAAATGCGGTTGGTCATCCTCCTCCCCTACCCCCTTTTAAATCTCATTTAGTATAAAGACTAAAATCCTATTCAAATATCACACACCGACTTATGATGGTTTACCAATATCTACAAGATCACATCAAAAATCAAAACTAACTTTCCAAAACCACCATTATATTCTGGGCCTATGTAATGTATGTACTGTGAAAATAGAAGGGGTGCTAGAACACTGATACTAGAATCTCGTTGTCTTGAAACTTCACTTTATTCTTTCTTTGAATCTTAAAAGACTTTCCAGTCTTCAAGAGTCTGATAGCAAAATGCCCCTAACAATGTAATGGCTCTTCAGAATAGGCTAGAGCCTAGTCCCCTATAGGGAAGGTAAGCAAGAGAGAAAGGGAAGTAGCTGGAGAGGAGGCTCTGAAAGGGGTGGTCAAAAGCCACACACAACAAAATATGCTGTATTCACATTTTCATTCTGGGCCCTGACGGATACCACCATTTTCATTTGGGGCTCTCAGCTTCAACTCCATTATCCCCACGTGCTGTTGCTGTCTCTATGTCCTTGCATCTCAGTTTATTGCTGTTCTTTCTGTCCTATACTTTCATGAATTTCAAGATCCGAGTCAGAACTTTTCCTCAACCACATCTTTCCACCACTTCTGGTCATATCTCTCCCACAATCTCCTGATACACAACTAAATGCCTAGGTCACTTATGTTGAGACTGAATTGTGTAATAAATAATATGACTGGCCTTTGAGGGTGTATGTTTGACTTCCCAGCCACACTGTAAACTGTGAGAGATTAAAGAACATTATTCTGTATTCTTCTTGTACTCTCTATACTTCCAGTACAGTGCTAATCCCACCAGGAATGATGACTTCTGTTGAGGTACATGTTCTGTTCTTTATGTTCTTCTGGATGGACAAATGGATAAAGTATTTGCTACATGTTGTTTTTCTAAGGTCTAATTTTTTTTTCAACTTTTTTTTTTAGACTGAAAGAACGTGCACATGCTAGAATGAGGGTAGGGTCAGATGGAGAGTGAGACTCTTAAGCAGGCTCTGCTACCAGCACAGAACCCGTTGGGGCTGGATCTCACCACCCTGAGATCATGACCTGAACTGAAATTAAGAGTCTGGCATTTAACTAACTGAACCACCCAGGTACCCCTCTAAGGCCTATTATTTTTTATTTAGCTTTGTTGTTTAAATACTTTTAGACAGCAAAGAAGTTTTAAGAAAGGCAACAGTGAACCATATTTTAAATTTAAAAACCAACCACCAGAGTCAAGCAATAAAGAAAGGGGTAGGGGGGATGCCAGCAGGTAACCTTAGAATTGAATATAGAGGGGCACCTGGGTGGCTCAGTGGGCTAAAGCCTCTGCCTTCGGCTCAGGTCATGGTCTCAGGGTCCTGGGATCGAGCCCCGCATCGGGTTCTCTCTGCTCGGCAGGGAGCCTGCTTCCCCCTCTCTCTCTGCCTGCCTCTCTACTTGTGATCTCTCTGTGTCAAATAAATAAATAAAATCTTTAAAAAAAAAAAAAGAATTGAATATAGAAATTGTTGAATCTCCAATAGCACAATTGTATGTTTTCTTCTACATGGAAATTTTTAATGCAAAATGTTGAGGATACAGAAGTAGTTGGGAAGGAAATCCTTGAAATAGCAAGCTATTTTGAAACGTAAAGGGTTTTAACTGCATTCTCGACTTTGAAATTTTAAAAAATGCCCAAGGTGTTTCATTTATTTAGCAATGAATGCCATATCACACATGAAAAGAGTCTTGCTATTTGGTTATTCAAGGATTTTCCCCCTCAAAAGTACTGTATTTAGACCAACTGCAAATCCACACTGCAGAAGCTCTGCATAAAGAATAATGTCTGATTCACTTATGCTTACAAGGTAGAGGAATAGACAAATTTATATAAAATGTGGATAATTCCATTCAGCAAGTTGTAGTGGAAACATTAGGGTGTTTGGTGTCAGACTGAAGTTTGAAATCTGTCTCTGTGTCTTTCTAGTTTTATGGCCCAAGGCAAGACAGCTATTATCTCTGGCCATCACATTCCTCATCTGTGAAATAGCAATCATGATAACAACCTTCCTAAACTGATGTGAGCATCACATGGAATCACATGGAAGTAGATGCTCAGGATAGCTGCTGGAATTGTTATATTGCAGAAGGCAAAAATCAATTCTATAATAAGGGGATTGTTCTTATACTGGTAAGTGACACCTACATGCTAATGCAGATGAATTTTTTTAAATGGCATAATTTCAGGCCAGGACAGAAAACATACTCTGGTTAGACAGTTTTAAATGGAGAAGCTTATATCAGAAATGATACATTTTGCTCAGTTTAATTACTTTAATTATTTTTTGTTTTTTCAGATCTTAACAAATGCCTCAAAATTACTAAACAAGATTTGCTATTGGTTAAGCTAAGGCATTTTGTTCTAGTTATTGCATTGTTTGTTCAATAATATTTATGTAATCAAAATTTTATGCATCAAAATTTAATGATAGAGTGATCGGAAAGTGGTAGCATTGCAGTTTACCAAATTTTCAGCCCTTATTAAGACAAAAGGGAGCTGGGAGGTATCAGATAAGTAGAATTGCAGATTAAATAAACAGAGCAGCATTTTTTTATTTCAGTAGGATTGCCTGAGAAAGAATTCTGTATGAAAGAAGTTTGGAAAACACTATATATTATATTCCCACCTCTTACAACCAAATCCAGTCACAATAATGTAAAAGACTTGAGAAGTAAATTCTCAAGATTTATTGGGAAAAAAGAAGAAAGCTGGTTAACTTCATTTTACCCAGTATTTCTAAAATTCATTTGAACATGAAATCTTTTGGGCCTGCTCAGTATAGCTATTAACATTTTCAGGGATACCAGTGGAATAATTTGCAACAGGATAAAAGAGGATAAAAGGAAAATATTATTCAATGACTGAAATCTTTGAAAATAAATCTTGGTTTATTTACAATAAAGGTTTATTTACAAACCATATAAATGAACAATGAGGAAAGGTGGTTAGTCTAATTTGAGATTTTTTTCTGATATATTTCTTTAAGTCAGTATTAGTCATGAAAGTATTTCTAGTTGTATATATTTTAAAGTAATAAAATTCATTTGTATAGTCTATAACTTGAACCTATTATTTATCCTTAGGGTTTTTCCACATTAGGAAGAATTTAGGGAGTATTATACTAGTTCATTATCCTCCTAAGTAAGCATTAATATAGCATAATAATCTGCTATTTTGATTTCCCTTATTTTCTCAAGTACACACCAGAAGAAGAAGCAGGTGTTAATACCACTGGAACTTTGCCTTGCAGATTATTTACATAATCTGGGTAAATTTACATACTTTCTAATTTGTACATGTTAAAAACATGTCATTTTATCATCCATTTCACTGTCTTCAGATCACAATTTCTTCAGTTTGTCACATAATGCTAAATATACCTTCTCCATGGTAAAACCTTGTAGATAGCTTGTGTTTTTTTCCCCCAGTGGCTCAATTCTTTGGTGTTTCTGAGCAACAGGTAAGAATAGCTCATCTATTCTTCATCAACAATTGACTGAAGCAAGATTATGTAACAGAGTAAGCTTTATTTGGTCTGTTTCATGAATTCATGAAAATTTAGATCAGTCCTTTTCTCTTTTTCTTTTCAGTTCTGCCTTAAATATTGTTTTAAAGATCTCTGACATTTTCAAACATAAAATCTTTTGAAGAGGCACATCTATCAGTATTAAATACTCAGTTTATGCCACTTGATATTAAACATTTTTATGCTGACATAACAAAACAAGGCGATGTCATTATTCCATTTCCTAGTTTTAACACTGTCCTATCTTATGATCAATGTCTTGATAGATATATTCTTCCTATTTTAAGATTGATTTGTGGCTTATATCACATATATTATTATTCCCTATTTGAAGCCATTTAGCACTTTAAAAAGTTTCACAATGCATATATTTGGAATTATATATTCACATGTAAATTTTCCTACCTCATTTTATAAGAATCAGAAGAGGTTGGTGACTACATAAACCATATCTAATACTAATGTATCTTTAAAAGCTTTAAATGGTACTGACCTCATAGACAGTTCTTTAACACACACACATACATGCACACATACACAATGTCTTTTTTAAAAATAATTCTTATGTGTACCTAAACCTGAATAAATATAAACTGCACTGCCTCTCCCACATTTCCCTTCTCTAATCTCCGTTCTGCAGCTCCTTCATGCCCATCTCAGAACAAACACAATCTGCATTCAGAACAGAACCGTTTACAAGTTCAATGGAGTTATTTTGGGTGAGTCATTGAAAACACAGTACAAAACCTTTCCTCACTCACCAGAAATGCATTTTTAAAATAAAGCCAAAGTGAACAAGGCTTGGCAAGTTTGAGGGTGGACAAAATGGGGAGAGAGCAGGATTTCTGCCAGACTCAGACAGGATTTTGCTAAACTATTTTTGTCTATTCCTTACATTCAACTCTACCAATTTTTCTTACCATATAACCAAAAAGTATAAGATTGAGCAGGTGGGACATCAAAACACAAACATTTCAGTTCAACTACCACTGTGATACTGAGTAGAACCAGCAGATCCCTTATATCTTAGCATCAGTTAAGTCCCCCTTTTTGTCATTCTTTAATTCAGAAGCTATAAGATGTATCCACTGAATAATCTTCTTATTCTAATTAAATCAATTTTGACAAATTAATAATAATTATAGGCAGTTTTTAGAAAGTTGTATATAAATTCGGTAAACAATTCTTTAAAATTGCTAAAATAAGAGAAGTTACATGAGAGTTAATTAAACAATAAAATATTAAAGGAAATAGAGCTATAGAGACAGAAAATAATAAGCTAGTTCCTAAAAAAAAAAACTTTTGAAATTGAATTAATATAATGAAAGTCTATACAAATGGCTTGATACATTTTAGATATTTAACAATCAGGTATTCAAGATTTATGAATCAGTATAGATTCTTCTTTATCTATCTATATAACATATTACTCACCCTTTATCCTGCAGAGAACTTTCTAGCAGAAATACAAGTAATTACTCTTCCACAACTTGGTACAAATCAGTTGAGGTTCACATCTCATGAATGAGGAGAAACCTAGAAAGAATCAGTAAGGAGAGATTCTTAAACCTATAATGATAATTCAGAATTCCTTTGCTATAAAATTTGATAGTCCATGAAAGCCACCTTTAACACAGGTTGATCCAGAAAGTTACTTTGTGGTAACTGACACAGCCTGTAGGCGGCCCTATGGTTAGAATTGTTCACAAAGGGTCTATCTCTAAGCTATGGGACAATCCAGGTTCTACTAGATGGAACTATGCAAATGTTCTCCTTGAACTCCCTGTAAATTATCAGTTTACACAAGTCAGGGTGACAATTATGGGTTAAAAGGAATGAAAACTCTGTGTTTAAAATTAATCTGGCTATGAAAGCACTAGGGTCATAATAAACAAACACATATTTCCTGCTGTAGTTTAAGAGCATAGCCAAGAACTCTGGTTTCCCACATTTGGGGAATTTTTTCCTTTTCTTTTATGGTTAGGCAATTGTTTTTAAATTATAAAATAAGTACTTATACAGCCTTCAAAGCTTATCTCAACAATCTAAGAATGATTTTATCACATATAGTTGTATTTAAATATAATCAACAAATGATCAAAAGTTAAAGGGACTAAATATCTATTGATGGGAACCCAAAACTAAGAACTTCCCCACAATCTTATTTCAAATCAAACAGAAAAATGAAGAAAACTTCCATTAAATTTCTTCGTAGCAGGCAAGAAAGGTAGCATATTTGGCCTGGATTACATTAGCACTAAATCAAACAGCTTAAAGTTATGTCTATTAATAGGTTGTTATTATATAAAAGAACTACAGGGTAAAGGTCAACACACAGGTTGTTTTGGTTAATTTTTTAAAAATCCCCTGAGCTGGTGTCTTTCCAATTTTTTTACTAGTCAGCCAAGTTGGCACCTTAAAAACCTTTAAATACTGTAACTATAAGAGTGCTGATACTCAGTTTGGAGAGATGCTGTTAGAAGAGCAATTATTTCAGTGGACCCAAGGAAACAACAATGTTGAAAGTGGATACGTTTGATTGAGCACTTGCTTTGTGCAGACACTGTACTTTTAGGGCTGGATTTATAGTGTTCCCTTTAATACAACAACACTATAAGGGCTTGTATTATTCTCACTTTACAGTCAGGGAAACTGAGCTTCAGAGAGGTTAATTCTTGCCCCAGGCCATGTACTAGTAAATGGCAGCTTAGAACCAGGACTTTTCCCCTGCAAAGTCTATGCTCTCACCTAAGATGTGTGACTGTCACCTAGTATTCCAGATCCACTGTTAGAGAAACATTAGTAACCACTTACTCTCTTCCGACTGAGGAGATTCTTCCCCTGTAGCTGATGGACAGAGGGTCAGTGTGACTCAGAACTGGAAGGAATCCTATGGAGCCAATTACCTACTACAACTCCCTCATTTTACAAAGTGAGGGAAACTGATCTCAGAAACTTTAAGTAGCCTGCTCAAGGTTGGCCATCTAGTTAGTAACAGAATTAATTAGGGACAAGAATCCATATCTCAAAACCCTACAAACATTGATAAAGGCAAAGGTTGAAAAACTGCTTTTATCTTATCAAATGTTCTAAAAAACTCAGAGAATGTAAAAACAAAGATTTTAGTATCTAAGCTTCTTAAGGACATGTATTATTACAATTTATCAGTAAAGGTGATACTTCTGGCCCAAAATTTGTCGCTATACCTAGCTATCTTTGTGGAGAGGACTCAAGGTTGGGGACAGTGAGAATCTCTGCAAACTAGAGTATATTATTATTCAACTAATTTTGAGTACTTCTAAGATAACATCCTATATTCTGTTAGATATAAAAACCCAAGACTGTAGCATCCCTGCCCTAGCCACAAGAGCTTTCTCAGGGGGAGTCACACTCATGCTCAAGAAAAGAGAATTTTTACTTCTTCACCTAAAGTCCAGTCTTCCAAGTAAGACTTAACTGCCCAATAGGAGACCTGAAGTTTCAAGATTTCACCTTTTACAAGAACTATTTAAAATTCCATTTTTAAGAAAAACATTATTCAGAAAGTTTTATTGACAGGTAAAATTCAGCCACACTGTGACTAATATATACTATATGTGAGTATTTCAATGTGTTAATATTTAGCTATGATTTAAAGCAGACCAGCAAAGATCTGGGTATCTTGATAGCATCAAATGATTTCCAAAAAGATGGTTTTTACAAAATGATTCTGATTTGTGAAATGGCATCAATCTATATTGATTTTCAATATGAACAATGATGTGAAATGAGATGTGTTTTTTCTAATAAGGAGACTTCCCAGAAGTTGTTAAGTATATCTTCTGGTGTTCTCTTTAGGAGAAACTCAGAAGAAATATCTTTTTACAGTATTTGTTCCAAGATGAGTTGAAATTACTGGGACATTTTATTCTAATCTCATGGACACCGGGACTTGGATAACTAACAAAGTTTCTGTTTTTAACATTGGTTACTAAAAAATTGAAAGCCAAATGTGTGGCTCACCCATGGTAGATGAGTAGGTCATCATGGTATGCATCCTAAACCTTATTCATAGCTCTGTTTTATCCCCACCCTTTTTTTGTTCTTCTGTTTTTTTTCCTTCCTCAAAATAATATGATATAGTTTCTGATATTCTTTTTCTGCACCATGACAAGGAATAGCTAACTATGCAAGAATATTATGCAAAATTGTGTTTACAATTAGGAGGGAAACAAAGATGTTACATTACAATGACAATATTATGGCTTTTTTCTTTTATTTTCCAAACTTTCTGAAATTGTATTTACAATTTAGGGAGAAAAAGTTATTTGAACCTTGAAAACTCTAGCTATTTATTCCAGAGACAGAAGTATGGGAAATATATGCAAGCCTCCTTGCAATGTACTTCAGTTTGATTATGTTAAGGCAAGTGAGGAACTGTCATAAAGTGAGGTTGGAATGGTAGGTAAGAGCCAAATTTCAAAGGCCTTGGTATGTTATTCTAAGATTGTGTTATTGTAATTGGGAAGTCAGAAGCACCTTTCAGTTTTTAACTAAAGTGCTTTATTGCAAGATAACTAGTAACTATATAACTGAAAGAGTTGGGCATAGGAAGTTGTTAGGCAAGGGAGCCAGTTAGAAGGCTTATAGTATGGGGCTTGAGGATACGGAAGCCAATAGAGACTCAAGTTAGGCTGGTGAGATTAGGGGCTTCCATCAGATTTGACAAATTGGAAATGGGTGGAAAGAAAGAAACAGAATGATCTTTAAGGTTTTTTTCTACTATAGGTACATGAATAGGTATTGGTGTTGTTCAACATCATAGAGAATTTAGGAAAATTTGGTATTTGGCACTAATTTGTTTGGGAGTAAGGAGAACAGAGAAAGGAAAATAAATGAGTTCATTATAGGACATATTAGATATAAGGTCCTTATAAGTTATACTGATGGAAAGGTAACCCGAAGCATTCAAAAATACAATACAGAACTGAAACTCTGGATGAATGTTTGGCTTAAATTTTGAAAGGTATGTGTGTGCTTGCACTTACCAACACTAGACGACCATGTTTCTATTTCCCAAGTAAACTATTCCCAATATAACAAAGCAGTGGTCATCAATGATTTCTGAAATGCTAATCCTCTGGATCATTTTTAGCCCTCACTTTATAGTTATCTTTATAGCTTTTCCAGGATTGGCTATTCCTCTCATTTCTTTCTTGATCTTACATTTTCCTCTTCTTCTACTTCTCAGTCTCCTTCACTGGTTTTCATTCTTTTATCAGCTTTATTGTCATGTTCCCCACAGAGCTCCCCACGTTTATATACTCTCCCTCACTGAGATGAAGACTAAGGGTGGAAAAGGTTGGGGGGAAACAAAAGTTTTTTGAATGTATTAAGTTTGAAAGCCTGTTAGACATCCAAGGGAATATGTTGTGTAGGCATTTAGATACATGAATATCGAGTTCAAGGGAAAAATCTGGACTGAAATATAAATTTAAGAGTCATCAGCATATAAATAGTATCTACAGCTAAAAAACTAATTGGGGTCAGCAAGGGGGAATTGATGAAGAATGGTAATAAGAGATGTCTGAGGATAGTGCTTGGAGTACTCTACATTTTAAAGGCAGATAAGTGAGAAGAATCCAGCAAAAGAAGCTAAGAGAGATCAACTAGTATAACTAGCAAAATGGGAAGAGAACTAAGAGAACTGGTATCTTGAAGGCCACTGAAAAAAAGGTTTTAAAGAGGAGGAAATGATCAACTCTACCAACTTCCTGAGAAGTTGATTAAGATGAAGACTGAGAATTGACCTCTTGGTTTGGCAGTACAGATGTTGTTGCTACCCTTGATAATAATTGTGGTGGAATAGTGAACAGTGAAGCCTTGATTGTAGTGGGACTCTGTGGGGCTGGTTTCGTTTTAGAAGAGGGAAACAGGAAACAGCAGGGGCAGCCAAACTAAAACAATTAATTAGTTAAGACAGAACAAAAGAGCAAGAAAACCATTATATAGATATATGGCCATTCAAGATCATGAGTATCTATGTCTGGATAAGGTTGGGCAAAAGCCAAGTTCTAAAGTTTTGACCCCTCTGACTTTATTTCCACTTAATTTTAATATTAGACCTTCTTATAATTACTATCATTTGTCAAAAGTAGTCATAAGAGAAGTAAAGATAGAAACAGTAAATGTAGACATCTGATGAAGAACAGGATGAAGATAGGAAAATAGCAAAAAGGAAATACAGAGTTGAAGAAGGATTTCTGGTTATTTTTTTAGGAATAAACCATGTTTATTGGTTAAAGACAAGAGCAAGTAGAAAAAGGTTAAATATACACAGAAAATGTTAGGTATTTGAGGGATAAGATCTTAAGAAAGGGAGGAAAATTTATTTCATTTAGGTCATTTCTTTCTTTTAGATTAGAAAGACATACAATGTATCAATGTAGTTAAATTTTCTGGAGAAGATAATTTTTTTAAAGATTTTATTTATTTATTTGACAGAAAGAGAGAGAGAGAGAGAGAACATGAGCTGGGGGAGCAGCAGGCAGAGGGAAAGGGAGAAACAGGCTTCCGATTGAGCAGGGAACCTGATGCTCATAACCTGAGCCAGAGGCAGACATTTAACCAACTGAACCACCCAGGCGCCCCCAGTGGACGATAATTTAAAGGAGTTCGCACCTAATGTCCTATATATACTCTAAGAATTAGGCCAGATCTTCTGCTGAAGTAATGGATCATGAGCTGGTTGGAAAATTTAAGAGTGAAGGTTTGGCATAGCTGTTATTAAAAATGGAAACCAAACCAAGGGAAAAGAAAAATATTTATTTAATCATTATATACCATTCTAGGCACCTTTTAAATATCAGCTCATTTATCCATCATAATATGTCTGTGAGATATGTTGACTATTATCCCCTCTTTGCAGATGAAGAAAATGAGGCACAAAGTGGTTATGTTTTTTTTCTAAGGGTACCCAGCTAATAAGTGGAGGATCCTGGAACTGAGCTTTTGTGGGCTAGCTCCAGAGTCCATGCTCTTATCTTCTTTGCATTGCTGATAAATGGCAGTGGCCTACCTTTACTTAGCAGGTTTAGGTACATAGGTGCTGAATTTCAAAGGACAAAATTTTACACCCATCCAGGATAGGAGTTTAGAGGTTGAGTGTGATGGAAGCTGAGATTAGTTGATGAGATAAGCCATAGCATGCAGGGTTAGATGGAAGACATAGGGCAGGATGGAGAGAATCCAGTTCATGTAGGGGCTCAGAGACTTGAATCTTTGTTATAGTCTTAAGGTTTAGGTTCCTTTGAAATAAAATAGTTTGATTGAGGTAAGGAAGAGGGACCATGAAAAACAGTAGGGACTCAGAATAAGAGAGTAACATTGTAAAGTGTCATTAAGAAAGGTAAAGAGTTGCTGGGAATGGCGAGGTAACAATGGAATATGGCACTGGTAGTAGATCACTGAAGTCCAAAGAAGTTAAAGGCCAGTGCAGCAGAAGAGGTCAAGAAATGATGAATCTAGGGTGTTGGGTGGGGCACATCTATAAATACTGAAGTCACTTATGAATCACTCAAGATGAGACATGAAATGGGGTGGAGAAAACGACTGCAGAAACCAGTGGATTGCAATGTGAATGTGATGAGGAACTAAAAGATGGCATAAGAGAGAGCAGACAGACATAATGAACATACTCCAAGCAGTGGAGTATAGGCCAAGCTTCCCTGTAGCCACCTGCCTCTGGGAATGTGATAGGGAGGCCAAAAGTGCCATGCCATTAAGATGCCGAAATTGGCAGCATTCCTGAAGAGCTTTTTAAAGAGGTTGAACTGTTGAAATGGTTAAAGCTTTAAATTACCTCAGAAGTACAACACATTAGTAAAGTAAATATTAATACAGATTAGCTTATCTAGCCCATATAAAACCATTATTATTTAAGTACAAATACGGCCCTATGGATATTTTATGTTTTTAAAGGTGGGAGAGTGGAAGGAGGAAGAGAACATAGGAAATGGAGGTATAATGTGGCCATGCATAATGTGAACAACTGACATAAAGGAGCAGGAAAGAACTAGCAACCATGAACATGGAAAACCTCTTAAATGTGCCCTATGAATAATGTGGAAAGGGGAAATGTGCAAATGAGCCATGCTCTCCCTTAGTTCAGAATTCTCAATAAAAATTATTTTAGATGCAGCCAGTGATAGGGGCTTTCCTAGTTCCAACAAAGAGACTCAAAAACAAAAAATAGATTTTTACAGAAAAAAAATCCTATCCTTGAATCAGAAGGCAGGCTGAATTACATATTATGATATAATTAACTACTTAATACTAGAGGAAATTATTTTTCGATCAACAAAAATTCAGATTTGCCTGGCGACCTGTATTGTTGGTTACCTACAAACCACCACTCCTCCACCTTCTTCCTTAGCAACCGAATCTTTATTATGCCACTGGATTTTGGCATATACATATGACACCAAGAGATAAGGTAGCCGTCTTGTGACGAAAAGTGGAGCTAGCCTTGAAAGAAAAACCAAGATGCTAATAAGTTTCCCACATTTGAGAAACAGTAATGCAGGGACCCAGCTAAATATGAAATTTCAGATAATGAATATATCACAAGAGATATATATCATTTAACTAATATTCAGATTTAACTTTATGTCCTGTACTTAATCTGACAACCCTAGATACTCAGGATGACAAAATGGGAAGTTAGCTAGATCCTGTCATTGATGAAGTAATTGAGCTGCTGAATTAGCCAACTTGGGGACAGCCTTAACTCAAAACATTTCAGCATCAGATAAATATTCCTTAGTTTTAAGCCAGTTCTCATTGCATTTTCTGTTATTTACAGCCAAAGCATCTTAACTAACACAGTTCTGTCAGCCCTCTCATTGAGCAAGTCAATGCACATATTGTTCATCCCTAAGTAGCAACTTACAAATTCTAATTAGTATTTTCAAAAGGTTTCTTTGTGAAAGTTCTTTAGTATGAAATACTTCTATGTTTCCAGGATTCAAAGTTATCCATCTTTGTGTAGTATTCCATAAAAGTTATTTTCATGAAATCTGTAAGATGAAATGTCTTTCTCTGCACAGTTTAGCTGGATTAGATGATCTCTAAGATCTATTCTAGTTCAGAAAATATTAGTTATTATAGGACAAAAGTAGATGTGAAATAAAGATAGGCACCTAACAATAAGACCATACAACAAAAATGATCCAGTGTTAAATTATGTAACAAAAGGCTTTTTCTGACAGTAGTTGCTTGTTTTAAGAATTAGCAGAATTATATTCATAATACCACCACTGTGAAAAACTAATAAAACAACTTTGATGTGATGTTTCTTGAGTTATAAAGAGAAATGAGAATGAATTCTTTTATCCATATACGTATATAGCTTTTGTTCTTAATATCCCACAAATACAAAGGAATCTTGGGCAAAAGAAAACAAGATAAATGATGAAAAATTTCTAAATGATTATATTCACAGGTTGTGTGTCCCTGGAAGCCCCCAAAAGTTGGCACTTTCCATCTGTTTCTAGTGGCTTATCAGAGGCCCGAATTAATTTGTGCATGCTCTTAAAATTCAATTTTTTTACTATGAGTATAACCACAGTGATTGGAAGAACAGAGTGATCTTTAAAGGAACTGACCTCCCCTGGTCAAAGGGAAAATGGCTTATGCTAACAGGCAGGAACATTTTTAATGGTTATATGCATTTGTGTGCATGCGTGACAGTTCTGCAAGCGTGTGTGTGCACTTATGCTTGTGAGTAATCCAGAGGTTCTTAGATCAAGAAGCCTCTGATTTTTCTCCCCTGCTCATGCACAGGGCAGATCTAGCTGCACAAAGCAGGAGCTGCAGAAATTAGCTGTCAGAATTGGAAAATGGAGTGAGGTTACCAAACAGTTTATAATCAACATTATCTGGCATATCATTACTCTTCAAAACCACATTCTGATCTGAAACCAGCCATTTCGCCACTCTCCTCTCTTCCCTCTCCTAATAGTCTTATTTAAATGCAATTCAGCTCTCCTTCCATGCCTGCTTTCTAAGAAAAACAAAAACACTGCAGTTATAGTAGCCATTCATTTTAGAATACGGTCCAATAACCACTATTCTTAGTCAAGCATGCCTCCTGACAGACCTCCCTTGCACATCTCTCAACAAGCATATCACAGTATTTACCCAGCAAAACGAGGTAACTCCCAAGAAGGAAAAAAATTTGCTCCTTAAAATAATAATTTTCTTGGGGCACCTGGGTGGCTCAGTGAGTTAAACCTCTGCCTTGGGCTTAGGTCATGATCTCAGAGTCCTGGGATCCAGCCCCTCATCAGCAACAGGCTCTCTGCACAGCAGGGAGCCTGCTCCCCAACCCCCTCTCCCCACCCCCACGCCTACTTGTGATCTCTCTCTCTGTGTCAAATAAATAAAAAAATAATCTTTAAAAAAAATAATTTTCTCTATACCAGATCTTAGAAAGAACCAAAGGCATGTGCATGCATGCATAGCCACAGACCTCCACAATGAACTTGGGAAAAGAGAAAGGAGGGGAGGAAACATGTAACACTTTTGGCTGGGTGGTCTGAAGATACTAAAGATTGGAAAAATATATTTAGAAGTTAAAAAATGTTTGTGAGATAATTTCATTTGAGATCTATCTTATGTATATTATTTGTACTACTTTTAAAAAATGGTATGTTTTTCCCTAAAAATTAATAATCATACTATAAACTCTTTCTAAAGACCATTCATTGATATGACCTTGGAAGGGTATTTCTAGCTCATTGATTATTTTTTTATAATACTTATTTTATTATACTAGGTAAAATTTTGCCTCCACATCTTACATAGTGAAGAAACAAAAATAAAAGCTGTAAATGGAAAAGAACACTTCTCCAGGGTCATTTAATTTAAAATTTTCTAAAGAATTTTCTTTCCTCAGTTTTAATTATCTAATAATATCCATTATTTTTCTAATGTATACAAATATTTCTACACTGCCCCAGGAGAGGCTATTTTAAATATTTCTCAAGCCCAGAGCACTTACTATTAAACAAAATTTCTTGTTTTCCAAATGCTTTAAAAGGGGCTGATAAGCGGGCACCTAGGTGGCTCAGTCGGTTGAGCAGCTGCCTTCAGCTCAGGTCATGATCTCAGGGTCCTGAGAGTGAGCCCCACATTGGGCATCCTGCTAAGGGGGGAGTCTGCTTCTCACTCTTCCTCTGCCCCCTTCCCCGCTTGTGCTCACTCTCTCTCTCCTTCAAATAAATAAAATCTTTAAAAAGGGGGGTGGAGCCGAATGATGGGGGCACCTGGGTACTCAGTCCATTAAGCATGTGACTCTTGATTTCAGCTCACGTCATGATCTCAGGGTCCTGGGATGCAGCCTCACATGGGGCTCTACACTGAGCATGCAGCCTCCTTGCGATGCTTTCTCCCTCTCCCTCTGTTCTTCCCCTTCCTTCCCCACGTGCTCATGTGCACTCTCTCTCTCTCTCAAAAAAAAAAAGGATGATTAAAAACTAAAAATTATATGTGATATATAATCTGATGAAAGAGATGGATTAGGTCATGGAGTATGGCTAAATTACCTCTTATTTATTTTATTATATTTTCTTTTTTTGCCAGCACAATTGCAAAAATAGAAAATGTCACTTTGTGTCCATTGCATATGTGATTTTAAATCCGTGAAAACAGGGGCACAAAGGTAGCTCAGTTGGTTCAGTGTCCAACTCTTTCTGCTCAGGTCATGATCTCATGGGTCATGAGATCAAGCCCTGCATGGAGCTCTATGCTGAGTGGTGAGTCTGCTTGAAGATTTTCTCCCTTTGCCCTTGCCATCCTTGCATGTACACACAAACACACACTCTCTCTCAAATAAATAAATCTTAAAAAAATAAATCTATGAAAACAATCTTGTATCTTTTGATACTTCTACTACCAGTAATTTAAGACAGTAAAAGAAAAGTGCCTTGCAGAATACACTGCCGGCTTATTAGCACTAAAGCACTTGCTGAGTACCAAAGGTAGTACCCATTGCCCCTTTTGCATACTTTAAATTCAGTGTCATCTTCTATTGCCTTCAAAGTACTTCTTCAAAATAACCCCATTTTACCAACTCAAGCTTATACATCACTGATACAAACACTCCTCTCTTTTTGGATCTTTCTCTTCAATAAACATGTTTTCCCTTCCTCAGCTTTGTTGTTCCCTCCACCAGGAACATCATTTCCTTTACCTCTACTCTCACTTGAGCACCTCGTTTCCAGAAATCTTTTTCCTAGTGTTTTGCCCATATGTTGCTCTTACTGTCAATATGTCCATAAAGCGTTCCACTGTTCTAATTTCTGTTAGTTTATTCTTATGCTTTTCTGTAGGTTCTGGCTGTCCTTATATTTTGAAACACATTGGAAGTTCCTCTAAAAAACTTTGTTTATTCATTGTTCATTTCTGTAGGATTCAAATTTCTAGAACCACCAAGTCAATAACCACAGTATGAAAAGAAAAAGAAGAAAGGTTTTGCTTTTACAGAAACTACATTCAGAACCCCTTTCCCCTTATTTTGAAATGCAATTTCTAAGTGTTTCTCATGGTAGCTACTAACAGTGACATCATTTCAAATTTGGGCCCCCATGTTTTCTTCCTACGGGGCATGAGATAGTACAGTGGTTTTGAAATATTTATTTTTAGGAGCACAATTCTTCTTTTCAAGCTCATTCTTACCCAGAATTTCAAATATGTCAGAGATGCAAGCTGAGCAACTCTTGTTAAAGAGAATGCAGTGTGTATCGGGAACGTGAGGGTCCTGCCTGCCTAGCCCTTACACAGCCCCACCATTGGCTCCTGCTGCTCCTTGGAGAAACTCTGGAGGCCCTTTGTAGAAACTGCAGAAACTCTGGCCTTGGCTCTGCAGTCTTCTCTTTGTTCAGTCTTGAGCAAGTCTCTTTTCTCAATCTTAAAAACAGTGAACTTGATCTTCAGAGACCATTCATAGAAATTTCAAAGCACTACACTCAAAACAAATGAGAAAAAAAATTGTGCCTATTTTGGTGTTCTATTGTTTTATTGGGTCATTACTTTAAAATGCTTTCTTAGGACAAAAACTGATAGATGTTTGATAAAAATTAGTACTGAAGGTTGGTTATAGATTTGAACTTTCTTTTTTTTTTTTTTTTATTTTGTTTTTGTTTACCTAGATTTTTTTTTGGGAGTACCTTTTAATATCAGTAAATTTCAGTTTTGAAAATTTCAAAAAAAGAAACCAAAGTTTGTAGTCAATATTCACAACTTCTAATGCTTTTCTGTATGCTTCCTTCAAGAAAGCAAGCAGTGTAACATGGTGTTCCTACATAGAAACAATCTGGTATAAATATAATAGATATTTATTTTGGCAGGTGTTCATTTACAGAATGTGTGAAGAAATACACAAACTCAGTTTCAGGAAAATACCATTAAAGAGTACTATCATTCCAGTTAATAAAATCTATTGGTGAACCTGGGACATTTCATTTTGACTGTATTTTGAAACTATTTCAAATGGGCACTGATTCATTTGTAAATGGAAAAAGTCAGCAAAAACCAAAACAGTAAGTACTACTTGATTCCAAACAAGCTGTTAAATAAACTACTGCTGCTTTTAACTACAGAGTACTTACATATAACTGCTGTCTATAATTTTTTTAAGAATTCCTGGCTTCCCCAGCAGATAAACTTGACTCAGCTATCAACATAAAAGTCCCCTACCTGTCAGTTTGGCTTAATCAAAAGTTTTTGATGCTTCTAATCTTTCTACCAAAATTTTTCATTTTACAAAATAGATGTATAACATGAAAATCTCAATTAAAAAACCCATTTAACCCATGTGTATGTATATATGTATGTAAATAAACATGTAATTTTAGAAATATTTGTTAAATAAAGTTACTTCTAGTGAATTAAACTTTCCAAATTAAAGTGGTATATATAGACAACTTATTGAAAATTTAATTTGTTTTTACCATAGTGCCCTCATTACTAGAAGGTTACATAAGATTTTAAATACACTTAAATTAAGAATCATTCAGTCGGTACACATTTTTATTCATTCAATAAATAGTTATGTTGTACTCTGACCCAGATAGGAATTGAGTATTGAGATTTTGTTTCTGATACCCAGGAACTTGCAAACTAATGAGTAGCATAATGTGAAACTACAGTATAATTATCATTTTAGTGATACAGGCAAGTGTTCTTAACATACCACTAAATTGTCTAAAAGCAAATGAGATCTGAAATGAATCAGTGGAGAAATTTTTGCCTGGAGAAGCGGTGAGAGATTCCTAGTCATACTTTCTTTCCTTCCTCCTGCAGAACCAGTATCAACCAGCTTTAAAAGTTCTATTATTGGCAGGTGGGGAGGGGGGAGTACTCTGGCAAGGGTAAGAATAGCGATTTTGATTTGAGAAAGCCTGAAGTAGAAGGGAAGGATAAAGAAGATAAGGGGGTGGGGGGGGGGGACTAACATTTACGGAATACTTAGCAATTAGCTTTTTATGTCTATTATGACATTGTGTTTCTTCTTAAAAGGAACCTACTAAAAAGCTATTGAAATCACTGAGGTAGAAGAAGAAACCGGACAAATAGACAAGAGTTCTTTACCTTGGCTCTATTCAACCTTGTCCCTACTGACCAACCTTTGAGGGAAAAGTATCTAGCACCAAACTACTGGGGAATATCAAGTAAGATTTTCTTTCAAACCGTATACATGCCTTGCATTTAGTAGGTCATCAATGTTTTTATTTGGTTTATTTAAGCAAAATAAGGAAAATGAATAAATAAAGGTAATGCAAAAAGAAAAAATAAAGGTAATGCTCATAAGATATAGAATGAGTTTTTGGACTCTTACTGTTGATAAGACCTGCAAGAATTATAGTACGGTCATAAGAAGACACTTGAAAGTTGGTTGCATATGCATTTTTAGAAAAATGTTGAGTTTGGGGACTTTAAGGAAAAGACCTCATTATTTTTCAATAGTTCAAATACATCCAAATAAAAACTAAAAGCAAAACATTCTGACAGTTAAAATGTAGTTTCATTTTAAAAAATCTCTAACTTTACTATATATTTGTGTTTCATTTATCTACATTAGTTCTTTATTTTATTCTCCAAATTAAATTTCCCTGAAATGTCTAGCAATAATAAAGGGGGGGGGGTCTAGCAATAATAAAGAGAAACTTTTCCAGTTTCTCTAAAGTTAAATATCTTAAGAGTAGAAAATCAAGGGGCAGGCAATAGTTTAAAGTTATGTATGTCTTCCAGCAAATCTATATTTAATTCATCTGTATGTTCAGCTGGTAAGAATCTATTATCTTTGGTACAATTTTATATTAGATATAATAGAATTATAACACATCTTTTCTGCAGAGGATGTTTTTAAAGAAAATAGAGCCAGATATGTGTACGCAAGTGGAAATTTCCCTAATAGGAAATTGTGTTCAAAAGTAGGGTTCAATAAGCCTTAGTGTGTATTTTAAGTCTGAAAGAATTATTCAGTATTTGCTTCTATTAAGAGCTAGCTAATTAAGTACGAGCTAATCTTAAATGTTGGTAGAAAGGGAATTGCGTGCTATACTAAATTAAAACTCTATTAGTTCCACCTTAAGAGGAGACTTTTTTTACTTCTCTGATTTCATGCTAGTATTATCATTATCAATAATAAGAGCTTCCCTAATTATTTTATTATAAGCATAAATATTTTGATATGCTCCTTCCTGTATTGTAAAATAAGATATTAACCCTAAATGCTGTGAAATTCTCTATTTCACCTTCCATGGTATTTAGATTTCTCATGGAAAATGTGCATATGATATATTACATACTATTAAATTTGAGATCATAAAATGAGAAAAACAGTTTTAACCCACTGAGCCACCCAGGCGTCCCGAGAAAAACAGTTTTAAATTAGTTCTTTAAATATCATTTTTAAGGATAAATTGTGCATAACAAGGTCAGACTTTTTGTTGTTGTTGCTAAGAGGCCAGATTAGTAAAGTTTTAGGCTTTTTGAGCCTAATGGTCACTACTCAATTCTGCCATGTATCACAAAAGCAGTCATAACAATATGTAAATGAATGAGTAGTTCTATCTTTTAATAAAACTTTATTTTCAAAAACAGGTGGTAAGTCAGATTTGGCCTCTGGGCCGTGGTTTGCTGACTAGTTGTAGAACATATGAACATTTTTTTCATTTTCTTGGTTTAATAAAGATGATTTTGAACCACATTTCCCACTCTGTCTACATATTATATATGTAACATAACTGTATATATGGTTGTTATTAATATGTTATATATGTTATATGTTGCATATGACATCTTTTTATATATTGAGATTTTTGAGGATCAAATAAATACATGGGAAAGCACTTTAAAAACTAGAAGTATGGGAGGAGTCAAGATGGCGGAGAAGTAGCAGGCTGAAACTACTTCAGGTAGTGGGAGATCAGCTAGATAGCTTATCTAAAGATTGCAAACACCTACAAATCCAACGGGAGATTGAAGAAAAGAACAGCAACTCTAGAAACAGAAAATCAACCACTTTCTGAAAGGTAGGACTGGCGGAGAAGTGAATCCAAAGCGACGGGAAGATAGACCGCGGGGGGAGGGGCCGGCTCCCGGCAAGCAGCGGAGCAATGGAGCACAAAATCAGGACTTTTAAAAGTCTGTTCTGCTGAGGGACATCGCTCCAGAGGCTTAACCAGGGTGAATCCCACGCAGGGTCAGCGTGGCCTCAGGTCCCGCAGGGTCACAGAAGGATCGGGGGTGTCTGAGTGTCGCAGAGCTTACAGGTATTAGAACGGGGAAGCCGGCTGCAGAGACAGAGCCGAGGAGTGAGCTCTAAGCTCGGGGTTACCAATTACTCCTGTCACTGGAGGCCAGGGTGATGGGAGTAATTGGGCGCTGTTCTCTGGGGGCGCACTGAGGAGTGGGGCGCCGGGCTCTCGGCTCCTCTGGGCTGGAGACCGGGAGGCCGCCATCTTCATTCCCGCCCTCCGGAACTCTACGGAAAACGCTCAGGGAACAAAAGCTCCCGAAAGCAAACCCGAGCGGATTACTCAGACCGGCCCCTGGTAAGGGCGGTGCAACTCCACCTGGGGCAAAGACACTTGAGAATCACTACAACAGGCCCCTCCCCCAGAAGATCAACAAGAAACCCAGCCAGGACCAAGTTCACCTACCAAGGAGTGCAATTTCAATACCAAGGAGAGCAGTGGAATTCCAGAGGAGGAGAAAGCAAAGCACGGAACTCATGGCTTTCTCCCCATGATTCTTTAGCCTTGCAGTTAATTTAAATTTTTTCTTTTTCAATTTTTTTTTCTTCTTCTGCTAAATTTTTTTAACTTTTACCCTTTTCTTTTTTAACGTTTTTTAACTAGTTTATCTAATATATATATATATATATATTTTTCCTTTTTATATTTTTTCTTTATTGGTTTTCTTTTTTTAATTGTTTCTTTTTTTCTTTTTTCTTTCTGAACCTCTTTTTTTCCCCTTTCTCCCCCCTCATGATTTGGGATCTCTTCTGATTTGGCTAAAGCATATTTTCCTGGGGTTGTTGCCACCCTTTTAGTATTTTACTTGCTCCTTCATATACTCTTCTCTGGACAAAATGACAAGGCGGGAAAATTCACCACAAAAAAAAGAACAAGAGGCAGTACCAAAGGCTAGGGACCTAATCAATACAGACATTGGTAATATGTCAGATCTAGAGTTCAGAATGACGATTCTCAAGGTTCTAGCTGGGCTCGAAAAAGGCATGGAAGATATTAGAGAAACCCTCTCGGGAGATAGAAAAGCCCTTTCTGGAGAAATAAAAGAACTAAAATCTAACCAAGTTGAAATCAAAAAAGCTATTAATGAGGTGCAATAAAAAATGGAGGCTCTCACTGCTAGGATAAATGAGGCAGAAGAAAGAATTAGCGATATAGAAGACCAAATGACAGAGAATAAAGAAGCTGAGCAAAAGAGGGACAAACAGCTACTGGACCATGAGGGGAGAATTCGAGAGATAAGTGACACCATAAGACGAAACAACATTAGAATAATTGGGATTCCAGAAGAAGAGGAAACAGAGAGGGGAGCAGAAGGTATATTGGAGAGAATTATTGGAGAGAATTTCCCCAATATGGCAAAGGGAACAAGCATCAAAATCCAGGAGGTGCAGAGAACCCTCCTCAAAATCAATAAGAATAGGCCCACACCTCGTCACCTAATAAAATTTACAAGTCTTAGTGACAAAGAGAAGATCCTGAAAGCAGCCCGGGAAAAGAAGTCTATAACGTACAATGGTAAAAATATTAGATTGGCAGCAGACTTATCCACAGAGACCTGGCAGGCCAGAAAGAGCTGGCATGATATATTCAGAGTACTAAACGAGAAAAACATGCAGCCAAGAATACTATATCCAGCTAGGCTATCATTGAAAATAGGAGGAGAGATTAAAAGCTTCCAGGACAAACAAAAACTGAAAGAATTTGCAAATACCAAACCATCTCTACAGGAAATATTGAAAGGGGTCCTCTAAGCAAAGAGAGACCCTAAAAGTAGTAGATCAGAAAGGAACAGAGACAATATACAATAACAGTCACCTTACAGGCAATACAATGGCACTAAATTCCTATCTCTCAATACTTACCCTGAATGTTAATGGGCTAAATGCCCCAATCAAAAGACACAGGGTATCAGAATGGATAAAAAAACAAAACCCATCTATATGTTGCCTACAAGAAACTCATCTTAAACCCGAAGACACCTCCAGATTTAAAGTGAGGGGGTGGAAAAGAATTTACCATGCTAATGGACATCAGAAGAAAGCAGGAGTGGCAATCCTTATATCAGATCAATTAGATTTTAAGCCAAAGACTATAATAAGAGATGAGGAAGGACACTATATCATACTCAAAGGACCTGTCCAACAAGAAGATCTAACAATTTTAAATATCTATGCCCCTAACGTGGGAGCAGCCAACTATATAAACCAATTAATAACAAAATCCAAGAAACACATCGACAATAATACAATAATAGTAGGGGACTTTAACACTCCCCTCACTGAAATGGACAGATCATCCAAGCAAAAGATCAACAAGGAAATCAAGGCCTTAAATGACACACTGGACCAGATGGACATCACAGATATATTCAGAACATTTCATCCCAAAGCAACAGAATACACATTCTTCTCTAGTGCACATGGAACATTCTCCAGAATAGATCACATTCTCGGTCCTAAATCAGGTCTCAACCATTACCAAAAGATTGGAATCATTCCCTGCATATTTTCAGACCACAATGCTCTGAAGCTAGAACTCAATCACAAGAGGAAATTTGGAAAGAACCCAAATACATGGAGACTAAACAGCATCCTTCTAAAGAATGAATGGGTCAACCAGGAAATTAAAGAAGAATTGAAAAAATTCATGGAAACAAATGATAATGAAAACACAACGGTTCAAAATCTGTGGGACACAACAAAGGCAGTCCTGAGAGGAAAATATATAGCGGTACAAGCCTTTCTCAAGAAACAAGAAAGGTCTCAGGTACACAACCTAACCCTACACCTAAAAGAGCTGGAGAAAGAACAAGAAAGAAAGCCTAAACCCAGCAGGAGAAGAGAAATCATAAAGATCAGAGCAGAAATCAATGAAATAGAAACCAAAAAAACAATAGAACAAATCAACGAAACTAGGAGCTGGTTCTTTGAAAGAATTAATAAGATCCATAAACCCTTGGCCAGACTTATCAAAAAGAAAAGAGAAAGGACCCAAATAAATGAAATCATGAATGAAAGAGGAGAGATCACAACTAACACCAAAGAAATACAGACAATTATAAGAACATACTATGAGCAACTCTATGCCAACAAATTTGACAATCTGGAAGAAATGGATGCATTCCTAGAGACATATAAACTACCACAACTGAACCAGGAAGAAATAGAAAGCCTGAACAGACCCATAACCAGTAAGGAGATTGAAACAGTCATCAAAAATCTCCAAACAAACAAAAGCCCAGGGCCAGATGGCTTCCCGGGGGAATTCTACCAAACGTTCAAAGAAGAACTAATTCCTATTCTCCTGAAACTGTTCCAAAAAATAGAAATGGAAGGAAAACTTCCAAACTCATTTTATGAGGCCAGCATCACCTTGATCCCAAAACCAGACAAGGATCCCATCAAAAAAGAGAACTATAGACCAATATCCTTGATGAACACAGATGCAAAAATTCTCACCAAAATACTAGCCAATAGGATTCAACAGTACATTAAAAGGATTATTCACCACGACCAAGTGGGATTTATTCCAGGGCTGCAAGTTTGGTTCAACATCCGCAAATCAATCAATGTGATACAACACATTAATAAAAGAAAGAACAAGAACCATATGATACTCTCCATAGATGCTGAAAAAGCATTTGACAAAGTCCAGCATCCCTTCCTGATCAAAACTCTTCAAAGTGTAGGGATAGAGGGCACATACCTCAATATTATCAAAGCCATCTATGAAAAATCCACCGCAAATATCATTCTCAATGGAGAAAAACTGAAAGCTTTTCCGCTAAGGTCAGGAACATGACAGGGATGTCCGTTATCACCACTGCTATTCAACATAGTACTAGAAGTCCTAGCCTCAGCAATCAGACAACAAAAGGAAATTAAAGGCATCCAGATCGGCAAAGAAGAAGTCAAACTATCACTCTTTGCAGATGATATGATACTATATGTGGAAAACCCAAAAGACTCCACTCCAAAACTGCTAGAACTTGTACAGGAATTCAGTAAAGTGTCAGGATATAAAATTAATGCACAGAAATCAGTTGCATTTCTCTACACCAACAACAAGACAGAAGAAAGAGAAATTAAGGAGTCCATCCCATTTACAATCGCACCCAAAACTATAAGATACCTAGGAATAAACCAAACCAAAGAGACTAAGAATCTATACACAGAAAACTATAAAGTACTCATGAAAGAAATTGAGGAAGATACAAAGAAATGGAAAAATGTTCCATGCTCCTGGATTGGAAGAATAAATATTGTGAAAATGTCTATGCTACCTAAAGCAATCTACACATTTAATGCAATTCCTATCAAAGTACCATCCATTTTTTCAAAGAAATGGAACAAATAATCCTAAAATTTATATGGAACCAGAAAAGACCTCGAATAGCCAAAGCAATATTGAAAAAGAAAGCCAAAGTTGGTGGCATCACAATTCCGGACTTCAAGCTCTATTACAAAGCTGTCATCATCAAGACAACATAGTACTGGCACAAAAACAGACACCTAGATCAATGGAACAGAATAGAGAGCCCAGAAATAGACCCTCAACTCTATGGTCAACTAATCTTTGACAAAGCAGGAAAGAATGTCCAATGGAAAAAAGACAGCCTCTTCAATAAATGGTGTTGGGAAAATTGGACAGCCACATGCAGGAAAATGAAATTGGATCATTTCCTTACACCACACACGAAAATAGACTCAAAATGGATGAAGGATCTCAATGTGAGAAAGGAATCCATCAAAATCCTTGAGGAGAACACAGGCAGCAACCTCTTTGACCTCAGCCACAGCAACATCTTCCTAGGATCATCGCCAAAGGCAAGGGAAGCAAGGGCAAAAATGAACTATTGGGATTTTATCAAGATCAAAAGCTTTTGCACAGCAAAGGAAACAGTTAACAAAACCAAAACAACTGGTAGAATGGGAGAAGATATTTGCAAATGACATATCAGATAAAGGGCTAGTGTCCAAAATCTATAAAGAACTTAGCAAACTCAACACCCAAAGAACAAATAATCCAATCAAGAAATGGGCAGAGGACATGAACAGACATTTCCGCAAAGAAGACATCCAGATAGCCAACAGACACATGAAAAAGTGCTCCACATCACTTGGCATCAGGGAAATACAAATCAAAACCACAATGAGATATCACCTCACACCAGTCAGAATGGCTAAAATTAACAAGTCAGGAAATGACAGATGCTGGCAAGGATGCAGAGAAAGGGGAACCCTCCTACACTGTTGGTGGGAATGCAAGCTGGTGCAACCACTCTGGAAAACAGCATGGAGGTTCCTCAAAATGTTGAAAATAGAACTACCCTATGACCCAGCAATTGCACTGCTGGGTATTTACCCTAAAGATACGAATGTAGTGATCTGAAGGGGCACATGCACCCGAGTGTTTATAGCAGCAATGTCTACAATAGCCAAACTATGGAAAGAACCTAGATGTCCATCAACAGATGAATGGATAAAGAAGAGGTGGTACATATACACAATGGAATACTATGCAGCCATCAAAGGAAATGAAATCTTGCCATTTGTGACGACATGGTTGGAACTAGAGGGTATCATGCTTAGCGAAATAAGTCAATCAGAGAAAGACAACTATCATATGATCTCCCTGATATGAGGGAGAAGAGATGCAACATGGGGGGTTAAGGGGGTAGGAGAAGAGTAAATGAAACAAGATGGGATTGGGAGGGAGACAAACCATAAGTGACTCTTAATCTCACAAAACAAACTGAGGGTTGATGGGGGGAGGGGGGTTGGGGGGGGTGGGATTATGGACATTGGGGAGGGTATGTGCTATGGTGAGTGCTGTGAAGTGTGTAAACCTGGCGATTCACAGACCTGTACCCCTGGGGATAAAAATATATGTTTATAAAAAATAAAAAATATATATATTAAAAAAAACCAAAAAATTTAATCTGGATATCATAAAATATCACATTATAATTTAGTGAAGATACTCTTAAAAAATTTAATCAAAGGAATAAATCAGTTTTTAAAGGGAGATTCATGAATCACTTGGGATAAAGATTCTCTGTTTTCTATTTCTCTTAAATGATGCACAAATGGTTTATGTAATTGTACTTAAGCTTTGATAATATTTCTGGATAACTAGGTGTAATCTGCATTAATTGCTATAAATTGCTCTGATTCCTT
The DNA here is from genome assembly GCF_002288905.1 of Enhydra lutris kenyoni. Classification (NCBI taxonomy): domain Eukaryota; kingdom Metazoa; phylum Chordata; class Mammalia; order Carnivora; family Mustelidae; genus Enhydra; species Enhydra lutris. The sequence goes on along the minus strand of NW_019154085.1, from coordinate 77,550,731 downwards.
GCTGTGAAATATTTTTCTTCTGTTAGGTAATTGTTTGTATTTTGTAAATGATGGATCATTGTTATACAGAATAGTATCCTAATTCACAAACTTTCTTCAGTACCCACATTTTCCTTGAAAACTTGTCACTTGTGCCTAAAGTTATTCCTATAATAAACACCCAAATCCTGAAGCAAAAAAAAAAACTAGAAGTATTGATTAAAGGGTACAAACTTCCAGTTAAAGATGGGTAAGTTCTGGATATTATTTTATGACATGGTGATTACAGCTTATAATTCTGTATTATACCTACAAACTGCTAAATGAGTAGATCTTATATGTTCTCACTACAATTATGTGATGTGTTAGAGGTATTAGCCAGCACTACTGGTGGTAATCATTTTGCAATGTATAAATGTTTCCACTCAACATGTCTTACACCTTAAACTTATACATGTTATATGCCAATTATATCTCAGTAAAGCTGGGGGGAAAACGAGAAGTATTTCCATCTGTAAGTGAAAGGCAGTAGGACTAAAAAATGAGATATTTAACTGTTCATAGGTAAAAAGGGTATTATCTACCTTCAAATATATCAGGATGCCTTTCTAATATGATAGTGGGTAAAAATTATTTCATGTTTCTAATGTGAGGAGATTTGGAAATATCTCAATATTATAATATGTATAATAAATGTAATAAATATATAATAATATAAAACATATAACATTTAATATTATTTATGACCCTCTGTATAGTTTATTCTATCATAAATAAGAAATTTGTTTGAGGGGCACCTGGGTGGCTCAGTTGGTTAAGCCTCTGCCTTCGGCTCAGGTCATGATCCCAGGGTCCTGGGATCGAGCCCCACGCCGTGCTCTCTGCTCAGCAGGGAGCCCGTTTCCTCCCCTCTCTCTCTGTCTGCTTGTGATCTCTCTCTCTCTCTGTGTCAAATAAATAAAATATTTTTTAAAAAAAGAAATTTGTTTGAAACTAATTTGCTATGTTTTAACATTGTATTTCAAATACATAGAACAAGTATCATTTCTTTTCCTCTACATGAAATGATAGGAAGGTGCTAATTTTTCAATATCCAATAATCTTTTTTTATTTACTATAAAATCTCTAATTTACTATATTTATAAAATCAGTGTCATTGCCATGTGATTATTGGGATTGAGGATGTTAGGAAAGAATGCAATGAGTTAAAGAAGTAACAGTAACAATATGGCTGACTGTGGAAGTTGATGTTACCTTCAGATGGAAAAGCTGAGAAAATACTGAACCTGAAACTCTCCATGTAATTTGGGAAATGTGAGTTCTAACACAGGCTAGACAAAGGACATTCCTTTAAATTATTTTAATGTGAAGACTGTTCAGATTAAAAATTGTGATTTAGCCATAATAAATTATCCATAATAAAGAATTCAGATTACAGTGACAAATAGTTCACGGATTCACATTAAAACTTCTCTGGTCCATAGATAAAAATTTGCTTCAGTTTTAGAGAAATATTTTTCATAGCTTTCAGAGTCTCAAAAGTATCTTAATTGTGATAACCACATTAAATGTTCTTAGAAATACTATCACCTTTAGATAGTGACTTGACTTTAAAAATATTTTATGATATATTACATAATATAGGGAAATAATTCTAGTTAAGCAGGTACATTTTACATAATTTGCATTTTTAGAACACTTACAAAGGAGACTGGGTGTTCTCAAAGATAAGGGAAGGAGCAATTCCAGTAACATTATCATTCATTTGAATTATGAACACTAGACAAGTTAGTGCTAATCAGATGTTTTTCTGACCTATATAAAATGATTCAACCCTCCCACATCCAGGTTCTAGTGAAAAAAAAAAAAATTACCAAATTGGTTCATTTTTTTCTCCAGGTCTGGGGATATTCCCTCTTGATTCTCAAGTCTGATATGGATATGATCCATACTTCTAAATTAGTACTTATCATATCACATCATGGAAACTTTATATTTTTATACACATAAAATGAGTTATTTAAGGACTGAGCTGTGTCTTACTCAAAGTATTCCAGTGCTTAAGGCAGTACCTGGCATTTCCTTATACTTTATTGGTTAAATTGAATTATTAAAGACTACATTGTTAGGAGTTCCACTGTCACTGATACTAACCTTGTTAAGATATGTGGTTTCTCAACATGGTGGCACCATACAAATAACTTTTCCTGAACCTATCCAGGGAGGCATGAGAAGGACAAAGTTGTCTTTCAGCATAAGGAAGGTACTGTGCTAAATTTTCCTGTGCTAAAATTTCCTCAACTAGCTTATATTTTAATTACTTCTTAATAAGTGGTTTTAAGTAATAAGCTTACACTATTAAACTCACTATTATCTTGAGATCAATTTTTAGGAATAGAGTGTAAGGAGGCTGTTAAACCAATATTTCTCTGTAGCTTACCCACAGAGCATTGAATGTAACCTACAGATGATCTACTGCCATGAAAATGGTTAGATTAAAACAAAAATGTTATTTTTTAAACAGGATGTTGGGGAGATGATTTCCCATTAGAAACAGAGGAAATTGAACATATAATTCTAATATACATAAGTTTCCTTAAGAAAGAATACCTGGAAGAAGGAAGTAGGGGTGATTTCTCTCAATTGTTAATGAGGTGACTTTCCTTAAAAGTATACACTACCTATAGGCACATCTGACCTCCCCAGGCATGGGGCATACATTATATTTAAGAAGATTTGGTCCTATGCCTGGCAATTAATGAGTATCAGCTTGTACATCTAAGGGTACTGATTGTTTGGGGCCAGGGTGTACATCATTGTGTACAAGCATTTGTGCTGCCTTTTCTTGTATTTTCATGGCTAGTAGAAGAGAACTGCTTCAACTTTGTTCCCTTAACATCAGGCCTGTGTTCTAGCCTGGGTTCTACATTCCTGCCTAGCTGACCTCTTGTAAATACGGAACGTTCTGTATCATTTGCATCCTCTCCACTCTTTTGCCTATTTCCTTTGCTTAGGACACTCTCCACCACACCCAAGCCCTGATCTAATTCCTGCCTATACTTCAAGACCTGGTTTAGCCAGTAAACTTCTATGAAAGTCATCCCCAGCCCTTCCAGGCTCAGTTAAGCACCCTTTTAAACCATGCTTCCAGATCACCTTTGCAGAATTGTCCATTCATTTCTTGTTTTTCTATTTAAAGTGTTACCTTGAAGACAGGGCCAGTATCCATTATCATATCTCAACCAATACAAAAGCAAGGAGGCAGTCTGGAGAGAGAGTGAAGATCTTGGACTGGCTAAGGCTGTAGGGCTTGATAGCAGTGTTACTTTCAGCAGGTATCAGTCTCTCTATGGTTCAGTTTCATCATCTATAAAACACGTGTCATACTTTGCAGCATCGTTAATAAGTACTCAAAAATGTAATTGGTACCTTTTTAAAGTGCTTTACATTATTATCACTTATTCCTCTGTACAACCCTATGAGGCAAGTAATGTTATAATTCATATTTTATAGTTCATATTTTATTCATATTTTATAATTAAAGAAACTGAAACATAGAAAGATTAAATAACTTGCCTCCCAATACTCAGAATAAGAGTATAACCAGAATTTGAACCTGAGCAGTCTGACTCCAGATCACTCATTCATTCTAAACTGCATTTCACTTTGTTTCCAGTTCTACTACATGTAAGGGTATTGTAGTTTGATGATCTTCATCTTCATGTATTTTCATATTTCAGCAAGTCTCACGAAGCAGTACTTTTGCTTTATATTTAAAGAAAATTGTGTAAATTCAGAAAGGATTGTGATTAGAACAATTCCTTCTTAAAATGTGTATTTTATTCTTATTTGAAGAACAATATCAAATATTTAGAATAATTGAAGTTTTCTTATCTTAACCCATTAGTCTTTATCATAGGCCTTAACACACAAATGCATTAAATTCTTGCTTCACTTCTAGTTGGACCTTGATACTAAATGCTCTCATTTAAATTATTACATCCTTAGGCTCCCAAATTATCCTAGTATGTCTAGGAGCCCCCAGGTTCACTCAAGCAGGAAGCCAAATCCCTCTACTTTCTGCTCTTATTATTCCTTTTGTCAGTGTATTTGTTCTAAAAATCTATTTCCACAGTTGTTGATTCTTATTTCTGTTTAGGGAGATTATCTCCTGATAGGCCAGCAGATAGGAGATTAAACAAATATACAAACTGTGCTAAGAATCATAACTCCCCTTACATTAAATTTCTCAGTTCTAAACAACCCCTCTTCCTTTTAAAACAGCAGTTTAACTTTTCTTGAAAAGATCACATAGTTGTGGTAGTCTTGAATGCGAAGGTCATTGGAGAGGTCACGCTGTAGTCACTGGAGAGCTATTGATGATAGGACAGTATGGTATAAAACACTTCACAAGGATTCAGCTGGCAGGGCTCAAGAGGGACTTGGAAGGGACTTAGGAATTGAGACTGAACTCACGACCCTTGCCACATGGCAGCTGCAAGTGTTCTCACTTGTGGAGGGGCAGAGGGAATGCAGAGAGGTGCTTTTGAAAAATAGGGTGAAGCAAGAATCCACATACTATCTGATAGGATACAGGAGTCCAGGCAAGAGGGAAAGGGAAAAGCCATGTTTTCTCTGCTTTAAGGCTGAGTGACAAAAGATGATATAAACAGAGATGGGGAGAGCTGATTTGGGCAGCAGGCATGGAAGGTGGTTCAGAGTGCTAGACAAGAAAAGAAGAGAAAAGCGAGTAATCTGACTAAAGACGTGTTTCATATAATGGCACTATATCTGTATCTTTGATTTTTTAGGCAAACGTAAGATTGAGTTGAAAATTAATACAATCTAAAAACCACTTGTTAAAATTCTTTTTTCCCTAAGTAATTTCTAAATCATCAAAAACATAAGTCGTTTACTCCTTAAAAATAGGACTTCTAATTTAGTCCTATAAAAAATTGAGAATGCCTTTAAAAATATCCAACAAGTATTGAGACATATCACATAACACATCTTCCTGGAAAGGATATATTTAAAAAATGATTTCTCAAATACTCCAAAGGCCCTAAAATGGTCCTCTCATTGTATGTACTCTGTCTAGTGAATGAATGAATGAGAATATAGTCAGTGGGCAGTTAGTTTTAAACTGTACAAAAGTGATATTAAAAAAAAGATGTTAATTTTGGAGCTGTCCACACATTAGTGACAATTAGTTAAGAAAACTCTAAAGAAGCAAGACGCAATACAGAAGAGTAGAGGGTCTGGGAATATATCTCATATTACACCTACATTTAATGTGTGGAGAGAAGAGTGAAAGCCAATGTACAATGTCGAGTAATGCCACAGAAATGAAAGAGTGTAGGAATAAAGGGTGGACCATGCTGGTAAATGCAATAGATGACTAGGAGGAGGAGGGCTAGAAAAAATTGCTGAGTATGTGTGCATTCTAGTGGAAAAGCCAATGAGTAGGAGAGTGGAAACTGTGCTAAAATAACAAAACTGAATATATGCATAAAGAAACTGTGTTATACATTTGGGCTTTTGGCATATATCCCACACCCACGATTTACAACATTGGTTTGGTTCACAAATGCAGGTAATTGCAGATTAGTCCTTACCTACGATCTGCACCCTGACAATATGTATAGTTTGCTTAAATTCTCTGTGCAGCTAGCCATGTATCGTTGTGCCAGTCACAATTCAAGAACATTTCTTTATTTGCCAGGTATTGTTTGAACGTTAAAAAATAAAACCAAGTGACGCAAGTAGCTTTTCTGTAGCTGTACTGTTTGCCAAAGTTGTGACTGGATAAGGTCCAGTAATACTTTTAGGATGGGCCCAGAAATAAGTAAAAAAGCAATGTGTATTTTGATAGAAACTTCTAGGAAAAAAAAATCACATGATTTCATAGTTTTAATTAACCTTAGGAATCAGAGCCCAGCTCCTCATTTACAGTGAAAAACACTTAAGGCCAAAGGAAGTCAAATGACCTGCCCAAGCTCACCAAACTAATTATTGGCAAAGCTAGAACCAGAAGTCAACTGTCATTCTTGTTCCCAGTGCCCTGCTCATTTTAAAAGCCATACTGCCTTCACCTGAATTCACAAGACTCCCAAATGCCATTTTTAGCTGTGATGTGTTCTAAAACAATGTTTTGTTTTTTTTTTTTACGTAAACCAATCTGGCTATAATATGCAAGTAGTATCCAAGACAGTCTTTTTTTTTTTTTTTAAAGATTTTATTTATTTATTTGACACAGAGAGAGACAGATCACAAGTAGGCAGAGAGGCAGGCAAAGAAAGAGAGCGAAGCAGGCTCCCCGCTGAGCAGAGAGCCTGATGCGGGGCTCAATCTCAGGACCCTGAGATCATGACCTGAGCCAAAGGTCAGGAGGCTTAACCCGCTGAGCCACCCAGGCGCCCCTTTTTTTTTTTTTAATTTTTTAAAATATTTTATTTATCTATTTGAGAGAGAGAGTACAAGTTGGGGGGGGGGACAGGGGAGAGGGAGACGCAGACTCCACACAGGGAGGGAGCCCAACATGGGGCTCAATCCCAGGACCCAGAGATCATGACCTGAGCCAAAGGCAAATGCTTAACCCACTGAGCCACCCAGGTGCCCTGAATCTAAGACATTCTGAAATTAACATTTTCTACTATTCCAAATTGAGTCTTGGTAAGCAAAATTTTAACCAAGTATTTAATAACCAGTGTTTAAAACAAATTAGTTGAACAACTTCTGATTGTATCTGCCTGATGCTCAGTCTCACAGGTTAAAAACTAGAAAATATTTTATCTTTCCTGTAAGAACTTTGACATACTTTCAGTGATTAATACAATTCATATTTAAGAATGAATTTTTTTCAAGTATGCATCCTATTACAGTGAGACAGTCTAGATAACATTAGCTCAAGAGTTCTTGTTAGAGAAAGCCTATTAATATTTTCTCCCTCTCTGTCTCTGTCCCTGACAAGTAAAAGAGGTCTTTAAAGACATTACAAAGGTGACTTAAAAAAAAACAACAACTGTGCTCCTTAAATGTGGCCATCACTATCTCATCCCATGTAAAGATGCTTGTTGCTAAGACCAGGAACAGTATCTGATGTGTGTTTGGGTTTCATCAGTACTACAGTTCAGATTTCATTTTGTTATTTTACAAGCCCATTTGATATCAGTTCAAACTAACATTTAACAGCACCTTAGCAAAACAATGCAAAGTTGATCCGATATACATTACACATGCACACACGTACACACACTAGTCCTTTTGCGAATGTCAGATACCTGTAGATAAAAGAAGATGGTCACCTGATAGGCTTCTTGAAGGTTCATCTCTCAGGCCTACCCAAACAGAGGGAAGACCCACATAAGTATTATAATACGATAACAGAGAAGACCATTTAGAATAAGAGCTAATTTATTTTCTAATTATTTTTTAGGACTCCTAAGGTTTTCTGCAGTTCAGTACTTGGGTGGTTATGAGGTTATGCAAGCCAAGAGAACATGCAGAGGAGTCTAACTAGCCAGGTAGATTTTGGCAGATACCATAGTTTGAGAGCTTCAGGAAGGCCATGGGAGGTAGGCATAAGGTTGTGAGGGACATAAAGTTGTTCTATTTTAGGCTGGAGTCCAGGGAGGTCAGGTAAGGCCAAGCACAGCTGGCAAAGGCCATCGTTCTAGGTAATCAAGGCCCAGAGTCCAGGAAGTCAGAGCAAATTGGAAAGAAAGATTCTGGAGAACAGGTAACACTTTGTTCTTTCTGCTCTGTGTGGCCATGACAGGTCCCTATTGCTGATTGTTACCAGTGAGAGGTCAGAAGTCAGCCTGAGAATTCTGTTTCTCACTGAGGCAGAGGATCCAGGATCACTTGGTGCAGATTTTGGCCATTTTCGGTCATAGATGACTGACTTCTCTATTTCAAACTATGCTGGTAATCTTGAAAGTAGGCTACTAACTATATACTACCTACCATATCTCTGTATGTATTAAAGCTAACAAGATTTGAACTTGTGATACATACAAATATTATGAGGGAATAGAAATAATAAAATGTCAGCTGTTGGTTGGTGAGTCCATCATTTCACAAGCTGTGTTATCTCTTGTAGGTCGTATAACCTCATTTATTCACATTTTATTTGCCTGTAGCAGTAGATTTAATGCCACACAATATACAAAACACGAATCCCTGAGCTTGATATAAATTACTTCCATTAATTCATTTATTCTTTTGTCAGCCAACAAAAAGTTACTTGAGGACACTGCTATGGGCCATTCTGGATTTTATGTTCTGGAAACAGGGTGGTGAGCGAATGAGATGTTCTTGTCCCCAAGGACCTGGAACTCCTTCTTGTTTCCTTTGTTTGTTTACATATGCCAATTACCCACTTTCTTCTTCACAAAGTAAAAAAATGTTGGAGCACATGGTTGGGTAATAAGAAAACCTACAGTTACAATGATCATGATCCAGGGTGTGAATCACTTAAAATATCAGTAAACTATCTTGACTCATCACAAATTCCGGCAAATGAGGTCACAACAAATTAAATTTACCACTTCAAGTTATCCAAGACTATTAAATGTAGTCTAAAACCTGACTGGTTCACATAAATGTATTTGTAATATCTGCTCAAACACCTGATTCTTTTTACTAAGAAATACTTAACTGCATCTTGCATTCTTTGATGGCTTGTCCTATTATCTACACTCAAGTCTTTGACTTCTCTACTTCCAAAATACAGACGCCAGCTGGGAAATACCCTTTTAAAAAATTAAAAGCTACAATCCCACATAAAAAGTAATTTTTTCTTATTTCTATGCTACATTTTCTTGATTATCTCCTTTCAAATATCACTGTATCACAAAAGTAAATATAGTTAGGGCTTCAATACTTTTTGTTCAAAAGGCTAAAGATTAAGCTTCAGCTTTCTCATTGCCAAAGATAATTGGCATCTCATGGGTTAAAGGGTTATAAAGTTTTAAGAAAAACTTCCAAAATGCACGAGGGCATTCTAGGAAAGAGATGTGAAACCACCAGTGAGGGTAGGAAACACCTAAATGAAGGAGGCATCCCCCTGTCAGTCCCCTGCTAGGCTCTGCTCAGCAGGAGATAATGTTCTTCATCTTCCCACAGTGCAGAGCAGTGTTGTAAGGAGTGAAATGAAGCTGATCCTTCAGTACATAGATAAAGGAAATTTGACAGCTTTCCAGGCCCTTTTGAGAGGGACTACAATCTCATTAACTTCTAATTGGAATGATTTATTTGAAGTACGTAGATATCCACAGTTTACTAATCACTGCAGTGCACCCAGTGACAAATGTGATATATTGCTCATCCTTTTAGATCATCCATAGGGTTACACCTCCCTCTTAGATAATGGATACATGATTATATGTTAAATTTTCTATATCTTTAAAAAATATATAGGCAACAGTGGTTAGCACACACACATCTATACACACACACACACACACACACACACACACACACACAAGCAAGAGGGGCTTCTGTTCTCTGGACCTGGGGCTTCAGAGAATCTCTCTGCACAACTTCTAACTACAGATCTTTGCACAAGACTTAAGAATTCAGGAACTGAAGGATTGTGCCCATCCAGAACTAGAGACATGCCTCCTTCTATGCCTTCTCTGGTTACTCAGTATCCCAGAATTTCCTACTCAAATGGACATGAGCCTGCTTCAGCTTCTAACCCCAGGACTGTTTCCATGCATGGATTGTTCCATTTATATGAAACACCCCAAGGCTTGAGAGATGCCCAACCAGCAACTGTAGCAGATCAGATATGGATATGTGGGCTGATCTGGCCATAAGCATAATTTTGAGATCTCTTGCCTTGTCTTCAGACCTCTCATCTTGTGGGATGGAGCTGAGAATAGGAAAAGAAGGGAGGCTGGTCTGCAGGCATTCAAGCCAACTCTCCCAGAATTTCTACTTTTAAACATGAAACTCCAAGGTTTCAAACCATTTTAAATTTGAACTTTGCCTAAAGTATATTTTTTAAGGTGAGAGGATAGAACACACTTTACTTAGAGATACTCACCACAATTTATAACTTGATATGTTGTACATGGGCTTCTAATTATACTCTTTTTCAAATCCCACGAATATTAAGGAAGGGACTGTATGTAAATATTAAATAGAGTTAATTTTATGGTATATGAATTTCCAAGAGGATGGAAAAAGAGCCCTAACTTTTTAAGGTGTGCTTCAGTCTGTGATTTCATGCTAAGTCCACATTACCTTGGATTTCTTTTCCCAACATGTCTCAGCAAAACTTTATACAACCTGATTAAACAAAGCCTCTTTCCCACACAGCTCCACCTTCCTTACCTGGCAGGTTTAATCTGGTGACACCCTTTAAGGACCATCATTCCAGCCACATTTAAAAGAAATAGCCTTTAGAACTCAATATAACTTTTTTTTTTTTTATGTTGTAATCTATTTCTGACCACAGGGCAGGTAAAACCAAAGAAAAAATATCCCTAAAGGAATAATACACTTCAAACTTTTCTTCCCACTCTTCCTCTCCTAGTTTTTTTTTTTTTTAAACCAAAGCCACACAAACTAAACAAACAAGGTTAAAAAAAAAATAGAAACAAAGTTGAATACCATGGGATCATTCTGAATATTTATATTCCTAATACTTCTAAGTCATAATAACTAATAATACATTAGTAAATATTTATTAAGAATTCTCTACAACCCTAGGATATGCTCCTAAGTGATGGCAGTCTAGGGATGTATTATGTATGATACAACATGCAAAATGAGACATAAGAAATGCTAGGCAAGATAAAAAGGTTTTAATGTGAGTTCAGGGACAAAAAGGATTATTTTACCTTAGGCAGTGGGTTTGAATTAAATATACTTTATGAACGACAAAAGAGCATGCCATGATTGCTTTTTAATTTAATTTAGAGACTTCTAGAATATTCCAAGTTTAAATATTGAAGGTATTAAAGCATCTTGCTTTCATATATTCAGTCTATTTAAGATTTGCAAACTGCCTCAGGTAATCTGAAATGGAGATCACAAAAATGGGCAAGGAGGAATAGAGTAAGGTTGGGGCATTGATTTTCAGGAGATTACTCCTGAAAAGTGATGACTTTTTAAGAAAATTAATGGCTATGAAATGTATTGAAATTTTCATGGCAAATATATCTTCTTTGGGTATTGATATTTAGTGGGAACATAATATATAGGCAACAACAACTGATTTTCTAACATTAACTCCAATGAGTCATTGAATTACCCTAGTTATATGTGTGGCATAAGTGATGGACTGATCCATGATACATGCCCAGTGTGTCACAGACGATGATGCTCAAGGTGGGCTGTTCATAAGCCATACAGATTCCTCAACATACAGGATGACTTGAGTCATCCCAGTGGCATTCATTACATTCTGGACTGTCAGAATTCAAACATGTTATCATAAATTTCTAAAGCCTGACTAACTATGTTCAACTGCTCGAACCATTGTCAGGTCCCTAGTGAAAGCTCTGAACCACAAATATGGGCCAACAAATTATGATTTGGGAAACATCAACACAGGCATTCAGTTAAGTTTGTGAATTGAAACGAAGTTGCAACACCAAAAGAATGCTTCAGCAGGCTACAATATGTAATGTAGGAAAATGTTTTGTTTCCTTTGTTGTTTTCGTCTTACTCTTAAATTTATCTAATTTTGAAACATTATCCAAACTGAATCTTCTTAGGTATGGTATAATGTACAGTCCATGGTGGCAAATTATTTTTAGAAAAGAAAGTATGGTGAAAGTGGGATATGTACAGAAATAATGCTGTTTACACTAGAAATACAGAGGGACAGGGAGAATTTGAGTTCAGCCAAGCATGTTCCCCCTCAGGTCACTTGCACTTGCTATTTCCACTGAGTGGAACACTCTTGCTTTGTAATCTGTGTAGATAGCTCCTTGCAACCTTCCAGGTTCTGACTAAAAGTTGTTTTAATCAAAGAGACTTCTGACTACTCTTTATATACCAGCAACCTCTTTAGGTATCACTCTCTCCCTTTCTCTGCTTATACATTTAATTTTTTAAATGCTTTTAATTTAATATTCTCCTAAACATGTATCAGCAGTTCACATGTTATATACTACCTTTGTACCTTTGTTATTTTTTTACTTCTTCTCCCTAAAATATGTTCCTTGAGAACAAGGACTATATTTTGTTCATTACTCTATATTCCCAGCATTATGTCCAAGGCACAGAGTATAGTAGGTACTCAATAAATTTTTCTTGAAAAAATGAATGGATAATTGATAGCTCTTTGTAGGTCAAGTTTAATTACTTGTAACAGTTCTCACTCACTCTAACCTTAAATACAGTAAATGATATAGTTACTTTGGGAAAGAAATAAATCGAGGCACCTGAAATATTCAACAGAACAATATCACAAATTATTCAGAAGGAAGAAGAGATGTACAGTGTGTACAAATCTATAAAACCAATACTGGTACCTGAAGCTTCTCAGGGTTGAATTTGCTTACTAGATGCCCAGTGACAGATAGCTAATATAACTGCTAACTTAAAAGCCTCCTAGGTATGGTTTAAAAGCATATATAGGGGCGCCACGGTGGCTCAGTAGGTTAAGCCTCGGCCTTTGGCTCAGATCATGATCTCAGGGCCCTGGGATTGAGCCCTACATCGGGCTCTCTGGTCAGCAGGGAGCCTGCTTCCCTGTCTCTCTCTGCCTGCTGCTCTGCCTACTTGTGATCTCTCTCTCTCTCTCTCTCTGTCAAATAAATAAATAAATAAATATCTTTTTTAAAAAATAAATAAATAAAAAATAAAAGCATATGTAATTTCGACAAATGCTGTGAGGAAAACTGGATAGCTACATGAAAAAGAATAAGGTTAGATACCTACAGCACCTGCAAAAAATTAACTCAAAATGGGTCCTAGACCTACAGTTAAAACCTAAAATTATAAAACTCTTAGAAGAAAACATAAAAGTATACCTTTGTCACCTTGGGTTAGGCAATATTATCTTGGATACAATTTCAAAACAAGCAAATTGGACTTCCTCAAACTTAAGAAATTTTGTACTTCAAAAGAAGCCAACAAATAAGTAAATAAACAACCAGTAGAATGGGAGAAAATATTTATAAATCCTATATCTTACAAAAAACTTATATACAAAATATATAAAGAACTCTTACAACTGAAGACAAGTAACACAATTAAAAATGGACAAAGAATAGATATTTCTTATGAATAGATATTTCTCCAAAGAAGATATATAATAACCACAAGAAAAGGTGATCAACAGCATTAGTTATTAGGGAAAGAGGAATCAAACCCATAATGAGAGACTACTTCACAGCTACTAGTATGGCAATAACAAGTGTTGGTGAAGATGTGGAGAAATTGGTATCCTAATACTTACTGATGGGTATATAAACTGGTATAGCCACTTTTGAAACAGTTTGGCAGTTCCCCAAAATGTTAAGCATAGAATAACTATATGACCCAGCAATTCCATAGCAAGATGTATACCCAAGAAAACCAAAAACATATATCCACACAAAACTTGTGTGCCTGTATTTATAGCAGCATTATTCATGATAGACAAAAAGTAGAACTACCCCAAATATGCCTCAACTGATGAAAAGGTAAACAGTGGTGGTACATCCCATAATGAATACTAGTCAGAAATAAAAAAGAATGAAGTACTACAAGGTTCATACTACAACATGCATAAATCTTGAAAATGTGATGCTAAGTGAAAGAAGCCAGTTACAAAAGGTCACATAGTATATGATCCATGTATATGAAAAATCCAGAATACACAAATCTATAAAGCCAGAGAATAGATTATGTATTACCTTATGCTGTATTGGGGCAGTGGGAATGGGAATGGGAAATGGCCACTTATGTACAGGGTTTGTTTTGGGGTGATGAGAATGCTTGAAAATTAGATAGTGTTAATGGTTACACAATGAAGAATAGCTAAAAATTACTCAACCGTACACTTCAATTGAGTGAATTTTATGGCATGTAAATTAGATTCAAATAAAGCAAAAAAACAAAACAAAACAAAAAAGCCCCAACAACATAAGTATGAAGCATAGCTATATACCAAAATATCACCTTAAGTTGTGCTACACAATAGGGTCACGCAGAGTAACAGGAAACCCATGCCTGCGAGGTGCAGATCATACAAAGGCAATGGAATTCTTCCCTTCAGGGCCCCTTCTGTTCATAGGCCGAGCAAGAACCTGGAGTTAAGAGGTGCTCAAAAGCCCATTTGCTCAAGTTTTCTCCCCCAGCTTGTTGCTTCAGGATCTGAAATGCCTTTTATAGGTCATCTTGTGGAATAAGTCGTGAAGGAACTTATTAAAATAGAAACACTGTATGTGGAAATGCATAGTACATTAACTTATTAACACTCATAAGAATAAGCTTATGAACTTACTTAGCCAAGCATTTCAGTAAGGCCCTAAAGGAATGAAATGTTAATTAAAACTGAAGGGAAGAGAAAAAGATTTGGTGCCTGGCACACTGCCTAAAGCACTGGTTTTAGAAATAAAATCTGAGAAACATAGATCCAAAATGTGGGATGGCACTAAAGATTAATATTTTTGTGTATAATTTACCCACCTTGCTTTACCTTTCCTACCATGTAAATAAACTCTGGCCACATAGGCTAGACTTAGACAATTTTATTCCTTTGTTCTTTAAGCTTTAGTAGGCAAGTGGTAAATCTAGGATTATAAGTCATAATCCTTGGCATTGAAAAGCCACTGAAAGATTTTGAAGAAAGGGAGTGTCATGATTAGGTGTTTTAGAAATATCATTCCGACTGCAATGTAGAGAACAGATTTGCAGAAACAAGACTGAATGTAGGGGCATGGTGTAGGGACCAAAAACCCACCAAGATGGTATGAAGATTATTTCAAAGTGAAAACATCTGCAGAAAGAAATCTTATCTTCACTACTCTTCTATGACTAAAGCAGGGCTTTATGAGAGTCAGTTACCACAAACCTCCTCTCTAGGGAAGTCTTGAGTCAGGGAGGCCAGACAACTGGCCTTGGGCACTGGGACATTCCAAAAAATTGTGTAAGCAAGTCTCATCAGAACCTTCCAACTTTTGAAGCCCTAAATTCACCCTCCTCTGTCGAGCTGGTAGAGAAACTCTTACTCCTTGTAGAGTTGTAAGAGTAAGAAACTCTTACTCCTAGTAAAAAGGGAATCACTTCTTGTGGGGTGCTCCCACATGCATATGAAAATAAATTCTTCTCCTATTAATCTATTACCAATTAATTCATAGGCCCCCAATCACATGGACCTAAATTGATAGAGGATAATATTTCCTCCCAACAATAGGTTAGGAAGCTATTATACTAACCTCGTAAAAAGGAAAAATAATGCTGCTTTGAGTTAGGGTAGCAACAGAAGGAAGAGAGGTATTTTAAATAGAATCAATAAGTTTTGGGATTTAGATATGGTCAGGAGGGAATAGGAAGAATATGGGAATAAATCCCAGGTGTCTTTATAAGGCTCTTCAACACTTAATTCTCTGCTGGCTGAATAGCCTTCAAAATTTAGAATGTGCTATAAAACCTGTATGTGGTTGGGTGGGCAGGTAACTCAAAAGCAGGTGACAATTCCTCATGGAAAAATTGCTTTGTTAAGCAAAAACATCTTGGTAAGTCATCATTGTCTCTGCATTTGGAGCTTGTCTAAAATGAGCTTAAAATTGGACAAAGAAAATGGTGCCTGCATAATAAAGTAAGAAGAATATTTTGCTTCAGCAATAAATGGATGAATCAAATGTTTGAAGACCAGGAAAAGCAGTGGGGGATAACAGCAAGTAGGGAAGATGGCCCAGGAAGTCATCAGAAGCTAGGTCCTGAGCAAAAGTATTGGCTAGTGGTGAGTACTGCCACTGGGAGTACCTCACCAGTGAGGTACTGTGGGAGTACCTCACAGGGAGTTCCTCCCTGAGGAACAGGGAGGTCTCCTGTTCATTGTGATATTATTTGCTGTGCTATGATGTCTTTGTATCTTAAGATACAACCCAAATCTTAAACTTCACTTCCTGGTATAAAAACACATGTATTTCACATTTGGGTCTGTGCAGAATGGATAGAAGAGGATAGCCAGGGGATGCTAGGGTGACTCGGTTGGTTAGGCATCCAACTCTTGATTTTGGCTCAGGTCATGATCTAGGAGTCATGGGATCGAGCCTCATGTTGGGCAACATGCTCAGTGGAGAGTCTGCTTAAGATTCTCTCTCTCCCAGATATTTGCAAATGACATATCGGATAAAGGGCTAGTGTCCCAAATCTATAAAGAACTTAGCAAACTCAACACCCAAAGAACAAATAATCCAATCAAGAAATGGGCAGAGGACATGAACAGACATTTCTGCAAAGAAGACATCCAGATGGCCAACAGACACATGAAAAAGTGCTCCACATCACTCGGCATCAGGGAAATACAAATCAAAACCACAATGAGATATCACCTCACACCAGTCAGAATGGCTAAAATTAACAAGTCAGGAAATGACAGATGCTGGCGAGGATGCGGAGAAAGGGGAACCCTCCTACACTGTTGGTGGGAATGCAAGCTGGTGCAACCGCTCTGGAAAACAGCATGGAGGTTCCTCAAAATGTTGAAAATAGAGCTACCCTATGACCCAGCAATTGCACTGCTGGGTATTTACCCTAAAGATACAAACGTAGTGATCCGAAGGGGCACGTGCACCCGAATGTTTATAGCAGCAATGTCTACAATAGCCAAACTATGGAAAGGACCTAGATGTCCATCAACAGACGAATGGATAAAGAAGAGGTGGTATATATACACAATGGAATACTATGCAGCCATCAAAAGAAATGAAATCTTGCCATTTGCGACGACGTGGGTGGAACTAGAAGGTATCATGCTTAGCGAAATAAGTCAATCAGAGAAAGACAACTATCATATGATCTCCCTGATATGAGAGAGAGGAGATGCAACATGGGGGGTTAAGGGGGTAGGAGAAGAGTAAATGAAACAAGATGGGATTGGGAGGGAGACAAACCATAAGTGACTCTTAATCTCACAAAACAAACTGAGGGTTAATGGGGGGAGGGGGGTTGGGGGGGTTGGGATTATGGACATTGGGGAGGGTATGTGCTATGATGAGTGCTGTGAAGTGTGTAAACCTGGCGATTCACAGACCTGTACCCCTGGGGATAAAAATATATTATATGTTTATAAAAAAAAATAAAATTAAAAAAAAAAAAAAGATTCTCTCTCTCCCTCTACCCTCTCCCAGTCCCATGCTCACATGATTTCTCTCTTTCTCTTAATTTAATAAATCTTTTTTTGTTTTTTTAAAGGATGGTTAGAAGAGGAAGGATGTAAAAGACATACTTTAGCAATAGTAGGAACTGAGAACAAGAAGTAAAGTAGGGAGAATGTACCCCCTGATCTTCGCCACATCTACTGGGAAGTGGGTTGGGAGGTGGGAGTGGCATCAAGGGAAACAAGAAAATTATATGTGAGACCCAAGGTAAGGGTAAAGGTGGGGCCATTTCCAGTCAACTATTACAGGACAAGGCAACTCTGAGCAAACTGGATGACTAGGGCTACCAAGGAGCTAACACATGGGTAAATATCTAAATGAGAATCTTTTAAATTGTCTTTTCAGAAATCTAAATCCTAAATTTCCTCATCCTTCATTTCTATGCAAAACTGAAAGTATTCTTCTATTTGTGAATGTAAGTTACATTGGATACACATCCAATGGTTCAAAGTATTAAGAGACCTATTATCTGTATCATATACCAATTAGATGCAGGAGCTGAGTGTTGAAACACACAGAATACTGTTGTCTGGAGTAGAAAATAATACTGGACAATTTTTAATCTTATAACTTTTCTTAGTACTTAAGCAAGGTATAGGTTTTTCTTAATTGAAACTGTTGAACCAATGAAAATGTCTTAATTCCAAGTGTAAAACTAATGCCTTCTTACTTGGAATATATACTAAGTCAGTGAAACATAGTTTGAAGAAAATATATTGAATGTCTTATGTCTTAATATTTTAAAGTCTTATTGCTTGAATTATTTTCCAGAGAGGCTTTCTTGAAGCAGGACAATTTAGAAAATAAATAATGTTCCTGGAAATTATCATCATGGTTAATCTTATTAAAAATGTGTTCTTCATTCATGATTTCCACAGACTTTATTGTATTTACCAAGTTACTGGCTCTTACTGTCATTACCACTGGAATTCTAATGAAAAATAGATTTTCTCTTCCTAATGAGTTCAATATAATCTGAAGTATATTCTTAATTTTCAAATAAGAGCTAGTAGAATATACCATGAAAACAAACTGAAAGATTGAGGGGTTTTTAAAGATGAAAGCCACAGATGTTGTTTTGGAATGTCCTCTGAATTTGTATATTCTATCCACAAAAGGTATAAAATTATATTATATTGGTTCTGTAATATGGATACAATTTTAACTTTGCATAATCAGGTTTTATAGATTCTGTAGAAAATTTTTAATTTATTTATCCTTTCAGCAGTGATAGAAAAATACAAACATGAGCGCTGTAATTGGTTACCACTTATTCTTGGAACCATTATCTGTCCATGTACAATTATTTGCAATAGTTAATAAATGCTCAGTGGTGTCACTGAGCTAACCTAAAATTTATCAGCTCGACTTGCTGAGTAGATAACAGTTAAAGTGTTACCTTTGAGAGATGTGATGTGTCACTAAGGCTGATTCCTAGCATCATCTAGTAGAAAAGATGTGCTCCTAGGTCATTCACATGAAACCAAGTCTACATTAGTATAAATGTAGTAAGCTTTGCACATACAACTTTTAAGTAAAACTATCTCTAAGATTTGTGAGGGCAGGAAATTTCTGCAATAGCTTCATAAAATGGGAAGTGGACAAAATGTTTATAGACAAAAATTCAGGAAATGAAACATTACTAGTTCTTTTATATTAGCTCCTTTTTCCAGTCTGTTAATTACACTGTCTAAGCAAAATTGGGTATTTTATTATTATCAGAACTTTCCAATAGTTTTCTCATAGCCATAGTTCTGTCTGCCATTTGAGGAAATCTCAAAAATAGCAGTAGGAGGTTTATCAATAAAATATTCTCTTCTTTTCCTTACAATCAAAGCCATTGATAAAATTTGAGCTCTAAGAGAAAAAGATTCCATTTGTATGTATGGGAGGAAATCATTCAAAGTCAATTGTTAGCAATATTTTCTTCCTGGAATGTACTTTGAAATTTGAGCGGGAGGGGGGGAGGATTTAAACAAAGTACAGTTAGAAAAAAAATATTTACACACAATAAACACAATTTACCACAAAAATATGGGGAAAATAAAGTTATATGTTATTGAAATTAGAAAGAAGAAGTTGATACTAATGTTATCTATTATCTTCAGTTAGCTGTTATTTCCTAAGAAACTAACACAGGATATGTTATTCAGTACTCTATTTTAAAATAGAACAGGTTTCAAGTCTTAAAACTGGTCAAAATTGGGGAAATAAAAGATCATAACTTAGAATTTCTCTCCCCTTCAGCTTTAAATACATAAGCTTTGGGTGAAACTTTACCCAAATCAATATACCTACTAAAGTTCTGAGTTACTGACTTCGCCATTTGCAGCATTTGTGGAGTGGGAGAAATGAGAAAAAAATTCCTAACATGTTTCCCTCCTACTGTCTTTCTTCATGCTAAAGGTCACAATTTTGCTTTATGATACATTGCATTATAGAGTATTGGAGCTAAAAGAGACTCTTTCAGTAATCTAGATTCATGTTCTTTTTTAATACTGAAGAAGAAACTGAAGCCCAGAGAACTTAAACAAATTGCCCAAGGATACGAAGCTAAAAATAATGGGATAGGAGCTGAAAAGTATGGAAGAGGAAAGAGTTTTCTCTGTTAATTGTTTTTTGTGGTGTTAGTTCAAATAAGTTAACCTGATAAGAGATTAATTCACAGACCTGTACCCCTGGGGATAAAAATACTTGTAATTATTTCTCAATATAACAAGGGGGGAGAGGGGGAAATCACAGGAATGAATGCATAGGAATGAAAAAGAGAAATGGCCCACAGAATAAGCAAGACACAGCATATGTGCTTTGGTTTTTAAGCCTCTGGGCCAAAATCACACTTATGATCTTGGTAACCAAAAAGAATCTTGTTCCTGGAATGCTGGTAGAGACCTGAGTTAGTCATAAGCTTCTTAAGAAAAGAATTTATCCTTTGTTTGATATTGCAATGATTCTTGATCAGAAAGGCAAGCAAGCCTCTTTTATTGTTAGAGGCCTAGTCATACTCTTGTTGCTGGTGTAACAAATCCCTGGGAAAATTTTGACTAAAGAACCATATATTTGAATGATTTTAGTATGGATTAGATGATCTCATGAAATCTCTCCCTGCTCTATCATTCTTTCCCTATTGGTGCCAGGAAAACCAACCTCATATGCTTGTTTCAAGGAATTTGACTAGCAATGATAGGCTTTCTAATTATAGACTTATTCAGCTAGGGAAATAACTATAGAATGTTTATTTCAGAGTATTGCTAGAATCATTATTCTGAAAGGTTTATATGAGGACTCAAATGCTCATATCTAAGACAAAACAACTAGACTGAAATCATTGGCTTTGGACCAAGTATTTTGACCATTTGATAACTTAAGTGGTAAGTCTAGCTTCTGGTTTTCATTCAATTCAATTCCTTCCCCCACTCCCAACAGGTAAATCTGTTACTGCCTGTGGCCAAAGGATAAAAACTCCTTTCTAATCTACTTTCACAGTTAGGAGATGGACAAAAATTCCACTTGGTCTTTAATTAAAGTTTTCCATTTTGCTAAAAGATAAGAAAGAAGCACCCTACATTTATTTCTGAAGTCTCTAGGAACAACTTTAGCTTCATATTATATTAAAATACAACATTCAAAATAATATCTGGCATCTTCTTGACATTCCAGAGGCATACTTGAAATAAATGATGCTAACAGTAGCTAAAAATGGTGAAGGAAATTACAGAAGTATTTGACTATCATCCAAAAGATTCCAATGGAGGAAAATTTCCCTCCACCCCACAAGCATCTTAAGGCTTTGTACCAAAGAATGCTAAAGATTTTAACTGGCTGGCAAAATACATAGCAGGTGGCAAAATATTTTTGACTTGTAGCTGAACAGTCTTTCTTTCTTTCTTTCTTTCTTTCTTTCTTTCTTTCTTTCTTTCCCTCCCTCCCTCCCTCATACTTGACTATATTATAAGCAAAAATAGTAATCAGAAAACAAAAATATCAGGAATAATTTATATATGATAGAATCCATTCTATTTGAAAACAGCAAGGTTCTTCAATCTTTCACAGCAAATAGAAACTCTTCTCTCCTCAAACATTTGATGCTCTGGTCTTCCCTTATGTCTCCCTGCCCCACTGAAATACATGAAAAACGCTTCATACATATTCTTATGAATCAACATGAAATTTGACAACACTTTCTCTCCCTCATTTCAGATATGACTCATTGCTCTTGGTGTAATCCCCATGGACTAGAGAAGCTCTACTTTAAAGTAAGGAAACAAAAGAAGCACCTTTGATTCAAGCTGGTTTATCCAGAGAACTCTAATAGTTATTATTCACTGACTTCTTAAGTACAGCATTATAAAGCTGACTGTTTGAAGTGTCCTCTCTTCATCGTTCCCTGGGGAAACCTCTGTAGAAAAGCTGGAGAGGTAACCCGACTGATAAGTCTTAGACTTGAAGTTTATCAGCAGTTCTACTAAAACCATTCATTCTCTCTAGGATGCTATTGGATTTTAGCTTTGGGAGCATTTTATTTTACTTCCAAGATTTTGGATCATCTTCCCTCCAGATCCTTCTGACTTTGTATACAAAAAGTAATAGATCTGAGCTACTTCTTTAAAGTCTTTCTAATTTAAAACTTGACCCTTTCTCTGCTGAGGGATAACCATTACCCCACCTCCCAATCTCTCTCAGAAAGGGCTGCAGAGCACAATTCACTTCAGAAGTCTTAAATCATTTAGAAAACCTGTGGTCTTTCAAACAATATTTAAATAAGAAGGGAAAAAGAATATGGCCCTCTAAGTAAAATTCTACTTAACCCTTACTTGAAAGTAGGAAAAAGTAAATAAAAATCTGAGGCCCCTTTTCCAAATCTTAGAAATATCTAGTCCCAAGAGAAACTGTTTCTTGGTTTAGAAGATGAAGAGTTGAAGTTAAACAATGATCTTTTTTTCCATTTCTAAAAAAAAAAAGAAGAAGAAGAAGAAAAGCCAGCAGAGGCAAATGGCTCTGTTGGACAAATTGTTTCAGCAGATGTTCATTGTCCCAGGGAGAAAACAGTCTCTATTTTGCAGCTTAGCACTTGCAAATTTAGAAACTTAAATATTTTTAACTTGAAATGGTCCATGTGGTATGAGTGGGATATAAATATTAAAATCATTTATATGAGTAGGTGGTGACTTTCTAACATGAACATCTACAGAATGTGGAGGACTGCCCTTAGATCATGATATGGTGGTGCAGTGATTACCACCCATCTGTGCTTTTCAAGCTTCTGTAAGTTGTTATTCCCATTTATAGTGCACCTGGGAGAATATTAATATTTATATAACATTTATAGAGTGATGTACCAGGCACTCATAATTATCCAATGGGGTAAAATACTATTAGTGTGCCTATTTTAAAATGTGTAAACTAAGGCTTACAAAGGTTGGGTATCTTAGCTAAATTATAAGAAGTGGTGGCATTCACATGCAAATATAGGCAGTTTGACTCTGGGACAGGGGTCATCAAATCTTTTCTCTAAAGGGCCAGGTAATAAATAAATATTTTAGGCTTTACAAGCCATAAAAGCCATTGCAACCATTCCACTTTGTCTTTGCAGGACAAGAGCAGCTTAAGACAATATGTAATATGTAAATGAGTGACCATGGTTTGTTCCCCACCCCTCCCCCAAAATTGTATTTATGGTCACTGAAATTTGAATTTCATATAATTTTCATGTGTCACAAAATATTATCCTACTTTTAATTTTTATTAATGTTTAAAAGTGTTAAGACAGTTCTTACTGTAAGGGATGTGCAAAAACATATAGCATGCTGGATTTGGCCCAGATTAGTTTGTCAACCCCTGTTCAAGGCTCTTACTGATTATACTATTTTTTTAATAGTGTCTTTTTATAATTTTTTAACAGCTAATGGAGCTGTATTTAAATTCTAGCATTATCAAATTATGGCAGACTTTTATCATAAAAAATTATTTCTTGGGAAATAAATTTTTTTGTATTGTTTATATTTGTATTTTATATGAAATGGATATATAAAGAATCATATGAAATTTGCCACTATTTAATTCTTTGACATAAAAAGTGGCAATTTCATATGTTTCAACATTACATTTATAACTGCTTACTGCTGTCAGAAGTAACACATTTTTTTTTAAGATTTTATTTATTTATTTGACAGAGATCACAAGTAGGCAGAGAGGCAGGCAGAGAGAGAGAGGGCGGAGCAGGCTCCCTGCTGAGCAGAGAGCCCGATGTGGGGCTCCATCCCAGGGTCCTGGGATCATGACCTGAGTGGAAGGCAGAGGCTTTAACCTACTGAGCCACCCAGGTGCCCCAGAAGTAACACTTATTTATATTAGCATTATGAAAGCATAGGCAAATGACCAGGGGAATATTATATAAACAAGCATCAGATGGGTAGCACGCTAGAAGATATTTAAAGTTCCTTTAGAATCTTTTCTATGAAATGAATTAGGATAGTCTAGGACTCACTGAAGTAATAAAGGGGACCGCTTACTGCTATGTAGTTACTCTGTGACAAGTACTAAACTGTGTTATCTCATTTAGTTTCCATAATGATACTGTGAGATAAGTATTTTTATTCAATTCACAGTTGAGGCAATCTAGGTTTTTGGAGACTAAGTAAATTGCCTCCATCATACCACTGATAGATGGCAAAGCATGTCCTTGAACAAAGAAGAAAAGTTCCCTCTTTGTTTTGTTCACACAACAAAGGCAATTTCACTGCCATCTGTCAGTACCATTAAGACTTCTAAGATAAAATTCAATTTTTTCTTCAAATTCATTGCTAGAAAACCAGTTATAAGCCATAGTATTAGAATTTCTCTTATTTTTCAATAAACTCCAAAAAATACACTTACATAATTTAAAAACACTTTTTGTAGCCACATCTGCATTGTTTCTTCAGAATTTCTTACACAAATAACTCCTTAGTTGGGTAAGATCTCAATTTATATTTAAATGAAAGAGAAGAGGAAAGAGAAATCACAGCTTTTGATAAATCTTTTAAAAATTATGTTTATTTATTTGAGAGAGAGAAAGAGAGAGTTTGAGCAGGAGGAGTAGCAGAGGGAGAGAGAAAGAATCCTCAAGCAGACTTCCCTCTGAACTCTGGGGGGACCTGAGGACCCTGGAATCATGATCTGAGCCAAAATCAAGAGTCAGACACTTAAAGGAGTGAGCCACCCAGGCACCCCAGTAAATATCTTAATAAAATAAATGATTACTTAAAAACTGATAAGTTTACAAAGTCTGAGAACTTAAGAGCATCAAATCCTTTTCCTCACACTTTCACATATTAATATAATTATTTTACATCCTGCATATCCTAAGAAAATAATTTTGCATATACATTGCACAAATAAGCATTAAGGAGAGAAAGAAACTATAAAGTAAAATCACAAGAAATACTGAGACCAGAATATTAACATTGTATTACATTGCTTCATTTATGCTTCTCATTCCCTATCTAAAGAAGAAACCAATAATCTCATCAATGACCACTGAGGAATAAACTGTAAAACAGGTAAGGAATTCTAAAGGATTCACCAAAAGAAAAAAATTATTCCAAGTCACACTTACACTAGAAAGTTACGTTACTGTTCTTTTTCTTTTCTCCTGTTTTTCTTCTTCTTTTCTTTTCTTTCCTTTAACCATTTTTCTTGGCATAGCAAATAAAATAAACTTCGGCGTGATTGGCCTCTTTCCTCTCACAATTTTCCATCTTTATTTTTATGTCTTTTTCCCCTAAAGGCCAGATTGACTATTCTCATTAACAGTATTTCAACTCATCAAATATTCTATTTTCCTTCATTCAAAATTTACTTCAAAGTCAGTGTTCTTTGGAATGTACACCAAGCAAGTTAAAAATAGAGACATTTTGCCAGAAAGTGAAGTTCAGAAATTAATAAAAAGGTTCTTTGCAGTTTCCAAGAAACAGAGGGTTTACATGCAAAAAGAAAAAAAAAAAGTATGAACAAACTTTTGCAACCATTTATAATGCACTTGATTCTGCTGCTGCTGTTTTGTTTTATAATACAGAATAGACCAAAATCAAATATAGTTGAAGGAAAAGGGGATTTGAGATCTTCTGATACACTGTAACATAATCACTACAAAAGTAGGGTTTATATCTTATTTGCTCCTGAATGTCCAACATAAAACTCTTTCTGGAACATGATAGGTGCTCAATAAATATCTATAGAATGAATGGATATTTGCTGAAGAGTGACTTTGGACAAAAAACCAGGAACAGAGCAATTAGAAGAAATTATTATCTTGCCTTAATGAATCCTTCCTTATCCATGAGTAGAAGGAATGAGGTAAATACAAGTCATAAAAACATAGCACTCTTTAGTAATGTGGATAGAACATGGGCTTAAAGATAATGTGACCATTGTCATTTTGGTACTGGTAATAATTAAGGAAAAGAAAAGTGGACAATCCAGTCAGATCATGATTCCTAGGCTTTACACAGGCAGAGTTCAGAAAGTTCAGTTAAAAATTAGGTGTCATTCTATAGGCCAAGATGATAAATAAAAGGCATGAAGAAGGCACATGGGATTTCAGGATGTTCTGAAAACAAAAATTCTAACCTGTAACCATGCATTTAGCCACAATACAGTAGATGAGGCCTATAAAGTAGGGTTTCTCAGTCTCAGCATTATTGACATTTGGAACCATACTTCTTTGATGCAGGGAGTGTCCTGTGCATTGTAGGATGTTTAGCAGCATCCTTGTCCTCTATCCGCCAGATGCTGAGTACCTCACCCCCTTTGTTGCAGAGACCAAAAAATATCTTCAGATATTGCCAAATTAAGAACGGCTCAAAAGGAAGGAAAAGAGAGGCAGCATTCTCAGGTTTTAGAAATATTTCAAAGCAAAAAAAAAGAACTTGTAAGAGTTGTTAAAAATCAGATCATTACAGTTGAGGAGTTAAAAATCTCAGTTTTAACAAAAACTTTAAGGACAAAAGAAAAAAAATATTCCTAGTGCCTTATCAGAGCAAGGTGAAGTTTGGTGCTGATTATGTATAAACAATGGGACAATTAAAATTACTAAAATATTTTGCATGTGTCTTCTACATTTTGAAAACAACTTTCTAATATTATAAAGAGGCTGTTTTTAGGTAAGAAAAGAATAAGAAAGCAATTCACTACTTTATATATTGTTCTGAATTTCTAAAGTTAGGCAAATTTCATATCAAAGTGTATTGGAAAATTAGTAATCAAAAGCACAATGTGCTTAGGAATTCTTGAAATTATGTTTAACAGTAGTACCATGAAATAAATAATGCCAGTTTTCAAAAAATTTTTAAAAAATGGTGTTAAAAAACTGATAAGCTGATTAATAAAGATCCCTGAAATACTTCTAGAAAATGAAAGAAATGCTAAGTGCTTGTGGTAGAAGAAATGACTGCCAAAAACCTCTTGAGTTCACTATAAATGAGATATATAAATCAATCTTACACTTAACTAGGTTTCTTGAATTGCACATCAGAGTAATACTGGAAATACAGTGTATCTTGACTGTCATGAACTTTGTCAAATAGTCTCAGGCAGTTTATATTCTAATGGACTAACTGGAAGAACATGGCTGGTTGCTAATACAGTTTATTTCCCCTACACCTTCAGCTAGCCATTCTCCCCACCCTCACACCTTCACCCAATGCTTTTGGGAATCTCTAGGAGTCCACAAAATAAAGTTTCAAAGCCATTAGATTCACTGACCAATAAATGTCTTTAAATGCCTATCATTTTGTGGTGTTTCAGTCACTGTGAGCTACAAACTACCACTGAATTCAGTGTCTTCTCAATTTTGTTCAATTGAACAAAACTTTATAGACTGATTTCCATCCCAACCCAGATAAACATCATTTTTTTTTTTTGCAAAACTCTTCATCCATAGTGAAGTAAATCAGCACCAGTTAATATTTGCTTAATTTAAAAAATACCATTCAGAAATATAGTCAAGATTTTTTGTTATACTGTTAAATGTTTTCTTTACAGTTACTTTATTAATATCACGATCACTCTCTTATACTGACAAATGGTGTGCTAGATGTGGGAAGAAATCTGCCTATCAAATACTCTATCAGTCAGACTTTTGCTCCACTCCACCCATCCCACATATTCACCTGTCACCTTGTTTTAACAATTGCAAAAGAGACTGAGCAGAAACTTTACCAGTATAGATTTTTAAGCACCATGATACCAATAATATCAAAAGTATATTTTCAGGGCACAGAACGTTATTTGACAAGGCCAATAAAGGAATGTAAACTAGAACAGAATTGTTTAATTACAACTTGCCTGAAAACAAATGCAGTTCTGACAAAAAATGGTAATAAATCACACCAAGTATACGTAACTGCAAACCATGCATTTATTTAAAGGGCTGCTTCAATTTCACTACTATATAAATTAAAAAATAGAGTGTAATGAAAATTTGTGATACTGATAATACTGTTACTTTTTATTTTCGTTAATTAAAAATGTATAGGAATTCAAGAAAGGAGACTCTGTTTTGGCAAGTTAACAATAAGTGGATGGATTGCGTGTCATGTTTAAGGATCACTTCATCGACATTATTCTACATAATAGTTTCATTGCCAGAGTATTGGTTTACTTGTGGAAAACCCAAATCATATTACCAGGTAAAGGCATGCTGCAATGATTTCTTTCCAGCATCAACCAGGTTCATATTACACAGGTCGCATTTATACTCCGGTGTCTTCAAACTCTGAACAAATGGAAACTTACTTAATGAGACAACAAATATTTGACCTGACTTGTATCCATTTTGATGATCTTCTTTTTAAAGGAAATAGATTCCCAGGAAACCCAGAACCATAAGAGAGATGAAAGAAAGGATTAATAACAGCACTCAACTTTGCAAATGCACCAATCAACTTGTTTTCAATGTGTAGTCCACAAGAACTCTGAAGTTTTAAGTTTAAGTTCATGGGATTGCAGAGTTCAACCTAATTCTATAAAAGTGTGAATTCCTCAAGAATGGGAGGATGATTTGACCCAAGAAACTCAATTCCCGGAGCCCTTTTCCAGCACTTGTCCCACATTATTACCACTATGAGCACTATATTGGTGAGCCTTTGAATCAAGAAATGTGATTTTCCTTTCTCAGGAAGAAGGGTAACTTTTTTGTTTGTATCAAACCTATTAGTAGTAACATTAAATACAAGGAGTCTAATTTTATCTTCATCTTTAAGACAAAATTGTAAAGAAAATAGCCAACAGAAAAGAGATAATGAAAATATATGTGGTTTTAAGAAACAAGTAACCTAGTTTTAAAATCAACAAAACTTCCTTTTAATTTAACAAATATAAAGCCCATTTCTCAGTTGAAACAAACTCAAACAAGATTTGAAATCTTTTCTCCAAACAGAAATAATGATATTCGCTGCCATAGCAATGATTTTAATACTTCAACCCTAAACACACCAACAACTTCTTGGTTTACGTGGATTTACAACTCTGAAATCAAGAAGAAACCAACTCAAGAGCCAGTCTCACAGCTGGCTATTATTATCTCTACCTCTTTTTTTTTTCTCAGAAATTCAGCTGGAAGAAAATCAACATAATTTTACATGAAACTATCCCAAGTGTCAAAAAAATCATCATTTTAGATCCACTTATTCACTCAACACAAAAGTATTTAAGTGATTTAGGGAAAGTGAAACATTAGGAAGAAGGTAGCACTTTCAAATCCAAATCTTACCTGGTCAATTGAAACGGAACAACACACCTGAAAGCCTTCTTGATTTGTGCTCCTTTCCTCAAGGGACAACTAAATCACAGCAGCCTATATTCTTAAACCCTCAAAGAAAAATCAGGAAGCTTGATCTGTGCACATAATGGCCTGCATAATGTAAGAAAGCACCGTTTCTTGGCAACTAGAAAACAATCCTTTTCAATTAACTCACAGCAATTGGCCCACATTTATTGTTAAACACAGAGTAAAGAAAATGTTTTAAGAACTCAAAAGAACTTGCTAATAGCTCACCAAGAAAGTCAAGTCAGTTTGTTCATTTTGAAAAGCATTTTTAATGAATTGACTGTCCATTCCAGTTGCCTAAACCTTTCCTAAGGCCTTTCATTGACATACCTGTCTCACTTCTTTGTTGCATATTACTTAATTAAAACCCCAATCCTGAATAGTTGCATCTGCTGTTGTAGAAAATCGGAGAGAGAGAGTTCCAGCAAAGGGGTGGCATGTAATGTTGTCCTACTCCTGTTCATTTTGTATACCATATTTTACTTTCTGAAATGCCAGCTTCAGCAAGGCCCCGGATGCTCATTAGGGTACATAATTCAAAACAGCTGTATGTTTATAATCTCTTAGCTGTTAAAGACCACCTCCAGCGGGCATAAATTTTAGGTGATATATAAGAAGTGCAGCTGGGCTAGATTGATTTTGTGCTACAGTAACCATTTTGAAGGGGCTTATTTATACTTATTCTTAAGGCACTGTGTCTTAAGGCACTGTGCGTTCTTACATATGTATTGGAAATTTCACGTATCAAAAGGAATCCATATATGGGACCCCTATGTAAGAATGTCTGTTCAAAAAAGCAAGTGGTTGGGTGCTTAAGTGGATCAGTTGATTAAGTGTCCAGCTCTTGATTTCCACTCAGGTTATTTTCTCAGGGTCGTGAGATTGAGCTCCCTGTTGGGCTCTGTACTGGGCATGGAGTCTGCTTAAGAGTCTTTCTCTCCCTTCCCCTTTGCCCCTTCCCTCCTAAAAAAAAAAAAGGCAAGTGGTGAGGAAAACACAAGTTATACACAGAGAATTTTTGCTGTTAAACTTTACCATTACAAGTAGCAAAGGCTTAACTATCTGTATGATTATATTTCCCAAATGAGAAGGTAGCTAAAGATGGATAATTTCCATGCCCAACCAAAGCGAAATTGCTTGAATTTTGTCTTTATCCCCCTTCACTTTGTCAGGATTGACCAAGAATATATATTATAGTGTTTAACTTCAAAAGCTCTTTTATTTTCTTTTTTCTGCTTTTATCATCCAAATCTCTTTAAAACATGTCTACCTGATCTTGCTATCATTAACAGGCAATTCTTTTAAACTATATCCTTTTGCAGGTGTTATCATTCAATAAAGCTCTTTCTCTGCTGATGGGAATTTGAATGAGTGTTGTATACAGTTGAAGATGATGTATTTAGGCAGGCCTTCTGGCACCTTCAAATCATAGTCTTGACTGCTGTGTACACTTTCCATGGACAGAATGGGTTGGGATAATTTTACAAGTGTTTCTTCAGCTTTAGTGCTAACTCTTCCCCTTGCTAGCTCTATGACCTTAGGCAGATTTGTTAGACATCTTGTGTCTCAGTTCTCTTACCTGTCAAATAAACTTAATAACATTTACATTGTAGGATTGTGGTGAGGATTGACCAAATTTACATAGGTAAAGCTTCTTAAAACAGTGGCCAGAAGATGGTAAGTGCTTAAAGGTTAATTATGTTATTAACATCCTTGTTGTTGTTATTAGTATTCATGAACTAAATAATTTCCAAGTTTCTTTTCAAAGTTAAGAGTTCAAAAATCCTATATAATTCTTATGTAAAAATCTGAAGTACTATAAAAAAAGGTTCTTGAGGCATTTAAATAAAGCCATTTTTTTCCTTTTTAATAGATCAATCCTCATTTTACTATTTAATATGTCTAATATTTAGAACTGTTGCATGCCCTTTCACTAATAAAACACATATTTATTTAAAAAGTGGGATGTTTCTTTATCTTTATGAAAAATGCAGTCATATTAAATACATTGACTTAGTTTATCCAAAGGCATAGAGAAACAGAAATTTTGCAAGAATTTTTCAAGACCTTTTATTACGTGCAATACAATTATTAAAAGATTCACAAGCCTTTCTTCTTATATTCCTAAAATGTATGGACCATTTTCTTCAGCATTTGGCATTCCTTTGGGTGTGTTTTTAACCAGAAGCTACAAATACTAATATTTGAGAGGAAATGTATGCTTTTGAGTATTTGCTGTAAACACAGTCCTGTCAGAGTGGGCCATAAAGATTCCACCTGATCCTCTCCAGTTTGAAAGGCAAGTCTAACCTGAAGTAAATCTGTTATGCAGCTCCCTCAATCAAAATACTGTGCCCTGTCTCTGCTGGGAAAAAATTCAAAAATTAGTAAGAGGCCAAATGAACCAGTTTTCCTCAGAGAGATTAGATTCAACTACTCAGGTAGGTGTTTACTCTTATCGGCTCTGTTCATGACAGTGCATCCCTTGTTCCTTATTTCTCACAGCCTTGTTTGTCTCAATATCTTAAAATAGCAAATTTTGGCACAGGAGAATTAGCCTATTAAATCTGCAAAAAAAAATAAAAAATAAAAAACAAGACAAACCCCCCCCCCCAAACCCTAAAAGGACAGTGTTTGTTTAAAAGTGCTGAACTCTGGAGATTGTAACACCAATACTCAATAAAAATATCAATCTGGTGTCTCTCTTCACAGAAGATTACATGTAATATGAAAGCAGTGCTCCATTCTCTAGCAGGAAATGTGAATTCCTCCTCACAAATTCTATGATGGTCTAAGTCACAGAGTAATTTCCTTCCATAACTGAGAAAGTCCCCAAAGTTCAGTGCTACCAGCTTGAACAGTACAAAAACATAGCATGATATATGGCGTTTATTAGTAAATTTTGGGTACCCCTATTTCTAATTCAAGTATAATGTTGAAAAATGATTTGCATGAGAAACATTAGTATTTAAATAAAAATATTCAATACTCTCCCACAAAAATATGTAGAAGTCATAGATAATCCTAACACAAATTATCAGATTACAAACAAGACATCAAGTCTCATGTGACACAAATTGAAGAGGACTGTGCAAAACAATTCTTATGGATGGTATTTAATGATGAAATATTTTATAAAATAAAATATTTTGTAAGCATTGACTAAAAATAGGAATAAAATTTCAGCAGATTACAGTCTGTCCTAATATAACAGAGCCAAACGTTATATTTCAGAGTTCACATTTTTGGAGCAAGGGGGAAAAATCAGTTGTAAGAAATTGCTTGGGTGTCTATCAGGAGAGTGCTGTTTCTATAATCTAGAATCCTAATATGCAAGCCTCACAGTAAGAAAAAACTGACATTGGGAAACTTATTAAACATGCAGATTCTTGGTCCCAAAGCCAGAGATTCTCAGCGATACCGATAGAATGTCTTTGGTAAAGTCAAGGAATCTGTATTTCAGTAAGTGTGTGTCCCCTCCCCCCACCCTTCTGCCCACACTGAAGCTAGTGAGTTTAAAGCCATTGCTGAGAACTAACCATCCAGAGAAACACCGGTTGGCTGGGTCTCTGCTACTCTGACAGAGGGAACATTTGGATGACTGAAAGAGGAGTAAGGTGGCCCAAAGGAAGAAATGTGGTTGGTCATGAGGAAAAGTAGAGAGAGCTCAGCTTCCTGGAGCCAGAGAAAAGGATGGAGAAGGGTGGGGAGTGAATCTTGAGAGATAAAGAGGTGTGGATATACCTATAATGTATCCTATTTCATACGTGTAATGCCATTTAATGTAATGGCATAAAAGCCAGCATCCTTAAAAATAGGTTATCAGATTGGCTCCTCTTATATCTCATTTCTTACTATTCCCTTAGCTGACTCCACTTGGTCTGCCAACAATCTGCCAACTGTCTGTCCTTAAAACATGGTGTCTTCTACTTCTTTCATATCTTTTCCTAAACGTCATCTTCTCAAGAGTCCTTCTCTGACCATGCTACCTAAAACCACACTCACTGACCAATCTCACTGATACTCCCTTTTCTCTTCCTGGCCTAATTTTCCCTTTATTATTTATTACTGTGCTCATATCATTCATTTTCTGTCTTTACCTCCCCCCACCCATTAGACTGTATGCTCTATTATGGCAGGGATTTTTACCTGTTTTGTGTACTAGTATATGCCCAGCACGAGAATGGTACCTGGAAAGTTATAAGTACTACCATACAGGATTAAAAAGGTTCCCTATTAAAAGGAAAGGGATTTATTCAGTGCTAGAAGTAGAGAAAAAGTTTTTTTTAAATATTTGATTTTTTTTTTTTTAAATCACTCTGTGTTCTTCTAGGTAAAAGAAGAAACAAGAAAGAACTGAAGTATGGGAATCTTTTCAAATGTTTCACTGCTTGAAGGTAGTGTTTTCCATTCTTTTTTCCATTCTTTGTTTTCCATTCTTTCTCAAAAATAAGCATGGGTAGTTACTGTTTAACTCTATCAAAAGCTAATAATTGTGTCACTTTGGCCTTGGGGAAATGAAAAACAGGAAACACTTTACCGAGGTGCATAGATTCATAAGTAATATTTTAAAAGGTTATCTGAAGGTTGTTTTTGAACAGAAGTGTGTTAAGGTAAAATATATTTTTGAAAAGGCATTAACAAAACTAGAAATTGGTCAGTGATACTCTGTCTCTTAACATACATGGCTAAACCTGAATATTTTTTTTTAACAAAACCATTACAGAAATAAGCTTAAGCAATGGAAATTGTTATTCTAATTAATAATGGCAGGATTACAGCACTTTATTGCAGAATGTGTTTCTTCTGAATGATCTGACATATAAAGATTGAGGATAGGAATGACCTCACCAGTTCATCTGAAAAGTGAGAAAAGACCTTGTCCACCTAAAATCTTTCCTTCACTCCTTCCCTAACGCTAGTTCCATAGAAAAGTCCACTTTTATTTGTATATCACACTGGACTCTCCTCCCATTAATAACATGAAAATACCTCTCAGTTGTTTGCAGTGACACTGTAATGGCCTGATGGCTTTTCAACTACTTTACCTAGTGGGCAGCTGAGTCCTATTCAAAGGACAGACTTCTGACATTGGGTACATGGAAGTGCTAGGCTAGGTGCAGAAGTATAGTTGAAATGGAAATATAAGGGGGAAGAGGAAGTGGGAAATGTTTTTGACTTTCTGCTTTATCATATGTACAGAAGACTGGTGACTCTCAAAGTAACATAAATCTCCATATGTTTCCTGACATTTCATTCCTGTCCCATTCCCATATCTTCAATATTTAAAAACTTCATTGGAGAAGTTAACATTAGCGAGTAACCATCACGTCCATACTGTGTCCCCAATAGTGTTCTCTATATGCCCCTTTCAAAGTAGTCTCTCCATCTATATCTCTCCCTCTCCCTCTTTCTTTCTTTCCCCCATCACTCTCTGCCTCCTTCCCTGCTCTCTCATACACACACACACACACACACACACACACACACTATACCTATTGAAATTATGTGTTTACTCTTATATGACTTGTTAATGGTGCATCTACTCTGTGCCAAGCACTGGTGAGTAAATTACATATGTTACCTCATTTAATCATTAAACCAACCCTAGGAGGTGAGACTTTTATCTTCAGTGTTACAGATACAGAAAATGAGCAACAGATAAGGTAAGTAAATTTCTTAGTCACATTTATTAGTCAGAGAAGCTAAAACCAAAGCTGACTGACACCAAACTCTATACATTTAACCAACACATTCTATGGCCTCTCCTCAGACTCCTGCCATGTCCAACAAGTGAGTGTACTTGAAAAGCATCTGACCTTTGTGTGTTGAATAAATAATAACATAAAATGGAATGCCTGGCAGATCTACTGCTTGTGGCCCTCAGAATGGATTTCTCTAGTGTAATTAATTTTTTTGCAATTTATAAAACACCATGAAGTACATTTAAAGACAAAATAATCAGACATTTTCATGCAGTCTTATGTAATGATGTGCAATTTAGACCTAATCCTTTTAGCCCAGAGATGGCAGACTGACACTCTAAACAAAACTCATTGTGTTCTTTTGTGCTATCATAACAAGGTATTTAAAGGATGAAATACTGGCTTGCAGATGGATTTCCTGGCATCACTAGACATGCATCACAGAAATTGTTTTGTTTCAGAGGATTTAAACAAGATGCTTGACATTTCTAAGGAGTTATTTCCACTTGTAAATAGGGTAACTTGTTAGGTGGTGGTGTTAATGGACAATAACAAAGGTTTTTAAGGCTTGTGTCCTGCTTATAATTTTGTGTGATGTATAGAAAGTGAATTTGCTGAAACGCATCCTAACTCAGAGTCTAGGTATTTGGTCTTGGTATGTAATATTCCTATAGCTCCCCTCATCCACACTGGGACTTCTCTGTGTCCTGTGACACAATATATGGAAACACTCTACTATATACCCAAACTAACAGGGAACAGAGAAGAACACTCAGCTGTATATTTGTGTGGCCAGAGTTGCTCCCTGCAACTGAATACCTGAAGAGCATCCATAGTTCTTTAGGATGGAGAAGTTTACTTCCTTTCCATGTGTTACTTGAGGCTGCTACAGGTTATCATAATGCCACATATTCTTGGAGTAAGGGAACTTGATTATCATTCAAAAATGCAAATGAAAACTCTGATAATGTAGGAATCTTCCCTATGCCTAGAATAATCAAATAATGAATAGGGCCAAGAGAACATAAGGGTCAACCTTTTGCTTTTAGACAAGTGACTGCTTGTATCACCCAAGGTACCAGTAGTGTTGATTCCTTTTCTTGAAAATCTCAGGGGTGGAGCCCTCACATGGGGTTTCACTAGTGTTAGCATAAACCACAGAACTTCTTTTCTTTTCCTACAAAAATTCATTATTTCAGCAAACCCTCAAGGAGTATCCCCTGTGTATCTGTTATTAGCATAAAGACTGGTGATACAAGAGAAAGCAAGATAGCAAGACCCCTTTGGTGGGTTTTAAAAAATGGCTGCAAAATTCTTACATACTCTTCACACTGAGAGATGAGTATACATTCCCTCACTTTGAATGTGGGTGGGTTTGTAACTACTTTGACTATAGAATAAGGAGAAATGATGTTACGTGATTTCTGAGACCAGGTCGTAAAAGGTGATACATCTTTTACCTCGCTCATGAGAACATTTATACTTGGGGCCTGAGTAGTCATTTAAAGAAGTCCAACTACCCAAAGGTACCAAGGTGTGAGCAAGCCAAGCCATATGTACATGCCGCAGGTGACAATAAAACTGAGCTACCAGCTAACAGCTGGCTTCAACTGCCAGACATGAGAATGAACTTTCTTTGACATTTAGCCCGGTTGAGTCTTCATATAACCAGTATAGTTCTGGGCCATATTTGACAATGACTACAAGGGTGGCTCCAGGTAGGATCTGCCGAACTGAGCATTCCTGAAAATTACTGTCAAACAAAATCATGAGCAAAAGGAAATGAATGTATGTTTTACATGGATTTGCTATCTAGCAAGAGGAACAGATTTTGTTACCTGGACATGGGTGTTACCAGGATCAGTGAGCCTCAAAGTGGAGTCAGTGAAGAACTAAAGGAGGGTGAATGGAATGGTATTGGGGCTAGAAGATAGGAGATCTTTGATATATAGTGATAGAAAGTTTGGGAAAACTGTCACTTACAAAATGTATCTAGTGAACTAATTGATCTGGCTAAGGATATTTCTATGCTAAATATTGAAAGTGACAACTAATCTCTTTCACTATATATCATAAAATAAAGAGATATGAGCTGAAGAAGAAATTACCCCATTTTTAAGCACAATATAGGATGAATAAAAATGGCCCTTAATTTGCTAGTTTCAAAAATAAAATATTTCTCTTCCCTAATTCCTCCCTGAAGAAGACTCTCAAAAATAAGAAAGAACCTCCAGGCAAAGATCAAATCCAGAGTGCTGTCAAGAAATGTGGTCTTACAGTAAACATGAAACAAAATGTGTGGTTGTGAAACCCTTTCTTAAGAATTGAAATATTTAAGGGGATTTCTCATAGACCTTTTCAGAAAGTCTTTACAGATTTTCAGGATATGTCTCCCAGACCCTCTATGTTCAATTAACGATAACTTTTCTAAGAATCTTAAAGGAATAGGTCCCCAATAGCCCCATAAGAAACTCAAGGTAGAGATCTACTCTGAGGTCAATGTTCCAGTTTTTGTATAGGGACACAGTGTTCAAGATTGAATATTTTAAGCAAAAATCAAGGTATCAAATCATTATATAAGCCAAAATCATGCCAAGTTACAGATGAGAGGTATTTTTTTAGAGGTTTACCTCAATAAACTCTAAAATAGAACTTTTTTTTTTTTTTCTAATGGGAAGTGTATATGTGGCCATTGTGCTTTTGCATTTTACCGAGCTCTATTGAGTCCCTCAGATGTAGGACATCTACTTTTGAAGCAGGCATCAAGCATACATTGGAATTCCCTACTAAAGGTGGCTAACCTGTTAACCATACACTAGATACATTCTCAGGCAGTCTAATTTCGGGGAACAGACAGAAGGATTTTGAGTTTGAAGACAGCATGCTGGGTTGCAGTGGTGGCGGGTTTCAGAGGTGGAGATGTGAAGATTAAAAGGAAGTTTATGGACTTGGCATTAGGAGGTACACGTGATCTCAGTCCTGCCAGAGCTTCACATCTGTGACGAAATACTTGACAGCATCAAATAGTACACTTGATAATGGGGAGAGTTGCTGGGACTCGTACATCCACTTCCCCACCATGCACCAACAGGAAGGAGAAGAGTTCTCTGGAAATGTGTTAATAATAGAGTCTTTTGCAATGAGCCATATGACAAGGTGTTATTGAACAGTTTGGAAAATCGCATTCAGTTAAAACATGTTATTACAAGAGCAACATACAGCAAGGCATTATTAGAGAAGCTTTAGAATTCATGGGAGATCTAAATTCTCCTTGTTAGCAAAGCTTTATTCAAGAAGAGAAGAAAAAGAGGTAACAGATACTGTTGTTACAGAACCCAACCAAATGGCTGAGTTGAGCTGGAGGCCTTAGTTGAGACTTGGGGAGGTGCAGTTGATGGTGCTGGTTTACCAGCCTTCCTAGTAAATCAGCTGCCCTGCAAGTAAGGTGCCACAGAATGGTTTCCAACCTCCAGCCCTGGGAAATTCAGGGGAAAAAATGGGAAGCCTGGTGAGAGACTGTGTCCATTAATTTAGTTTTAGTGTATGACATCTGAGTTCAGAGAGAAGAGCTGGGACCATCCAAGTACAAACCACTTCTAATGTAGAAGCTATCCATTTATATGGTACTTGTTCAATGCATAAGTCTGCCAGAAACGAAAGTATCTTCCTCTCCGTTTTTGGAAAAAAAAAAAAAAATTGGTTATAGAAAAGGTGGGTAGTTTTTTTAGCAAACAACAGTTACCATGGTAAACTTTTCTTAGCCATATAGAAATTAAGATCAGAAAACAAGGAGGAACCAAGGAGATGAGTCGTCCCTGCAAGCAAAATTGCCCAATAGATAATTCTGGCCCCTTCTTGTAAGAGGCAGGGATCATGCATGCAGGGGCTGAAAAGAACAGAAGCTGATGCTTCTCCCTTTGCATAGGAGTCATTAACCTAGAAGTAAGCCTTGAACCTGAGTGGAAAAGATGATAGAAGACACTGGTGAGAATTTTATATTTTTTAGGCCCATATTTTATAATGCTACCATCTTCTAGCTAGGGACAACTGTATAACCCCCAGAAAGCCACATGTCACAGAAATGTCTGCTGATGCAGGGAGACCCAGCTCGATTAGGCTGGGCTGGTGGCAGTACTGTCATGGGTGAGTAGCATTGTGGAGGTGAGTGTGAGAAACTTTCCCAGTATCCTAGGAAACTTTTCCCAGTATCACGAGGATACTGGGAAAGTTTCTCATACTCACCTCCACGTGACAAGACAGAGCCAGAAATAAATGCCCTGAGTGCCAGTTCAAGTCCTCAAAGAGGAAAAGAAGTTGTTTGGACTCAAAGGAGGAGTTGGAGGCTTGGATGCTACAAGTAAATTCAGTCTTGTTTGCTCTCCCATATCTTATGAAGGTTTTTATGGAAGGTGAGTAAGAGACTGCCTTTTCCCTCTCAGGGATGCCCTATACGGTGCTGCCAGGCACTACCTAGATGCCCTTGTTGGCTGGAATCTGGATGCTGATGGCTCACAGCTGTGTCCTCCTTTAGGCATTGTCCTTGGCTCAAGGAAGCTGCCTCACCCAAGGTTGCCTTCTTCCTGTGACACAGCACAAATCCAACATCTGGGCAATGCAGGATGCAAGGGCTTGACCCCCTGGCCTTGATTCAGGACATATCTAAAGAGCCATTCCACCTTCAGAGATCCTCATGAGATTCACTGAGGCTGTGGGGATGTTTTTGTAATTACTACATCACAGGTCAGCTCCTCTTCTCATGTGTCTTGGATTAGTACTAATCCCTAACAAATTAATTTAAATATTTGAGTCCTAGTTTGATATTAAAACACTTTACTAGATTCTGTAAAAATCAAAATTATGATGTGTCTCTGCCTTCAGGGAGATTTTAATGTATAGAAATGATAAATGACTATAAAATATAATACAAGGCTGGGGCGCCTGGGTGGCTCAGTGGGTTAAGCCTCTGCCTTCAGCTCAGGTCATGATCTCAGAGTCCTGGGATCGAGCCCCACATCAGGCTCTCTGCTCAGTGGGGACCCTGCTTCCCCCTCTCTCTCTGCCTGCCTCTCTGCCTACTTGTGATCTCTCTCTCTCTCTGTCAAATAAAAAAAATATATATAATACAAGGCTGCATGGCCTGAGTATAAGGTGCTAAGGCATTCATTCACCAGTGTCGGTGCCTACTCTGTGTTTTGTGTCGCAGTATGGTGACAGATAAAATAGGCCCTGCTATTAAGGAATTTAGTGTGCTGGGGGAGGGGAAAATCTATTCTTGACAGGAGTTTCTTCACTGAGGCTCCATTTGTTTGTTTGTTTAAGTCTCCACTAATGTCCAAAAAGAATTTGAGTTGGATCATAAAAAGTAATTAAGTATTTCATGAAGGGTTGGGGTGTGATGGAGTGGAAGGAAAATTCCAGGTTGAAGTACTAACATGAAGGCAGTAAATGGGAGACCATTTTCTCACAGTGGTTTCTGATAGGGCCTTCAGAGTAGAGCAGTTCAAAGAATGCTTACCTGACAAATGGAATCCAAAGTTGGCAGAGGCTGAAGACAAAGGTAAGGAATTATGGCTTTGTTTAGTATGAAGCATAAATATTTTTTCTAGTTTATCTCCTATATTTATTTATAACATCATTGTCTATCTCACAGTCTCTGTCTCACATCCTTTCATTGTTTGTTGATAGTGATATCACAGTCCCTATTCTTCATATCCTCGTTTTATGAATTTCACTTTTATTCACTTCTATTTGTCTTCATCCTTGGCCATGTTTGTCATCTCTCTTTAAGAAACAATATGGCGTTTTAAACCACCTAGCTTTGGGGAAAGATGATACACAAGAGTAGACAACTGATAGAGCCTTTGGATTCAGGCACAACAGCCTCACTCAGGTGTGGCCTGGAAAGAGCGCAGCAGGGGTGGTCTTCCCCATTGGCAGAGTTTGGGTGGTGTGCATTGTCATCTATTTTGGGTTGAAAGACAAATATGTTGCTATAAGATTATATATAGATTCACTAGCAGAGACATATGTTTGGATTTATTGGCCAGGGGCTTGAAAGGAGAAAAGTTAGAAAAATGAGACAGAGAAGCCTGGAGAAGAGACCTATGAGCTGGCATGGTAATGTGGGTGTGACGTGTGAAAAACTTTGGTTCACATAATCAGTGGACCAGAGAGAGTCTACTAGTGAAGGGGCCCCAAACTTATAGAGTAACTTAGTTGACAATAGCCAGTGTGGGTCAAAATCCACCCCAGTGTTGTACAAAGGGCTTGTACAGGAGAAGCTATGGAGGCAAGGATGTAGTCTATATGGGCCCAAAAACATGGTTATCAGTCACCAGGTAGACCTAGTACTGCTGCCAATTATCTAAACTGATAGCAGTAACACTAGTGCTGATCTTCTAATAAGGCACCACCCCGTGAGGGGACCAACCAGCCAAAGTTGATTACATCGTGTCCATTCCATCTTGGAACGCAGAAATTTATTTCAAGTAGAGTTCTCTATGTGACTGCCTTTCCTGCCCACTAGGCTCATTGGCAGCACCATTATTCAAGGGCAAACAGAATATTTAATCTGCCAACATGTGATCCTACATAAATTGCCCTGGACCAAACAAAGCACTTTTCAGCAAATGAGATGTGACAATAGGCTCCTGACAATGAGGTTCACTGGTCCTATCATATATCCTGTCACTGGATTCTGCTAGTCTGATGGAATGGCTTTTTGAAGGTACACCTAAGGTGGCAACTTGGAATTTATACTCTACGAGGATATGGTACACATCTTCATTCTCCAGGATGAAGAACACTCCTTAAATCATCAACCATTGTATAATGTTGTGTTCCCTAGAGGGAAAACTACATGCATCTGGCAAGTAAGGGTTGCAAGAATGAGAGACTCTGCTTATCACTCCCAGTGACCCACTTGGGAAATCTATACTTCCTATCCCCACAACTCTAGGTTCTGTGGTTCTAATGGTTGTGATTTTCAGAGAAGTGATGCTTCTACAGGAGCTCCACTAAACTTTAGCTAGGACTGCCCCATGGTTACTTTAAGTTCTTTGTGCCAGGAATCCAGTAGGCCAAAAAAAAAAAAAAAAAATCCACATCCTGGCAGGAGTAATTGTCCCTGATCATCAGGAGAAGGTAGGGCTGCTGTTAATAATAGGAGTAGACAAAAATATATTTTGTTACCCAGGTGATCTGCTGGGGAAAGTGGAAGGTGGAAGGGGGCTCTTGGCATTCTCCACACCAATTTTTATGGTAAATAGACATGAGCGAAAGCCACATCCTGAGAAAGTCATAGCAACTAGGGGCCCAGACCTCCTCCTCTCTGAGGGGAGCCTGGATCATTCTGCAAACTAAGTGAGGAAGACCAGCTGATATGATAGTTGAAGGTGAGCAGAATTTAGTAGTTGGGTTAATAGATGAGGGAGACTCTACATATCAGATGCATCCTGGGGAAGAGCTGCAGGGGACACTGTAACTTGTCCTACTAAACTCCTCATAAAGCTTTCCTAGGAAAGGCTACCAGTTACAGTCCTGGAGTCATTCCCTTGTGGAAGCAATATACTATATGAAGCAAGTGGAACTGAGTTGTACAGGAATGAATTATAGCGAATGCATTTGGACACTTTGCAGATTCCCCTGCAAAGTCAAGTCTTCATGACCTCAGATGCTGGTAGTGTTTGCTAATGACTTACATTTGCATGCAACTCTGGGAACTGACCTCAAGCTGCGTTGCCCAAGTCTATGCACCTGTTCCTGGCTGCAGCTATATCCAATGATTGATTATTGTGGGCTGTGTTCCCCAATGTGGGACATCTTTGTAGGATCATCTCAGTGATCATTGAGAGATCACTGTGGCATTGACTGTAGCTACTATTTCAACTCTATCTCATTTTAACTTCTCCCTCTGCCTGGTCTCATCTCCCTTGCTCCTTCACAGATACTAAGAGCAATTCCAGTAAATGTCTTGTATGCAAATCCAGGAGGAACTTTACCTGCAAGAGTGGGGTAAATTCATAAACCTAAGTTGCTAGGAAAGGGAGATCCTGAGACCTTCTTTATTCCAATAACCTCCTTAAGGGATTTTGTTAATATGATGCTGACTGTAGAAGATAGTTAAACTCCACATAAAATAAGAATTCAGAATTCACAGGGAGCGATTTCATAAGAAGGGAACAAAAATGAAGGAGTAAAAAAAATAAAAAGAGGAAACCTGATGAACACGAGAGTGAAAGCAAGGGAAAGACTTCTTGTTGAAACCAGTGAAGGGACTGAGTTTTGCATCCAGGTTAATGGGAAGAGGTAGGCGCATGTAGACATATGATCTTTGCCCCCTCTGCCAACCTGGGGACTTGTATGGATCTTCAAAATCAGGACTTTGATGGGCAGAAAAATCCATGGCAGATAAGTAATTACAAAATACATTTGAGGGGGGTGCCTGGGTAGCTCGGTTGGTTAAGCAGCTGTCTTCAACTCAGGTCATGATCTCAGGGTCCTGGGATGGGCCTGTGAGAGGCTCCCTGCTCAGTGGGAAGTCTGCTTGTCCCTCTGCCCCTCCCCCAGCTTGTACACTCTCTCTCTCTCTCTCTCTCAAGTAAATAAATAAAATCTTTAAAAGCAAACAAAACAAACCAAAAAACCCCCCAAAACTCAAAATACATTTGATGTAGCAAGTCAAATTTTTCTTTTAGGGTTGATTTTTTTTCTTACACTAGTATCTCTTCCTTCCTAAATGTATTCTTTTCTATTTAATTATTTGCTGTTCATTGTGATTTATCAGCAGTTCTATTATAAATTATAGGGGTAATCTTTGACTTTGCTTTCTCTCAAAGGCTACATCAAATACATCTGGAAATTTCGCTGGTTCTACATTTAAAGTATCTTCAGAATTTAGAAAGTTCTTCAGACAAAAGGAATATGAGACCAACCATAAACTTGGATATACATCAAGAAATGAAGAACATTAGAACTGGAATCAAGCAAGGTAACATCAAATTAATTTCTCTTATTTTAATTGCTTCAAAAGATAACTGTCTAAGGCAAAAATAGTAATGTATTATACATTTATCACAAATGTAAATATAAAATGTATGACAACAACAGCAGATGGAAGAGAGGAATTGTGTATATAGTATTTTAAGGTCCTTATAATATATATAAAGTGATACATTATTTTAAGGCAGATCCTGACTAATTAAATTGCATACTTAAAAACCTACAGCAACCATTAAAAATCGTATAAAAAGACGTATACTCCTATAGTAGAGGTAAACTAAAATTAAAAAAAAAAAAAACACTCCATGATTCAAAAGTAGGGGAAAAAAGAGGACAAAAGAAACAAAGGACAGATAGAACATTAGAGAACAGTTAGCAAGATGATAGAGTTTGACCTAACCACAGACTAATATCATTAAATATAAATAGAATAAACACACTAAAGTCTCAGATTGTCAAACTAGATAAGAAAACAAGATGAAATTATATGCTTCTACAAGAAAACCATTTTAAATGTAGGACATAGTTAAGTTAAAAGTAGAAATAGAAAAAGACATACCATGAAAACACCTAATAACAACAACAAAAAAGCTAGAGTAGCTATGTTATAATGGACAAAGTAGACTTTAAGGAATATTATCAGGGACAAAGAGGGACATTATATAATGTTAAAGAGGTCAGTTCTCCAAGAAAACATTATAATCCTACATGTTATGCATCTAACAACAGAATTTCAAAATACATAGAACAAAAAAAAATGATGGTAAGAAAAGAGAAATTCACAG
The DNA here is from genome assembly GCF_002288905.1 of Enhydra lutris kenyoni. Lineage (NCBI taxonomy): Eukaryota > Metazoa > Chordata > Mammalia > Carnivora > Mustelidae > Enhydra > Enhydra lutris. The sequence goes on along the minus strand of NW_019154085.1, from coordinate 77,506,120 downwards.
TTATGGTTGGAGATATCAGTACTCCCCTCAGTCATTGATAAGACAAATAGAAAATTAGTAAGTATATAAAACACTTGAACATTATTGAAAAGTTGAGCTAATTAATATTTATAGAACACTCCACTCAACTGCAGAATGCGCATTTTTTCCAAGTTCAAATGGAACGTTCGTTAATATAGACCATTTTCTAGGTCATACAACAATCCTTAATACATTAATTTACTTAAGTGAATTAAAATAATATAAAGTGTGCTTCAGACTTTAATAGTTAATCTAAAAATCAGCAACAGAAAGATGTATACGAAGTCCCCAAATATTTGAGAATAAAACTAGTTACTTCTAAATAACCTATGGGTCAAAAGAGGAAATCAGAAGAGAGGTTAGAAAATATTTTGTACTGAATGAAAATAAGATCCAGTGCATCAATTTGTGGGATAGCACTGAAGCAGTGCTTAGAGGGAGATACTTGTATCATTAGATGCGTGTAGTAAAAATGCAATCAGAATTTAAATCCTGCTCAGTTCTACTTATGATCTATCACTCTTCTTCACTCGGATTATTGCAAAGCACCTAACTGATTTCCTTACTTCTGCTCTTGCCCATTACAGTCTGTTCTCAATGCAGCAGCCAAAGCTGCTGATTTAAATCCCATGTCAGATCATGTCACTCCTAATCCTACACTAGCTATTCATTTTTCTCAGCGTAAACATGAAAGACTATATGAAGCTAACTTGACATTATATGTTTTGGCCCCTTTACCTCTCTGACCTCATTATTGGTTCTCCTCCCCCACCCCGCCAAAGCCAACCTTACTTAACTCCATTCAGCCACACAACTTCCTTGCTTATCTCAAGCATATCAGGCACTGTCTTGGGCATATCTGTCTTGGGCCTATGCACTCGTTGTGCTCTGTCTAGAACAGTCTTCCCTCCAAAAACCACATGGTTAACTCCTTCACTTCCTTCAGTTCTTTTCTTAAGTATGTTCTCCTCAATGAGGACTCTCTTAATCATCCTATTCTAAACTGTAGCCTGCCTCTGTCATTCCTGTAGCACCAATCCTGCCCTGTTTTTTTCCCTCCCCATAGCATTTATCACTTTCTAGCATACTATGTTATTTTCCTGTTTTGGCTTATTTTTATCATGTGCCCCCCACTAGGAAATAAACTCCTTGAGGACAGTGATTTTTATACTGGCATATAAAAATGCACTAAGTAAATAATTTGAGGAATTAAGGGGAGGAAGGAGACAGGGACGGGGGATAAGGGAGAAAGATGAAAAAAAAATCAAGGGGGATAATAAATCTTTTATAATTTCATTTTGCTAATATTTAAAGATAGATGTTATGTTTGAAGTTTTGGTAAACTCCAAACTACTTGTTATAGAACATATACCTACTCTAAAATATTTAGTGCCAAAACTTTTCTCTTTCTTGCTTTTTTTTTTTTAAACCAAAAAAATTTTATTCACAAGTGAGCCATAAAGTATGAACCTTTTTTCCCTCTTAATACTTGTTTATTTCTGTGGTAAGCCCTTTAGAAATCCACTTATGGCAATTTTCATATTTCTTCCCACTTCTCTACAAGAGATTGTATTTTTTTCTGGTTTTTAAGTGCGATGTTTTTGTGAGTAAACATGGGATTCATAAAGGGGGCAAGGTTTGGTTGTGTGTATGTCCACATGCCCGGGAAATTACATTTCAATGTATGTGTGTATTTAGTTAACAGGGGGATCTCCATTCATGTTTTGGTTTTTAAAAAGTTTGAAATATTCATCGATTGTGTTTATAAGGCAATTTAGAGGTTAAGAATGTGTGCCTTGGAATCAGACTCCCTGAGTGTGATTCCTGGCTCTGTTCCTTACTAGTTGTGCAATTTGAGCATATGACTTACCATTCTGAGCCTCTGTTTCCTGTATAAAATGGGGATGCTAATACTGACTTGGTTTGTTCTTTGTGTGTACAAAAAGGATAATCCAGACACAAGGCTTAGCAGTGTATATAAAACTTAGTATTCGAATGGCAATTATATCCTTAATATTTGTAAAATCCTATTTTTAAATAAGTTATTTAAAACTTGAAATATTTTCCTTTTACAATGTCATCCATACTGGACGAATTCCCAAACTATATGAGATAGCATGGTGAAAAGTCAAAATATACAAATAAATCATATCGTACACCTGGATTAACTATATAAAACTGTCCTGTAGAAGGAACTGAACTCCTGTAGGAGAAGGAACAGTCTGTGTTCATTCACTTACTCATTCACTGAATGAACAATTTGCCGCACCTTTGTTTTGCTAGATGTGTATTAGTGTTAATTTTCCTCAGCAAAATAGACTCTGAGTTATGAAATCCTCTTGCACAGAAGCTCTGTGAATGAGACCATGACATTCTCCTGCACAGGGCTCATCCTTTAACGTGTCAGGACCTCCTTACCTCCACCATTAGAAATAGTTCCATGACTTTAGCAAGACCTATTAGCTCAGGGTTATTTCTCAGATTCAGGCTCATTAACCCTATTTGTTTTCTACCAACAATATTTTTACTACTACTAACTTTCTCTCTACCTCTATCTTGATCTACATAAGATAGTTGAGTTTCAATTTCTCTCCAAAGTTAAATGTCCCAAGAGAAAATGCTGTATCTTTTTTTATTAGCAGCAATGGGGTATGAGGCATGGGTCAATAATAAAAAGAGAGTACAACTCAAAATATTCCCTCCCCCCAACCCTCAAAAATCAATTGTACTTGTAGTGTAAAGCAATCTAGGTCCCGAAGCTTACAGTTTTTCCCTGATTTTAACTGAAACTACATTTGTGTTCTTGAAACTCCTCTGCTGTATAAATGACAGATTCCATTTCATAAAGTTTGCCCACAAGTTGGTTTTAGTTGTTAAAATTAGTTGTTAAACTTACCAAAAATTATTGACTTTGAGACAAGATTAGGTTTTGATTTCTTTAAAAGCGCCAAATTGGCAGTTTTTCATTGGCATCACTTTCCAGACAATAATAAACTCACATGCTATTTAAGTCTGCTTCAAAAATGGAATGCTATATACAAGTATGTGTTTATCAGTGTGGGAAGGGATTTTGCTTATTCTGAGAGTCTAGAACCAGTTGAAACTACACTAGAATGTTGTTGGGATGTCTATCAGCATTTCACCATCTCTCAATCACCCTGTGTTTTTCTGTCTAAAACAGAATATATTTTCATCTCTTAGATCTTGAAAATTTAACTTAGAATCACTTCACTGGCTCTGTGAAGAAGCAAAACAAAGCTGTATTCAGCTTTTCATTATGTTTCAATTAATTATGATCCTTGGAACAATTTGGGCACAAGAATTTCAACTGTCAAATTTGCCTTCTGGGATGCTTTTCTTCCACAGATTAGTGTTTCTCAAAAGCATCCCATAAAAATAATGACCCTGACATTCTTGACAAACAAAGCATCTCCTTTTTCTTTCAACAGTTCTCTTTGAGCTAGGAGATACAATTTTACATCTATAATTACAGAGCAAACTCTATTTCAAAAACACTTTTAAAAACTGGTGTTCTGTGTCCTGCAGATGATGAAATTCAGGCTCTGTTTTTGAGGAACATATACTTTGTGAATGATTAAAAAAAAATCACAGAAACTGGGCCGATGGCCAGATATAAGTGATAAATTTTTAGGCAGTTATTAAAATGTTTGCCTTTCAAAGCAGTTCTTTGGAAAAGGAAGCCATGCCCCTTGGAACCACCTATCAAACTTATCCTATTATTTGCTGCCACAGCTATCATTAATAACATGTGAGAGGAGCTTCATCTCTATATAAACAGCTGGAAAATCAACAGATAGTATTCATTCACCAGATGTTTTTTGAATATCTGTGTGTGCAAAGCTCTGTACTGTGTCTCATATAGGTAGAAAATATGAGACATGACTTCCTCAAGGATTTTATAAGTAAATAAGGGAGAAGAGACATTTATATAATTAACTATATCATAAGGAAGAAAGATTCATTTTATTTTAATGTAGAAAACAGAAGTACAATCTGAGGTAATGTTTAAGAGACTCACATAAGAAGAATCCTTGGTCTTCACTGTCATTTCACTGGGTCGCTTTCCCATGTCCCATACTTCTCGTCACTCCCAGTACCTCCCGCAAATGAATAAATACAGGCATAGACATTTAAGATGTACTTTTCTCATAGTATAAGCTTCAGAATTTACACACAGCTACCTTGGCTGAGAGTTTTTCCATACTAAGCATAAAATAAATTCTACAGCTCAAATACAAACCTCGTGCCTCATTTTTCTCCAAGTGTTGCATATATTTGGTGTCATTTAATCTTAACAGCAGGGCATCAGTAGAGATTGATTGATTAAAAGAGTCTGCTGAGATGTACACAGGCTGTTATCCAGTATTTCACATATCCCATTAATTATGAGGCTGGCATTAGAAGCTGGTTTTCCAAAAGCTCTGCCCAAAGAAATTCTTTATTGGGTTTATTGATAGTTTATAATAATAATTATCAATCCCCAGTTATCCCAGAATAGCTAACCTTACCACAGAAGTGGCCCCTCTCAACTCTTTCAATAATCATAAAAAAACAAACAACAACAAAAACAAACAAACAAACAAAACAACAACAACAACAACAAAACCCAGAGTGAGGAGAGTTTAGAGCTACACAGTATCAGGAGACAGTCACTGCTTCACATCCTCAGACTTCTAGCCACCCCACCGTGAGTAATGACTGGATGCCCTCAGGACCCTCTTCCAATCCATAAACTAGGAACACAGAGCTGATATTGGAGAAGCCATTGGTGTGTACAATTTAGGTCCATAGCCCTAGATTCCAGTTCTACTTTTCTAATATCTTTTTTTTTTGGGGGGGGTCCCATGGAGTATACCACTTTACCCAAGTAGTTAACTGATAAAGTGCACTTTTTTTTTTAATTTTATTTTTTATAAACATATAATATATTTTTATCCCCAGGGGTACAGGTCTGTGAATCGCCAGGTTTACACACTTCACAGCACTCACCATAGCACATACCCTTCCCAATGTCCATAACCCCACCCCCTCTCTCCCAACCCCCCTCCCCCCATCAACCCTCAGTTTGTTTTGTGAGATTAAGAGTCACTTATGGTTTGTCTCCCTCCCAATCCCATCTTGTTTCATTTACTCTTCTCCTACCCCCTTAACCCCCCATGTTGCATCTCCTCTCCCTCATATCAGGGAGATCATATGATAGTTGTCTTTCTCCAATTGACTTATTTCGCTAAGCATGATACCCTCTAGTTCCATCCACGTCGTCGCAAATGGCAAGATTTCATTTCTTTTGATGGCTGCATAGTATTCCATTGTGTATATATACCACCTCTTCTTTATCCATTCGTCTGTTGCTGGACATCTAGGTTCTTTCCATAGTTTGGCTATTATAGACATTGCTGCTATAAACATTCGGGTGCACGTGCCCCTTCGGATCACTACATTCGTATCTTTAGGGTAAATACCCAGCAGTGCAATTGCTGGGTCACAGGGTAGTTCTATTTTCAACATTTTGAGGAACCTCCATGCTGTTTTCCAGAGTGGTTGCACCAGCTTGCATTCCCACCAACAGTGTAGGAGGGTTCCCCTTTCTCCGCATCCTCGCCAGCATCTGTCATTTCCTGACTTGTTAATTTTAGCCATTCTGACTGGTGTGAGGTGATATCTCATTGTGGTTTTGATTTGTATTTCCCTGATGCCGAGTGATATGGAGCACTTTTTCATGTGTCTGTTGGGATAAAGTGCACTTTTGCTTCTAACTCTGAACCTACCCCCTTTTCAGATCTCATCTTTCTTTTTTTTCCATGTTCAGATGTTCCATTACTTCCTCCTCCTGATGCTTCCCTATACTACAGGCAGTTATAAACAGGCTGGGCGGGGAGAGGTGCCGACAGAAAAAGAATAGTAAACACTCTAGCACAAGTGCTCTTTCAGATTTTACTTTTCACATCCTATGTTCACTTCTGACTGTGAAGGGCAACCGTGTCCTTGGTATATCAATCAACCAAAAACAATACATCAACGCTCTACTCATGTTCCAGGAACTGTCTAGCACATCATCTCTTTATGTCTAGAGAAAACATCTACTGAATCTCTTCCTATACTTTAACATTTATATATCCTTCTCCCTTGATACAGTGCTCTGATTTTTGTAGTCTTATACTTTGAAATACAGAAATATCTACCTAAGAAAAAAATGGAAAAATTCATTTAAAGCAGGTTTACATTTTCACAAAATATAAGTATTCATAAAATACCCAAGCTATTAACTATGCTGATACCTTTTATGGATTTATACAATAATGTTTTCTTCAAAGTATCATGAAGAACAGTAATGAATAAGATCTCAAATTCTCAACTAAACATTAAATGAATACATATTCAAAGTAAGAACTGGTACAAGGATATTTGTTTTAAAAGAAAGTCCAAGTTCCAGAAAATTATGTTAATAATACCAAAGCATTTATAATAAAAGTCTTATTCAACATGTTTTCACTAAGGAAAAAACCCAGACAGCAAATAGAATAAGTAGTAGCATCATGCCTCATTTACCTCCAAAGTTAAAATTGTAGATGACTCCGCATGAGCCAGTAATTTATTTCCAAGTCACGTCTGTTCTTATAGACTTCATTATACCCGATGATTCTTCACCGCACTGAATCTAGACATTTTCCAAAATTCTAAATCAAACAGCAAAATAAAAGCCAAAATTGAGAAAAGCTGAGTTTGGTTCTTGTAATTCTCACTCCATTTTTTCAGGCTAATTTTGTTTTTAATTAAGTAAGAGTAGATTCTTCTAATGACAATGTTGGTAATGACTTCTCCAAAAGAAAAACAAAGCTGTTTGATGTATTGGGAATCGGTCTAAGTTCTCTAGTCCTTTAGTTCTTATTCTTTTGAAACATTGCTTCTAATGAATTGAGTTATTTCTCGTTGAAAACTCAGATCTGTTGTAACATGAATGCCATTGGCAGTTATCTGTGAAATGTTTTGAAGAATAGAGTTGGTCTTTACTCCTTAAATCAGTGTCTCTTCATTATTCCAAAAAGCCAAACTCAAGATTTCCTACATCCTTAAATGCCATTGTTTTACCACCTCTTAGATTTGGCTCACTAAACTTTTTGCCAAGATTTCTCTAACTTCAGGAAGTTAGAGAAAAGGGTGAGGAACAAAGAAAAAGCCACTGAAAACACAGGTGTTTCAGCATAGGCCAGTTCTTTTCTGTCATTTTGCAAAGAATGTGCTAATGGTATTTCTACTATTAATATTTCCTTAGGTTACAATATTATAATGACTTATGGGGCAAGAACAGGATTTATAGGGTTATATTAATTCAGTGCCCAGTACCATGCCAACAATGGCACTTAACAGATGCTTGTAGGTCATATTTTCTATAACTCAATGGAGCCAAACATCATGAATTAGTAGAGTAACAAGCAAATTCCATTTGGATTTGTTGTTTCTTTTTTTACATAAGTAAATACTGAATTCCAGAGTTTTGGGTGAGGAATGACCTCACACAGACTCCAAGTCTCCCATTCTAAGATGCCCCCATCTTAAAGCCATGTGTGCTGAAAAATATTTTTACCTAAACTTTTGGTAACTGCTTACATGCAACCCCTGTATCAGTGGAGTATGCTGCCATCCCACTGCTATCTTCTTCTTTGACCATTCTCTCTTTTTTCTTTAATTAATTATCGTGTTTAGAGAATGCTGTTAGTAATGCTAATGTATTCAGTGTTTTTGAACTCTTAATAGTCTTGCCCATACAACATTGTAATTACAGTGTTCTACCTGGGCTGTGTGGACTTGATCTCCACAACTAGATGGGAAGTGCTTTAAAGGCAGAGCCTATGTCTTACCATTTTATCATCCCCAGAGTGCTTGCTGCATTGTTGGACACACAGGAAAACAAATAATGTCTTCCAAATTTCCCAAATCCTACAGAACTCTAGACCTCTCCAGCATGATGTCCTCCTGTGTTCTGCCACCGTAGAAATCTCATCTCTGAGATGTTCTTTCCTTATTCCTGTTTCCTTGCTACATGGTGAAATACCCTGTCCTCGGACTCCAGGTTGATATGTAGTTTTTCGAACAGTAATTCTTTGTGGATTATGTTTTTTGTTTTTTGTTTTTATCAGCAGACAACTAAAGATAAGACTCTGCCTCTTTAAACTGATGATGAGCAAGGATCATGGCAAATCAGTATTCAAAAATCTGGAGACATGTGGAGTTTTGAAATCCCTAAAATTACATAAAGTAGATGGCCAAGTACTCCAACTGGGCATCAGGATAGGGTTAGTCCCCACATCCTGATCATTCAGCACATTACTTCTTGTAGTTATTTCCTTTTGGCTTCAGAGGAAGCTGTTATGGCAAATGTTGATCACAAATGAAAAAGGTCATGCTTATCTTCAAAAGTACAAAATATACTGTAGAAAAGAAAAAGACCACGTAAAATGTTGTTTTAAAAAATGGAGCTACTATGTTTGACAGACCTACAGATAGAAAACGGAACTCTGGAAATAGCATAGGAGACATAAGGGAAAAGGGCCCCAGTGTTTTTAAAGAGCTGATGAACTAAGCAAATCAAAAAGAGAAATAACTAGAAATGAGTTGACAATAATGGCAAAAACTTGAATTTTTTAGAAATATCGTATCTCAAACATCAGACTATGAATTGAACTTAACCTCACGATCGAAAACATGATGTCAAGTGTGTGAGTAGCAAAGCAGAGCAAGTTAGAATGAGGGAAATAAATTGTAAAAGTTGATCATCTTTTTGTAATATTTGTATTTTCAGTGAAAGCACAATCTTTAAGGGTCTCTGGAAGAAGACTGATCTTTAAAAATTTTTCTTTTAATATTGAATTAGATAAGTGTATTTCTTAAAAATTTTTACATTCTGGGGTGCCTGGGTAGCTCAGAGGGTTAAGCCTCTGCCTTTGGCTCAGGTCATGATCTCAGGGTCCTGGGATCAAGTCCCACATCGGGCTCTCTGCTCAGCGGGGAGCCTGCTTCCCCCTCTCTCTCTGCCTGTCTCTGCCTACTTGTGATCTCTCTCTCTGTCAAATAAATAAATAAAATCTTAAATTTTTTTTAAACATTCCATCCAAGAGAATAGAGTTCCAATCCAGACTGTGAATAGCTTATGGAAGTGGTAGGACTGATTTGTGATTTGCAGTTATTAGCCTATAGAATTCTTTAGGTTTTATGAAAAATCAGGTTTCTTAATTTTAACATTTGATCTCACCATATCTGTTTCCTTGGTAAATTCAAAGATTTATGCCAGTATAATTAAGATTTCATAATACAGGATCACTAGTCATCAGACTTTAGTTCACTATGGTCCATTAGATCTTACTAGCTGCATAAACTTGAGTAAATTACTTTTCTATGCACAATTTTCTCATCAGTAAATTAAGTTACTAATAGTTTCTATCCCGTAGGATTGTCATAAGGATTCAATAAAAGAAAACATGCGAAGTATAACTGTAAAGCAAGTATTTGATTGATATTATTTTTATTCCAGTGGTAATATGGGTACCTAATCTTAAGCCATGACTTACAGAAAATATCTTAGGGAAAATTTCAAAATCCAGTACTTAGTACTAGGGAGCCATTACTTTTAGAGGTTCTGTCTTTGACATACACATTTTAGAAATTTGAGCTTTGGGTTATGGACATTGGGGAGGGTATGTGCTATGGTGAGTGCTGTGAAATGTGTAAGCCTGACAATTCACAGACCTCTACCTCTGGGGCAAATAATACATTATATGTTGATAAAAATAATTAATTAAAAAAAAGAATCAGACCTCTCAAGATCATCCAAAAAAAAAAAAAAAAAGAAAGAAAGAAAGAAAGAAATTTGAGCCTTAACAAAACGCAGTAGTGGATTTTCATAGATAAAAATGTACATATTAAAATGTTGATTTTCATTAGGGAATTTTCAACCTTTATAATATTTTGCTTATAGTGTATTTCTGGGCAAATTAGTTTTTTTTTTTTATATGTCTCAGAGCTTACCATGGTTTTGGCCACTTTTCTCTTAACATAATATTCTAATGATCTGATGTCTTTGATCACCAGATCTATTGTTTCTTTCATACTAATTTTAACATATTCACCAAATAAGTTGTATAAAATTCTTAATTCTTCCTCTTAAATGACATTATCAACATTAATTAAAAGTTAAATACGCATAAAATATAATGTTGGGGAAGAAGGGGTTGGTAGAATGAAGAGATAAAAGAACATTAGACTGAGTTTTTTGTTTTTGTTTTTGTTTTTTACATAGGCTCCATGCCCAGTGTGGAGCTCAACTTGGGGCTTAAACTCATTACCCTGAGATCAAGACCTGAGCTGAGATCAAGAATCAGACACTTAACCAGCAGAGCCACCCAGGTGCCCCTAGTCTGAATTTTTACAGTTCTGGATTATAGCCTTGGCTTTGCCCATGAATAAATTGTGTGCATTTGGCATATATAATTATATAATGATATTAACAACCAAACTTTATTCAGTCTTTAGTCTTTATGTGCCAGATACACTTCTAGGCGCTTTATATTTATTTGCTTTACTCAGTTCTTACAGAAATCTGTTGTCAAGAACTATGAAGGGCCTGAGATTTTACTCTACTTGGACGTTAATATGTTAGCCTGCCACAATTACATGGATGTTGGCAGAAGACGCGAGACTCCTGAGTCACAGATGAAGGTCTTTATTGCCCACATAAATATTAATAGCCAGAATATCAGCATTTGTTTAGTTCTCTGAGGTCCAAGCAATGCCTACACACATTAGAGGGTCATAGTGCAGGAGAAGAATCCTGAAATAAGGGAACCTAAATCTTTTAGGTGGGAAAGAAGTATACCTGCCGAGGGAGACATCTTTATTTTGCTGGATCATAAGCAGACTTGCTCTTTGCCCTGAGCTGGACACTATAACCTTCAAGGCTGTCATCTGTATAAACATTTTTGAAGCAGTAGTCCAGAACAAAGGTACTCAATATGTCCGCTTAAAAGATAGGCAGAATCACAAGAAACCTATGGAGAATTGTCTACCAATACCTGTGAGTAGATACTATAAAAACTGATTTCACAGATGCAGAAACAAAAGATCTAAGAGCTAAGTAAGGTTCCCAAGGCTTGTATGATTGTTAGACCCAGACAACTGATTCCAAGAGCCTGGGATCTTCACTAGTGTCATCACTAGTATTCTCTTGAATGCCAACATTATTATTCAAATACATAACAACATGTAAATATAAGTTCTAGGTGCCATTGTCCCTGCAGCTCAGCTTCCTCATCTATAAGTGGGCACAGGGCCAGGGCAGAGAGGGCTGAGTGAAAGGCTCTCTCGGCGTTCCTTGTAAATCTAATATGCTATGATTCTAAGATTTACCTCTTACCCTGAAGGAACGGCATGTGTGAATGTGATGCAGACTAGAAACACTGAGAGGAAAATAAGAGCATCTATTTCATTGTAAGCGTACATTTTAGAAATTTTTTATCGGGACCTTACATTCCTTAATTAGGTTTTATGAGATTCTTGGGAAAAATTACTACTTATGGTATTTTGGGCCTTTCTAATTATAGTTCATGGCTAGAGTAAGCAGATACTTTATTTTCCGACTACCCCTATCATAAAACTTCCTTTTTCTATAATATGAGTGGGAATATTATCTAAGGATAAAATGAGGGCCGTCTTCAAGCTGCTCATGCTTGGCATGTTACCAGGGAAGCATGTCCTGGATAAAGCATTACCAAAGAAGGGAAGGAAAAGCAAAGAAACTGTAATAACATTAGTGAGATAGTCAGGCTGCGAGTCTTCTTCACATCCAGAGGAGCTCAAAAGATGTTTTCTTGAGTTGGAATCTGGCTTTAAAACTATATTTAGATATGGACTGATAATCTGACCCAGAACATAATATCAGACACTTTATCTTATCATCACTTGTGGGTCATATGCTGCCTGGAGCCTTTTGAAGCCTCGTTTTCTTGCCAGAGAAATACAAGAGCAGCCCTCCTCCTCTTTTACAAGTTGTTGTAATGAAAGGAGTCTCTTTTTGAGCCCCCCTTCTTTCATTCTGCCCACTTTCTCCAGGGTGTCTCATCTACTCTCAGAGCTTCAAAGGCCATTTGTATGCTAATGAACCCCAAATCTCTAAATATGGTTTAAAATGCTCTCTGAGCTCCTGACTTACACAATCAACTTTGTGTTTGACATCTCTGCTTGAATATATCAAGGATATTTCAAATTCACCTTGTCCAAAATGGAATGAATGCACTATCACCACTCTGCAAAGCCACTTCTCCTTAAATATTCTCTATACATACATTTAAGGGCATCACTATCCAGTCAGGTTTCTAAGCCAAAGCCTAGGCATCTTTTACTTCACTGCCCATGTCCAGTTAATCATCAAATCCTGTTAATACTCCTTCCTAGATTTCTCCATTTCCACTGAAAACATCTTTGTAGAAATTGCTATTAATTTTTATCTTGACCATTGTATAATTCTCAAATCGGTCTCTTGAAGCTTGAATTACCTATATAAAATGTATGTCTGACCATATTAGCCTTCTGCATAAAATCACTCAATGGCTTCCCAACTGTCTACTAGATAAAGTTTGAATTCCTAATATAATATACAAAGTCTCCATATTTTGGCCTCCCCTCATCTCTCCAGCATATTGTCTGAGTATCTTTATTTTAGACACAATAGTCTATTATTAGATCCTTACACCAAGCTCTCTCTTCCCAGCTCTCACAGATTGTCCCTCCTGCATTGGACATCATTTCCATTATAAAATGATTCATCATACTTACCCTATTCAGCATAACAAATCACATTCTCTGTTCCCCAGAATGCTATAGTTCTCGACAGTGCCTGGAGCTTCCTTTTATCATTAATACCAGGTTTCATTTTATAGTAATGAACAGTGACCATGCTTGAATCTCCAAATCTGGCCTTGAACATGGTACTTAGTAGGAACACAATAAATTCTTATGAATGAATGAATGAAAAAAAAATAAAAGATCTTCCCAGGTGCATTTTTGTGAGCAGGAATTTTGCCAGGCGTCCATGAAGCAGCACTCAGCCTACTGGCATTAAAGGTATGGCGTAAAGTTCTTCTATACCTCTTTCCTAATATGTGGATGGTAAAGCCTAGACAATTTTTTCCATTAGATCTCAAATTACCTGCCCTTGGTTTATTAGAAAAATCAAGATTTAATAACTAGGTTAAGATAGTTCAGAATTAGTCTTCAAAATAAAAAAAAAAAATAGGCATTGTCAGATTTTTCTTTTTCTTTTTTTAAAGATTTTATTTATTTGACAGAGATCACAAGTAGGCAGAGAGGCAGGCAGAGGGGGGCGGAAAGCAGGCTCCCCACTGAGCAGAGAGCCCCATGCAGAGCTCAATCCCAGGACCTTGGGATCATGACCTGAGCCAAAGGCAGAGGCTTAACCCACTGAGCTACACCCAGTAGGGTGCCCCCAGATTTTTCATGCATGTACTTTACATACTCTGTCCTCTTCTATGTTTAAGAATTGAAATTTTATAAGATGTAAAAGTATTTTAAAAATTGTCACAATTCTCCTTTTTATCCTCTGTTTAAAAAATCTTAGGTGAATAGCAAGATTATTTTTTCCCCATCAAATAGGAATTTAAAGCAGGATATATAACCACATTCCCTTGCCATCGAATTTAGTCAGTGTCTTAAATGCCATCAAGTATATCATCAAAGTATATTTTGGATTAAATAGAGACAGAAAGGAAGTGATGTTTTCCAGATCATGACAAATTTAAATTATAGGATTCCAAAGCAAAATTTATGAAAGGTCTCCTTTCTACTCTTAACCCACCAATTCTAAAGATATTTCAGTGTTTGGTGGGGGGGTAGGTGCTATTCTTGGAGGTCCTAAGTATTTCAGTGACTACTTGGGCAAGTAGTAGATCTAGGTTTTCTTCAGCTGAGGGGGAAAGTGGGTAAAATAGGGGAAGAAGAAAACTGGGTCATACGCTTTCTTTTTTCTTCTATACCACTTACCAGAAACTATGTTGTTTTTGTGAGCCAATGATAAGTAACTGTGAAATGTCTGAGTAACCTTGGGCCCTTCATGCCAACAACAATAAAATACGTAAATGATTGCAAAGTTACATTAAGAGATAAGGAGTTCTGACTCCTCCCTTTACCCTGTCAACAAAGCAACATGATTACAATTAGAGTGAGCTTACGTCCCAATTTGCTCAGGATAATCTTCCTTTGGCTGGCTATCCTGAGCTAATTATTAATAGTGACCTCTTCACTCTGAAAAAGTGTCTTTGGGGTATATACTATATTATATGATTATTTTAAATATAATAGATAGTTAACATAACACCAACTAAATAGGTTTTTTCTCTCTTTTTTTTTTTTTAAGATTTTATTTATTTATTTGTCAGAGAGGGAGAGCACAAGCAGAGGGAGAACCAGGCTCCCCACCAAGCAAGGAGCCTGATATGGGACTTGATCCCAGAACCCTGGGATCATGACTTAAGCTGAAAGCAGACACTTAACTGTCTGAGCCACCCAGGTGTCCCTTTCTTCTTCTTCTTCTTTTTTTTGAGAGACCACTGTATGCCCGCTGTGATGACTCTCTTTTTCATCTGAAATGTAACTTATTTTTTACACTAAGTAAAAAATTTATTTATTACAATAATAAAACCAGTAGTCTTTTAAAAGACAGGAAATTTATTGTCTAGAAATACTTAGGTGTTGCCCTAGGCCACATAACAAATACATGACAGCCACGATTTAAATGCTTTCTGGGCAACTGGAAAACTCTTCTCTTTCATTTACATTATGTACAGGTTCAAAGTTGAGCCTAAAAACACACTCCCTCCTTACCCCCATAAATAAATAAAACACACAGACAGAAGCAGCAAGCACTCCAAAGTGACTAGATACAAGACAATCTAATTTACTTCTGGGTAATGAGGTATGACTGACTTAACCACAGACTTGAATAGATTATAAATTCTAGCACAGCTCCATTGTCCTGAATATGTTTTCAGACCACTGTATATACATCCTGGGGGCTCCCTTGAATAAGAAAAAACTACAATAGAACTTTCACTATGTGCTTCTCACTTGCTTTGTGGCTCTGGAAACAGAACGGAACTCCTCCCCTGAGTGCTGCCCACTGCTACCAGTCTTTCCCACACCCCAGATATAAAGAAAGATAATAAGGCCTCAAATAGAAGTTTCCTGATTGTGAGTCATGGCTTACTCAGCCTTTGTTACAGAGAACCTGGAAGCCTTTGAAATACACTGTTGATTTTGGCAGTCTTAACTCCCGGTGCTGTTATCAAGAAACAAGTTACACGACTAATTTGCTTGAGAAATTGCCTCTGTAATGAGTATATTAAGAACAGCCTCTGCTAAAGGGGCTAGTGTTTAATATATGGTTTTTAATGCTTATAATTATGAATACGTATTCATTTTCTTGAACAGTGCTTCACAGATTATAGTTCCTAATAAATATCTGTTATATTGAAGTAAATTAAAATACCAATGATGGCTAACATTATTATGGGGGTATTTAATATGAACACAAGCCAAGCATTATATTAAGAGCTTTATGGATATTATCTCTTCTCTCTCCCTCCCTCACTCTCTCTGTCTCTCTTTCATAGATATAGTATGTGTATTTTTATGCATGTCTTATGCATAATAAACACTTAAATATACAATTAAATTTAATTAAACAAATTTCATATGAAAATAACCACATACATCAGCATATCTCTCTTAACTAGTTATTGCTTTTGATATGTATTTCAGAGATGTAATTTTTAAAACAAATTAGTAATATGTATTATATAATTATCAAGAAAAAATGCATCATTATATTCATTGAAATTAGAGTAGACAGTATGTATTATTATATAACACTGTAGTATAAATATTGTGTAATCCTTATCTGCAAAACATGGATAATAATGTTACCTAATTATTAGGGCTGCCAAACAAATAAAATTAGATAATGCATGTGAAAAATCAGTTTTTGGCATATTTCATATTCCCTATAGATTAATGACTCCCACTTCATACTCACTACAAAGGCTCACTACAATGAGTCTTTGGATATAGGTAGCTACCTATTTTACTTAGGGAAAAATCTCATTCAGTATCATGTGTTAAAGGCACTGTTTAGAAATATATACACTAGTTCTTCAATTGTAAATATTGTTATATAGTTATTAATATTTAAACTTAAAATATTATCTTTAAAGTTGACCTGGGAAAGCAAAATTTTGTAGTCTGCAATTTTCCAAAGAGAGACTCTGATTTTTCTTGAAAGAAAACTTTTCTTTGTCTTTTTTTTAATGTTCTTTGAACCAAAACAGTAGAAAAGAAGGTAAAGTAGCAAAGTTCTCTCCCTCCGTCTAAAGACTACAATTCTTGCTGTTCCAGGGTAGTTCTTGAGTGATCTTAGAGGCAGGCCATGCTTCTTGATTGTGATTGGTTCAGGAACACAGGCCTAAGCCAATCAGCAAACAGTGCTCACTCCCCAGTAGAATTTGTTCAAAAACAAAGAGGTGATCTAATTTAGGTCAAGACCCAATGAAATTTTCTGTAGGCTTTGGAAAAGGAATTTCCTTGTTCTTACAAAAAATGCTGAAACAGTGGAGTTCTTTTTCCTTGGATATTTTACACACAGATTAAAGGAGTAAAATGGCTGCAGTCATCTTGCTACTGTTGGAAGATTAGGTAGAGACACAGAGATAACACCTAAGAAAGATGAGAAAAATAGAGTTGAAGAAATTGGGTTAAGCCAACCTAAGACCTGAATATTGACTTCTACAGTCAGTGAATTTTCTCAAAGTGTGTTCAGCCCAGAAGCAGCAGCCTCACCTGGAAACTTACTAGAAATGCAAATTTTAGAGCCCCATGTCAGACCCCTGGAATCAGAAACCTGAAGTGGGGCTCAGCAATCCGTGTTTTAAGAAGCCCTCAGGTGATTTCCAGTGCAGGCTAGAGCTCCATAGTACTGGTTTGAGCCAGTGTGAGTGACATTTTCTGTTACTTGGAGTCAAAAATTTATTGAATCTAACATTTAGACTTGTAAATATATACGTCATATGCATATTGAAAAAGATTGCTTGGAAGTATACTTGTGTTGATTAATCATGAATTAAAAAGAAAAGTTCAAACAAGGAAATCATGGTATAATAGGAATGGAAGATTGCCTTCTTTGAAGCTAAGAGTAAAACTCAAAAGGCTTTGGACCCAGACTGGCTGGATCTATATCCTGGTTCCAGTATTTATTAACTGTTTGACCAAGAGAAAACTACTCTAATTTCTTCCTCTGTAACATATAGAGAATTGTACCATTCTTTTGAGTGTTAAATGAATTAATAAAGGAAGAGCAATTAGAACTTTTTCCTAACAAAACTAAGCACTCAGTAAACGTCAGCAGCTAGTATTGTTCTCACCATCAACAGGCAAAATACCACATCAGAGAAGGGCTAAGGAACAAACTATACCTGACTAAACTGACCACATCAATATTCTTTTAATAATATGGAATTGGTGCCAAATTGTTCTTATGTTGGCATTTGGATCCAAAGTCAATAATTTTATTATGAAATTTATATCTCATGGGGATAACACTGTTATTGTTCATCAAAAATTCCTCTTAAAAATAACTCTCAGAATTTAATTGAATGTTATTTCTAATTTATTCACCATATATTAACAGTACAATGGCTAATATTTTGTTATGTGAAATACACACACATACCCTTCTCTTGTAAAGCTAGAAAAGAATTAGAGGATAATAGACCCATTGCAGTGTTTGTCTTTGGGTAATGGAATATTGTTTATATTTCTCTTTTCCTTCATCTTCTATTAAAAATATACTTGTGTTATTATTTAATGCAAGATAAAAAACACTGCCTAAAAGCACATATAAAATTACTTTTGGGTTGCCTGGGTGGCTCAGTTTAGCATCCGACTCTTGATTTCAGCTTGGGTCATGATCTCAGAGTCGTGGGATCAAGCCCCAAGTCAGGTTCTGCACTGGGTATGGAGCCTGCTTAAGATTCTCTCTTTCCCTCTATTTCCCCCTTCACCCACCCTTTAAAAAAAAATAAGAATCTTCAAAAAATCACTCTTAAGTGAATACAGAGGTCCAGTCTCAGGGTGCTTGTGATATAATGGCCAATCAGCTTTTAGTTCCCAAATTGTGGATTTTTTTTTTTCCTATAGCCATATTGGGTCAGAGTTCATTGCTTGAGTTCAGTACCAACTCATGTCTTCATGATCTCAGGCTTCAGGATAGAAAATCAGCCGCGGATACTTTAGGGCAGGGCATAAGCACCAAACCTACAGCCAGGGTGCAGATGTTAATCAACTAGTCCTTTCTGTATAAGAGTCCTGGGGCCATCAGATGGGAAATACACAGTAAGGCAGTTGACCGAAGAATTAAGGTTACATACCTTAAGGTGAATTTTGAGCTAGAAACCAGCTTAAAGTCTTTCTGTCACACTTTGACTCATCAAAAGCAAATTCTCCTGGCTTGATTTAGCAGTGTTGCTTAAGTCAACCATGGTACAAAACTGTCAACTAGGACTCTAGAAAAAAGCAATTTACAGCCAAAGTAATGGAACACA
Source organism: Enhydra lutris kenyoni (assembly GCF_002288905.1). NCBI lineage: Eukaryota > Metazoa > Chordata > Mammalia > Carnivora > Mustelidae > Enhydra > Enhydra lutris. The sequence continues at coordinate 77,487,419 of NW_019154085.1, read as the reverse complement.
CATTCTAATCACTTTTTTAGTATCGTTGAGTTTGTAACCATTCATTTTCCTCCCATGCTTCTGTCTCCGTCTCAGACTGAACAGGGGAGGCAAAGCATGGCAGCCAACACAGCAGAGCTGTTATGAACTGGACTCTATAATCAGAGAGTTCTAGGTCCAAATCCCATTCTACCACTAAAGAACTGTGAGCTGGTAGATACCTAAACCTCTCAAAATTACCTCCTCAGGCTGTTATAAGGGCAAACTGAAATAATGCACACACACTGCTTAACTCAATAGGTACTACAGAGGAAACAGTCAGTAAAGCATATACCTAATACCTAATAATATCGATTGTTCTCCTTCTTGATCTTTTCCTCTGTTTTCCTTGCTATTACAATATATGGATCTAAGCAGCAAATGCTATTGAGGTAAAACCTTCCAAAAATATGTGCTTTCTTATTCCCATAATGTAAAGAGAAACAAAAATAAAAATGTGTATAATAGTTCCCAGATTGTGAGATTTTAGTGATTTCAGAAATTCTGGGTTCCAACAGGACTAAGAGCTGAAAGGAAATTAGTGTATTTGGCAAACTGTTTTCTGGTGGCCTACGGCTCAGGCCTTCCATGGGCAAACTGGCACCACAAGGAAAGAATACTTTGACTGATTGCCAGATGTGAGGGCACAATGCTCAGCAGCACCCCCGGTGTAATAGTGAAACTCCTAGGAGCTACCAAATCCTTGCTTTCCCTCTGACACACAGGATTCAAGTTGACTTGGAGCTCCAGTTATCTCATCTCAAAATGTAAAGGGAACACCCTGGGCAAGTGCTCTGGCCAAGTTCATGTTCTCCTCTCTCCATCCTTGAAGTCTGTATCTAAAGAAGATCGATGTCAGTGTCCCCTTGGACCGCAAAAGGAGCAAGTCACCTAAGGTCCCTGCAAGCTTTGGGCAGCTAGGGTCAGACCAGACATCATATGCCCTCTCCGGACCTTACTGTACCTCATTCTCTCTTCCCTCTGTCTGACCCTTAGCCTCTCAACTGTGCAAAACCCAGGAAAGGGGAAGTCTAGGCCTCATTGTCAGATACCATCTTATTTCACACAGTTCTCCTATATTCAGAACCTCCAAAGGGAAATGTAGCATTGATGGGCAATACTGTAGTGTATATTATTGAAAGAGAAACCTTAAAGATTAAGTCATTTCTTTTTTTTTTTTTTTAAGATTTCATTTATTTATTTAACAGATCACAAGTAGGCAGAGAGGCAGGCAGAGAAAGAGAGAGGAGGAAGCAGGCTCCCTGCTGAGCAGAGAGCCTGATGCGGGGCTCGATTCCAGGACCCTGAGATCATGACCTGAGCCGAAGGCAGAGGCTTTAACCCACTGAGCCACCCAGGTGCACCAAAACTAAGTCGTTTCTTATGAAAAAGGAGACAGAAGAGATTTTCAGAAAACAAATTACTTTCCACAATGTCATTATGTTCCTTCTCCACTAGGCTCATTTGAAGGGAAAGTAAGTAATGCCGTGAAGCCAGTGTTGGAAATACATTAAGTCATAGAGCTGAAAGGGTGTAAACAAATGATGTGCATCTATTAAAAAATCTCTTGGGATACAAAGAACAGGACTTTAAAGGTTAACCAGGATACTTTACTAATTCTGGTCTTCTTTCCCCTGTCAGAATACTTTGCCATAAAACCTCAACTATACCAAATGTCTAAGACTATGAATTACACTGCATCTGTTCTGTGATCTGGAGAATATCAAGGTTCTCAGATTCTTTTTGTCAGTGAGATAAAAATGTAGAATTCTGGGTTTCTTGTGAGGTTTAAAAAAAGAAAAAGTATATTCACTTCCTATTCAGGTTCTATTTTCTTTAAAAAAAAAAAAAAGTTAACAGTTGCCTTTGCCCAGCCCTTACTTTTCCTTTATTGTGTGCTACATCCTATTGTTAATTAGCCATAAGAATGTTCACTGGGGAAACATTTGATGAATTCATTTTCCAGAATAAAAATAACTTGGTACTATTAAAACTTGTTTATAATCAGAGATTTGGAGTCTGTTAGATGTGCTAGGAGCTCTTGAACCTCTAATTCAATGCAGGATTAATTCTGAAATGTTCTTACACCAAAGAGCTAAAATTATTTTTATGCAAGTTTTGAGAAATGCAGGGATTTGGCCATGATTAAAGCATCAAAGAAAAATAAGATAAATAAATTCTAAATACATTTACTGATTATAAAATTACTATACACCTAATCTCTTCCATTGAATCCTCCTCAAAGATTCACCAGGTTAGAGGGAAAATCACAAAGGAGAATTATTAAGGAAGAATTTTGGAAGTACATGAAAAAAAAGAGCACATACACTGAAGTAAGAAGATGAGCATTTTGATAAGTAAGTTACTTCTAAAAAAGGCAATTTACTTTTAAAAATATTTACAAAAAAAATTAAAAAATAAATAAATAAAAATATTTACAATTAACACAGTCCAAATCCATGCCATTGTTAGGATTTCAGCATGTCCTGGGCCAAGAGATCACAAATCAAAGAGGGAAGGCTCTTAGCACAGAGACACATCAACTCTAAGAACAACCATTTTTCAATTGTCAAGTCCCTGTGTACAGTTTCATGTTGTTATGGATTGAATTATGCCCCCTTCCAATTCATATATTGGAATCCCAATCTCTAGTACCTGGAACGTGACCTTATTTGGAAATAGGATTGTTGCAGATTAATTCGTTAAAATGAAGTCATACAGGACTAGGGTGGGTCCTTAATCAAATATGACTGGTGCCCTTATAAAAAAGGGAAATTTGGACACACAGACAAAAGAACAGCAAGTGAAGTTTGGAGTTATACTACCACCAGCCAAGGAACTACCAGAAGCTAGGAGGGAGGCCTAGAACAGTTCCTTCCCTAGGGCCTTCAGAGGGTGATGGCCCTGTTGACACCTTGATTTTAGCTTTAAGATAAGAAATAAGTTTCTTTTATTCGAAGCCATCTTGTTTGTTGGGGCAGCTCCAGCCAACTAAGATAGGTATCAAATTTTTCCCTTACTCTTCCGAATTTTTCTTTCCCTTTCAAATAACACAAAGGTGTCAAGTCAAGTAAAGAATCATAAAGCAAAGGCATGGCTATGCAGACTTTGCATTCACTCCACTTCCTTCACCCTCTCACCCTCCAACATATCCAGATCTTCAGCCGTAATGGAGATGATTTCCACAAGTGAAACTGCTTGCTGCCTTTCTCAGCCCAGGCTTTCGACAGAGGGAAAGCAGTCAGTCTTCTCTGTGGGCCCCATTGGGTATCTGGCTATAATAAGCACCCCCTTCATCATAACTTTTTCTGTCTTATTAGGTCTGTCATTTCAGAAGGAAAAAGGCAGCTTCCCCAAGCAACTCCCCCCACCCTTACCAAAAGGTCTGAAATTCTCTCAACAAAATAAGAATCTTTCCTGTTTACACATGAAATAAACTGTTCTGTCTTGGCACACATGCGCACGCACACACACACACACACACACACACACACAAGCAAAATGGCCAGTGGCATCAGAGTGTGATTAGTGCTCTAACAGGATGTTGAAAAAGTGATACGTGAATAGGCTAGCACAAGTTTTTGAAGAATAGTGTATTTGAAAGACAGATATATGGAAAGCTCTACATAAGTACAGGGGAAAAAACAGAAAGTAAAAGATAATTGTGTTGTACCTTCAAAAGGAATTCTGTTGCTTGTTGGTGGAAAATATTGACACCTGGGGACTCTCAGTATGTGTGCCCTCTAGTTGAGGTCTCAGAACTTTGACCAGAACTGCTGCTGCAAATTGGCCAACTTTTGTAAAAACCTCTTTGTTTCTATTGCTCCCAAGCACATTGTAAAGTCATTAAATGGCCCAAGGCTTAGCCACTGATTCTCACTTTCTTGTAAGATTTGATAAGTGGAGTGTTTGGGGCCAAAGCCTCTGTGCAAGATTCTAGGTTTGGGAGGAAATGTACTGGTGATTCAGCCTCTTCTAAGGTGATAAAGTGTTTTATTAGATACCTGCAATCTGATAACCAGGTCACAGTGGAAGTCAGCCTCTGTTCTGAGCACATAGTGAAGGCAGATCTTTGGGGATGCCTTCAAACCCAAGGCCTCAAACAGACCTTTGACTCAGAATGAGGTATAGGATGGGAAACCTCTGGTCATGCTGTCTACTTGCTAGGACTGCTTTCTGCCTTGATCTTTATTTTTCTCCATTCTGGACATCTGGAAATATAGAATATAGCTGAGTGATACTGCATTAAGTGGAAGACACCGTAACATACAGAAATCAAGTCTACAGATAATCTAAAAAGCATATTCAGACAATGTTATGGGATTCTGTATTATTTTCTTTTCTCCCTGTAAAAATAATCCTTTCCATCTATTGAGAGATGGGCAGAGGATGAGGGGAAGAGAAGTATAAAGAATTTAAAAACTGGATGACCTGGTCCTGAACAACTGAATGTATTAAAAAAGTAAGCATTTCAGAAAGCTTTTGTTTGGAAAAATAACATTAGTATTTAGCATTTTAGAGAGCATCAAGATTTCTCTGCTTTAAACTACTTCCTGGTTTCAAGTTAGTTATCAATATGAAGTAGAAACCTGAAACAATTTAAAGTATGCATTACAAAATATAATACTTTTTAATAATATGAATATCTTCCAAAAATTAAAGTAAAATAGTGTTTCCCAGTTCCACTTTTTAGAAAAATAGTGTGTTCCTATTGAAACAATGTCTACCCTTCCACCTCTAAAAATTACTTAAAAGCCTTTGGCAAGATCAAGATGGTCAGTCCTAAGATTCTGGGCATTGTGGAACACATATCCCATTATTTCTACTGAAAATAACACACTCCATTCTGAAACTCCACTCAACACATTTTTTAAATAAACTTTTGAATTTATTTTACAACAACTTTAAAGAAAAATTGCAAAGATAGTACAGGGAGTTACACATACCTCACAGCCACTTTTCCCTGCTAGTAACATCTTACATTAGTATGGCTCATTTGTTACAATTAATGAACCAATATTGACACACCTTTATTAACTGAAGTTTATACATTTTTATTCAGATTTCTTTAGTTTTTACCTAACGTCCTTTTTCTTTCTGTTTCAGGAACTCATACAAGATACTGTATTTCAGTCATTCTATCTCCTTAGACTCATCTTGACTGTGATAGTGTCTCAGGCTTGTTTTTGATAACATGTATAGTTTTGAGGTGTACTGGTCAGAAATTTTGTAGAATGTCCCTCAATTGGGAATTGACTAATGTTTTTCTTATGATTAAACTGTGTTTATATGTTTTTTTGGAAGGAAGACTGCTGAGGTAAAAATGCTGTTTTCATCACATCATATCAAGGGTGTATGCGATTGGGGTCTCTGGTTGGTACATTCAGTTAAGCGTCTGATTCTTGGTTTTGGCTCAGATCATGATCTCAGGGTCTTGAGATCAAAGCCCACAAAGGACTCTGAGCTCCACAAGGAGTCTGCTTGAGATTCTTTCCTTCTGCCCCTGCCCCTTGATCCCTCTCTCTTTTTCTCTCTCTCAAATAAATAAACACATCTTAAAAAAATAAAGAGTATATGCTATCAACATGACAGTAGGTTGAAATCACTGTTGTTGTTAACACTCATCACCCAGCTGAGATGGCATTTGTCAGGTGTCTCCACTGTGACGCTATTCTCCTCTGCCCCACCTGTCTATCTTGTTCGCTGGAAAGATGTCCCTCTGCATAGCCCACAGGTAGGGAGTTTTGCTCTACCTTCTTGAGGGCAGAGTAACGACCAAAATTATTTGGAGTTTTCTGCAAGAGAGATTTGTCTTTTCTCCCTCATTTGTTTATTTATTCAATCATTTCTTTGTATCAGTATGGACTTGTGGAAATTTATCTTACAGTTTGGATTATAATCCAACCCTAATCTTTTTTTTTTTTTTTTTTTTTTTAAATTTTTTTTTTTTTTTTTATTGGGGATTTTTTTTGTTGGGGCCCTTTTCCCTTTTTCTTACCCTTTTCTTTTTGTGATTTTTTTTTTTTTTTCGCCC
>NW_019154085.1:77472835-77481267 GCF_002288905.1 Enhydra lutris kenyoni | reverse complement strand
TTTTTTTTCTTTTTTTTTTTTTTTGACTTCTTTCTTTTTTATTTTGGTTTTTTGTGGATATTTTTTTATTTTTTTTTATTATAATCCCCCCCTATTTTTTTTTTTTTTTTTTTTTGCTCAAATTGTTCTAGTTTTTATCACTGGGAATTCTTTCAGTTGGGTCCTGTGTCCATTTGACATACCTCTATCATTGTGCATTGTTTTGTTTTCTGAGCCCTTCCTTACTTTCTGGCACTGCAAGGTGCTCTAGCCTTATCTTATATATTTCTAGTCCTAGAATCAGACATTACCCCAAGCTCTCATTCCTTTTATTGGTGAATGGTATAAGAAACCAAGGTCTGGGTATTTGGTGTCCAGCCTGGAGTGTCCTTGTTTTGGGCCCTCTCAGCTGACTGAGCAAGGAGACATCTCTTTGTAAATAATAGCCCATGTATGTAAACATCTCTATAAATATTTGTATATATAACCATCTGTAATTATATTACACTAAACATAAGTTCATACTGACATCTCCAACTCTAATCTATTACTACACAGATTATTCTAGCCCCTTCCCCTTGCTTGTCTGTAACCTCTCATTTCAACAGTGAGAAATCTGAGTTTGATGAGTCATTATCCATTTACTTCATTGTTCAATTTCAATATACATATATAATGGTATTAAAATTGTTCACTTGTACCCCTGTGAGAAATAACTTCATCAACTAGAGTACAGGGCTTATGTATAGTTTCCTTTGCTTTTTTGGAGTCTTACAGTCCCCACTCATTTTCGAAGTACATAAGTCAGTAGCTTTTCCTCTCACCCCATGCAGTGAGGTTGTTTGCAATACACATTGGTTGTATTGTTACACATTTGTAATACAGTTACATTCTTTTGCCACATTGCACATTCTATCCTGGGATCCTCAGACCCCCTAAATGTCTTTAATTGGGATACATTATGGTTCACTCTCTATACTGTAAATATTGATGGGTTTTGACAATTGTATAGTGATATGAATCTATTATAGTATCGTACAGAAGAGTTTCATCACCCTAAAATATCCCTTGCAAATCGCCTGTTTGGTGCTCTCCTTCTCTCCCTTATCCTCTGGCAACTACTGATCTTTTTAGTTGTCTCTATAATTCTGCCTTTTTTAGAACTTCAAAATTGAAATCTTTAAGTATTTAGCCTTTCACACTGACTTCTTTGACATAACAATATGTATTTAAAATTCATCCCTGTTTTTTTTGTTGCTTGATAGATTATTTCTTTTTATCATTGAATAGCATTCCATTGTATGGATGTTATCACTGTTCGTTTATACTTTCACCTATTGGTTTCTTCCTTGGTTTCTTCCATTTTTTGGGTGATTATGAGTAAAGCTGTTCTAGATAGTCACATGCATATTTTTTGGTGGACATGCATTTTTTAATCAGTTGGGAAAATAGGACCAAAATTGCTGGATCATATGGTAAGACTATGTTTAGCTTTGTAAGAATCTGCCTTCTGAAATGGCCAAATCTTTCTGCATTTCTACTAGTAGTCAATAAGAGCCTGTTTTTCTACATCCTCAACAGCAATACATTGTCATGTTTCATGTCTCTGGACAAGTCACTTTAATATGTGAGGCCTATTTCCTCATCTGCACTTAATGGCATGATTGTAGGTAACTGAGAGTTTCTTCTAACACTCAGGTTTTATTCTTTGCTTCCTTTTACAGTCTCAGACACTGACCCAGAGGCTCATTAACACAGTATTCTTTTCTTTGGCCACCTTTCCTCCTACCATTACCACACCAAATTTCCTTTGTTTAGTTGCTAGTACTCTTTCCAGACCACTCCTTTAAGTACAACATGTAATTTTCCTGGCTTTTATTATCTGCACATCATTTTCCTTTGTTAATTTGCTATGTTTTAATTTTTTCACATCAAATCTAGTTAGAAAGAATTTGCTTTGTCTAAGAGTAATTAAATTTTATTAGGTCAAATTAAATTCAAGTCAGTGGCCTTATAGTTTACCTAGAAATTATCCAAGACCACTTGCTAAAATCTAAACTAAATTCCTTTCCATCCCTTCATGAGGAAGTCTTCATGAACAGAATTTAGGGTCTTGATCAATTTCAACTTTTAGACTACTTTCTTTCTAAGGGACAGATCTTAGATGCTAAGAAATTGAGCCTGAACAACAACAAACCACCAAAGGGTGTCAGGATATATTTGATAAACTCTTTTCTTTGCTACTAAATGTATCTTGTTCTCTTGAAAGAACTAAATACACCTACCTTATATAGTGAGCAATTTTCTCTCCAAGGAGTATTTTACTCATTCAAGTTCACCACAGGTCAAGCTAAGAGCAGTCCTAGTGTAATTCATTTTTCTTCCCACAGACATCCTTAACTGCTTCAGGATGTATGACTAATTAGAAAAAATATACACAACAGGCACAGTATGTGACACATGGTAACCACCTACACAGGTTACCATTGTGTTTCAGTCACACAGATTGCCCTATGAGTCATTAACTTTTATAAAAAGTCTTCAAAATCAGTGTAATAGCAGAGAATGCATATGAAAGCTTTCAGAACTTCAGGTAAGCCAAGTGATAGCTAACAGGAAAGCAGCATTTCCTTCTTATAGGGAATAACTACAAACCTAAGGATTATATATCCAAAATCCAAAAACTAAAACTGTCTCTAATGGGCAACTCTAATGATTTTTCAGTCCCACCCAGATCTTGAAGCAGAAGTCTAGGTTCAGGGGCCTGAAGGCATTCACTGCCCCCCACAACACATTTGCCATTTCATTTATGACTATAAAGTTACTCCATCTGGGCAGATACATATTCTTTGCCTTGTCGGTGTTTGAAGTTCAGTAAGTATTCATTGTTAAATTAGAAGAAGGGAAACTAGATGGTCTTTGAATAAGGGCTTAGAAGATCTCATCTTTGAGTGAAATGTATGACTGTCCTATAAGCCTGCCCCAACAAGCATCTTAAAGCAGGTTTACATGAGGCAGCAAGCTTATCCAATCTGCCCACTCTGGGTGGGCCCTAGAACTCGAACAGCTAGAGTATGTTAAGATATTATCAGGTGTAATAACACCTGGAAGGGTTTTATATTCAAACTTTATGAAACAACAAATTTATAACTAAGGAATAACTATATATGCAGATTACCACCGAGTTTACTTAAACATAAGATCAACTAAAAAGGTCTTCAAAAAACAAAAACAGAAACAAAACTACAAAAGGTCTTCAATAATTCCTTTATCTACTAAGGACTTAATTCTTTTAAATAAACAAAACACTTATATGCTCCTTGGATCTAAATTTCTAAGTTTCTAAATTGTTCCACACAGTGGAATTCAAATTGTCTAGTTTCCACTGATATTCTTTTGTGTGTCCAAGTTCTTTTCCTGGAATAATAATAAATAAATAACAAAAGAAAATTTTCATTAAAGACCTACCATGTTTGCAGAATCGTTCTAAACTCCTTATGTGTCTGAGCTCACATTTCTTTCATCTATCAGGACCTCTATTTCTGTTTTCCAGAACTTTCTCATCAGTCTACAACTGCTCAATTTTAGACTTTAAAAGCTGTCTTATCAGGAAGGAGTTTGCTTTCCTTCAGTGTTCTCTAATGTGGGTGGGGAGTTAGTGATTGTCTGGGAATGGCTGCTCTGCCTGTGTGGCCTTGAAATCTGTAAGTCTCTGTGTGTGTGTCCTACATGCTGACTGAAGGAGTGAACTTCTAGAATGTAACTTCTAAAAGAGGACTAAGTTGGAGTAGGTTTGCCCATTGCATGTGAACATGGATTATACAACCCTCCCTGCGAAAGATCAATAGAGCTACATGAGAAAAATCATGATTACCATTATAGAATATTTTATAATAGTCTATTGTTAATTGCTCATGATCTATTTTGTGCTTATTATTGGTACAGGTATTATATGTACTTTGTGATACCTCATTTAGCCACACTGATTTCTTTTTCACTTCTTGTCTCCCAGATATATTCTACATAGATGGGATTCTGGATAACAGAGTTCCTCCCTCTCCCTCACTGTAAACCACATTATTGATAGAGAGTTTACCCCCTTTTAGAAGGATTCTATACTTGGCATTAGGGATATCAATTTACAATCTGTATCCTCTTTAGTTCAGAGATAATATAATTACTATTTTTAAATAATTAACACTTGAGTCTACTATGCTGAGGGTTTTATATTCATTATTCCCTTTAATCCCCATAGCACCCCCATGAGATGAATATTGTTCTTAGTCCAATTTGACATATGATCAAAGTCTGATTTGATAATGTTAAATGACTCAACTGTTAAGAGTTTGAAAGCAGATCCGCTGATACTGTAATCTGGTTTTTACAGTATAGTTGTGTCTTATACCTAGTGTTCATGCTAAGAAAACAAAGCGATTCACTTGTTAGATGAAGGCAGATCCTAACATTCTTCCTGGTCATGTAAAATAATGATAGAGGAAAATGGGGAAGAACAAAAGAAATCCTTGGTCTTCAGCAGCAGCCCCAGAGATCTTACAGGTTTGCTAGGGTGGATATAAACACAGCCATCCAGCTGAACTAAAAATGTTGCTTTGAGCCAAGGTAGTATAGTCTGAATTTCAATGCCTATCATACTGGCTTGTGCATAGAAGACACCCAATAAAACATTGAATTGAATTCAGATATGTTCCCTAGCATAGCTAGCCTCCATATGAAAGGAAATATAATAGAATTACCTAACCTTTGGATTACCATTTTATGGTTTGCAATCTGCTTTTGAAATCAGCACATACAGCTTGTAAAGTAGCTAACAGTGATGTCACTGAGCTGCTCTTACTTCCTGGTGTTTAGAGAAGGTACTGTGTTACCCTAACATACAACACTTTTTTCTTTCAATCATCCCAATAGTCCACGATGTAGATAGGACCGATCTTATTATTCTACTTAGTGATAAATACCAATATGTTTCGTAGTAAACACATTTAATAATGTGTGGCAGAGATTTGCTTCTAATAATTGAAAGTTGAAAACTAAGCAGGGAGAGGTAGCAAGTAGTTGGCACCTCATATCTCATTTTGTTCTGAGAGAATTCACTTTGGTGAGCCTTTTAAATGTAAGATATAGGTATAGATGAAGACCCATGTTTTCAGAAAAGCCTGGATTATAAAAAGTTGACCCAAGTGTTGCTACTTCAAACCAATACATTGAATTTTTTAAAATTCTACAATTGGGAATATCAGCAGAACTTTGCCCCTGGAGGGTAGAGAAATCTCCTCCTCCCCTGTCTTGAGTCAGACTGTCTTAAAATCAAGAATATCTTGTTCTTGGGAAATTTGTGTGTTTTTGTTTTGTTTTGTTTTGTTTTGTTTTGTTTGTTTGTCTAGATAGCTATGCATAGGATTCTGGAAGCTGAGGCCAGGCTATGACAGGAGGGACTTGCAAGTTTCACACTTTCTCCAACCCCTCTCCCTCCTATTGCAGGTAAGGAGGCTATGATGGGGAATTGACTTGAGGCTCATGCCCTGCTGCCTAGACTGATCTGTTAATAGCACAGACATGTGCTAGTTAAGACAGAGCAATCAGGATTTTGAGAAATAGGGAGAACAGTTGTCATGATCTCTTCCAGGCCACCGTCATCAAATTACACACAAGTGGGTGTGGGATGGGTAGGTGGGATCTTATCTCAAGAAAGCAGATTGTATTACCGTCAATCATTCCGGTTTCAATAAAATAGGTCTGACTTCATTTAAAACAAGAACAAGAGTAACAACAATAAATAGCTGAGCTTAGATGAGAGTTTGGAGATATTAAGAGATTCTCACTGCTGGGATTGAGCTGGTCTCTACAATACCAGACACTGTGGTAGTTGGTCAGGGACTCTGCAGTCCAACTGGGTTTTCAGGTCCTAAAAGTAACCATTGCTGAGTGCAGCTGTTGGTTACTTTGCATAAGACTTCAGTTATTTCCAGGTCTTCAGTGAAATCTTACTAAAATCGTGGACTGGTATCACTTTTGCTAAGAGGAATTAGCAAAAGCAGAGCCATCCCTAGAGCTAAAGAGGAGGTATCAGGGGTGATCACCTCACTCAGACCTACCCCAGCATCCACAGGTCTGGGTAGGAGCACAGAGGAGACATGTACATGCATGACCATATATTTAAACATTATGGATCAAACTACCTAATTGTCTAGAGTATGTCCCATCCTCCTACCTTGCCAAATATATCTTCTTAATAGCCTAGAGGGCCAGTTCAAATTTAAAATTCTCTTCCCCCTTCTCTGTCTTTTGCCCACAATCCTTCCCTTTTTCTTCCCACCCCAGCTCTGTCCCATAAGAGAAGGGATCTTGTTCACCCACGCATGGATATCCCAGGCCACACTTCCGATTTCCATACACATTCTCACAGCAAATAGCTACCTTAACTACCCCTTGAGCCATATTCACGTGCTGTAGCTGCAGAATGAAGGGCCTAGGTTTAAAGCTGAAGTCTCTCTGAGCAGATGAATCTGGAGTCCTGGGTATCCAGAGCATAACCTAGAATGAGCAGGAGGCCCCAGTGAATGCCTTACCACCTAGAGTGGAACATAAGTGAAGGAGAGTCAGAGCAGAGCCCTTGCCTAGTTCTAAGAGCAGGAATACCAGTAGAGGTCAGTTTTCCCAAATGACTACCTCCTAAGAATAAGTAGCAGCAAAATCAACAGTGGACTGGGAAAAAAATTATATATATATATTATAAGATCATATCATCTGCCAAAGATCATAAGATGATCTCAGATGTAGCTGGGGTGGACCATGAGAGGGGCTTACTTCAAGCAAATCTGCCATTGGAAGGTTCAACTGTAAAATTATAATTTAGAAATGAAATGATGTATTCTTTGAGTTAGATGATACAGGAGCAGGTCACATCCACAGTGGACTTCTACTTTGAGTCAACATTCACCTACTTCCCCAGTGTGGGATTACTGACCCTATCAAGAAACTCCTTGCCTCACTCTCATGATTTGGGAATTTTTCTGGCCATTTTTAATGCTTCTTTTCACATAACATGTGACTAGTCTTATACCTGTAGACTTCTACTTCATATATTCAAGAATGGGTATTATATATTGAGCACCTAGATTGTACTGGATGCCTTTTTACTCACAGCAGTCCTCTGTGACAAAACAACACAAATAATGACTAGGCTCTGTTGGGCCTGTCACTATGCTAAGCTCTGTACATCTGTTTGGATATTTGCTGTCACCACCACATCAAGGAGGAATGATCACTCCCATTTTATAAGTGAGGAAACTCCTCAGAGAACATTACATGAAGTGCGTAAAGCCATTAAGAGTGAAGCTAAGATCTGAGCACCAGTCTGATTCACTCCATGTCCTTTTCATTGTACTGGGCTCGTCCCTTACTTTGTAATATATTAATTTAGTGGGCATTCTTTTTTTCCTAAAAGAAATAAATCATTATTTATAGTTATTATTCTCTGACCCATATGCTGTGGTTGTCCTGGGAACATCAGAGCTAGAGAGAACACTAGAAGGAACATCTAGTCTGTTATTGTCACTGCATAGTCGGGAGGACAGAAGCTCAGAGGCATTCAGTGATTGGCTGAAGGTCTTGCAGTGAGCTATATAGAACCCTAAGCCTTTGTTTTCTAAATTCTTATTCTTGTTTTTTGGGGTTTTGTTTGCTTCCACAACTATTTTAGGGGCCTAAAAGAACCCAATTTGGCAATCCTCAAAATTTACTAGGTTCTCTGCATCACCATCTTTTAACCTCCATATTTCAAGAATGAAACCCAACATTCTCTAAATGACAATGTAAAAACTGAATTATAAGTCCATAGCTAAAAATTCAGGAGCTGGACAAAGTCTATATACAGATGGAGTATCACTTTTCAAAAGGTAAATGAAAGTAATTTTGTTATAATCAGAAGACTGATGAAGTCTAGAATATTTTTAAGTGAATAGTACTTGAGTTTTACCAGAAAATCTTTATTACTATTACACATAGAGCCATACAGTTGCCTTATGAATACATTACTGAAGTGAATTATGCTACTTGCTGTGATTTATAAAGCAAGAGATAAAGTGTGGCAAAATTTACTTAGCTTTACTGATATAACCCATTCCCCTATCTCCAGCAGTAATAAGCTCAAATAGAATGGCTTATTAACCATAGATCAGAAGGCTAACACGTATAGCAACAAAACAAATGCACTAGATTAAGTAAGGAATGAGCGTTCATTAGTAGTTCAGTCTTGATTTCCAAGTATGCTGCTATTTCTACCACATCATTATCAGGCAGTAATTGCTATGTCAAAGAAAATGGGCGGGATATGCTCTGTACTTTTTGCCATTCCTGAGGGTGAATATGCCATAAGGAATGTAATAAGGGACTAAAAGGATTAGGTTGGAAGAAAAATGGCTCATTAAAGTAGA